>NC_085058.1:4047225-4347225 GCF_963662255.1 Cinclus cinclus | reverse complement strand
ACATTGTTGAAAACAGAAGAGATAAATTTTGGTAGCAGAACCATATCCAGATAATCTGTGGCATCTGCCCTGTAGTCATGGAGTGACTACATTCTTTTCTTTCACATTTCTTACTTGCAGAGCTGAAAAGGAATTCTTTAAATCTCTCCTGGGATCAGCTTGACTTTCGCTGCTTCTCTTTATGTCCCTTTTTTTTTCTTGAATTTCTGGAGCACAGGTTTGGTTTTGTGATAAGTCCTTATTCTGTCTCCTTTTCTGCTCATATCCCTATGCTTTCAATTAAATTTGGGGTATAGTTGTTTTAGTTAGAGTTGAGTCATGGCTAGTGATTGCACTGAAAATTAGAATGGTCTTCTGCAGTTAAAAATGAAACTCAGCAAGATTGTCCTTAATGCTACTTTCTTCTTGGCTCCAAGTGTCACCTTCCACACTTTATCCAAGCCTCTTCCAGCTGTCCAATATGGGACTAATTTTTCTGCTTGGTGCCATTTGGAGAATTGAGGGGCTAGAAGGTGATGGTGTAGTAAGTGTTCTGAGGTTTAAGATAAAATCTTGTAGCTGTTATCTCCTCTCACAGGATGCTTTCCAAGACTTCTAGCCAGCCCTCCTTGCCCTCAGGGATCCAACAGTGCTGGGGATGATAGCAGGATTTGCAATTTGCAGGTATTACATGGCAAGCCCCTTGACATCCTCCATCTACTTTGTTCAGCTAATGAGTTTATCAGACCTTGTCTTTCTGGCACTGGGATTCTTAATTACAATGTGGCTGTTGTTTATACTTCCATCTACTGTAAATTAAATTACCTGTGATTGTTTGACCCTGAATTAGTGCTTGTTTCATTCCTCATTCTTAATGAAGTACTTCAAGCATCAGGCAGAACCATCTCTTTTTAGTTCAGGGGGTATTTGTGGAGGAAGCCAGTTGGATTTTCCAGGATTTGCCAGCCATTCCTTACTGCCAGGATTAGTTAGGATTGTTCTTCCATTTATAATTGGGGAATGCTTTCTTTCATAATAACCTGGTTCCTGGTGTTACTGTACTAGGAAGTCTCTCTCCCCGTCTCATGTGTTTGAGAATCAGGCTTGAAGGCAGAACTACCCCAGCAGAATATCTTCGTGCTTCCCCAAAACTGACACCAGCTTCTGTCACTGCTTCCCTCTCAAAATTTAAGAAAGCATCAATTTTATGTTTTCTTAAAAGTGGGGGGGAGAGGGTTTGGCTCCTTCAGGCTGGCTTCTGCCTAAGAATCTTTTGAAGTGCAACTTCAAAGCCTGGGCTTGTTTCCTAAATGCTGTTGGGAGGCTGATTCAGAGGGAAGAATATTCCAGCAGCTTGTTTGTTTTTGATATGGGCTTGGAGCTGTTCCAGTGCATGATAGCTGGGGTCCATCTGTGCCAGCAGTGCTGAGCACAAGTCCTTGAACAGCACTGTGGACAGACACAGCCCTCAGGGAAAGGAGGGAAATTAAGGGAAAACCTGTTTATAAAGGTGAGAAGGTGCATCATCCCTTGTGCATCTCTCACATCCCACGAATACAAGGTTGGCCCCTGCATTACTAGGCTGAGCTCCCCTGCTCTAACATCTGTCCATGCAGTGCAGGTTTAAGCAGAGTTCCACTGGTGTCATTTTGATGGAATATCCTTGGGAGAGGCTGTTCTGGTCCCAGATCAGCAGAGGTCCACCTATGGGATAGCAAACTCTGCAGCTGATGTGCTCGAGGCAGGTGAGGACAGGTGGCTGCATCCTCACATGCCCTTGTAAGTTGGAGTGTGGCATCTCTCAGAGCACAGCAGGCAGATCTGGAGAGGAGTGTTAAAGTTAAATGAAGTAAGGCTACTGATTGTTGCCATCTTGTGGGAATATTAGGCAAGACCTGTCACAGGTGTGTGGAGGAGAGGCAGGCTGGGAACAGTGGGGTGGCCCTGTTCTCCTCTTGGCCTTGTTTTCAGCTGCTGAGAGGAATCCTTTTCTACTTCTCCCTCTCTCTTCCCTGAGCACCCAGACAGCCCTTCCAGACAAGCACTTTCTAGGCAGCACCTGTATCTTAATGATTTTAATGAGCTTTATCAGTTCCTTGGGTATTTCTTTTGCTGTTTTCAGTATCTTTGTTGTTGCTGTTGTGATTTTTCTGGAGCTCGGTGGAGTTGCAATTGCTAAAGATTTCCAGTTGGATACTCTTTATTTTGTGCTGGGAACTAACTGGTGTTTGTGCTGCTTTTTGATCTCATCAGGTACTTTTACTTTAGTCTTTCACTTGTGCCCTGTGCTGGAATTTGCTTTCACAGGTACAGGGCTGTCATTCTGTTGAACCACATCTTTTTTCTTTTCCGGGTTGTTTTAGTCTCTGAAGATTTCTTTTATAGATCTTGTTTGCTTGTTGCTAACATTTAGCTGTGAGTTCCGCCCAGAATTCCTGTATCATATTCTTCCTCGACTCTTCCACATTAATATGGAAGAGATTGAACCGATTGAATCAGGGACTCACCACAGCCTGGCCCTTCCATCTGTGCCATTCCACAGGTGTGATGGAAGTGGTGCTGTGACTGTAACTCAGTTCTTTGTCATGCCTCCCCCAGGTGCATCCATTGTGGAGTTGTCTTCATGACCCTCGCCATGCTCAAAGTGCACATCCACGAGAAACATTGTGAAGTCTTCCACAAGTGTTCTTTTTGCCCAAAGGCCTTCAAGTCTGCCGAAAGCACCATGGCTCACGTGGCCAGCCAGCACCCAGGAGAGCCTCACAAGACTACTCAGTAAGTGTTTTGGCTTTATGTCTTCTCCTTCACTGGGTTGCTCCAGGATTCCCCCTTTCCTTCACAGTTTTTTTCTGGTTTTAGTTTTTGTCCTTGTATAAGATGATCTGCTGCTTTGTCCGCCAGCAGGGGTCTGTTCCAAACCAGAGCGTGCTTTGGTACAAACACGGTCTTCTGGGTAGGAGGAGAGGATTTTGGTCAGGCAAGAGCTAAACGTCCATAAAAGAAACTTTAACTTACCAGCTCTTTGTCCAGCAGGACCCCCAGTGGCACCTTTTGGTAGATGGCTCCAGGGCAGCTGCTGCATCTGGCACTCAAAGGGAAGAGGAGAGTTATCCCAGGCAGTGTTGGCCCCAAAAATCACTAGAGAGAAGCCTCTTAATTTTTCCACTCTGTAGCTTTTCCCTCCAAGGCTTGAGCTAGTGCTAAAAATCTGTGCTTTAAGGGAGGAACTATGGAAAGGTGGGATTGAAAGCAGTGTGTAGCTGGCTTGTATGCTTTGTGTTTGCTCCCATCTGTCTGTGCTCACACACACAGAGTTATGCATATGCATAGAAGTAAACTTATTTTTAGCAAGCTGTGGTATGTGCCTGAGGCATTTTGATGTTCTTCCCAGTTGAGTTACTGGTTCAGTTGTCCACGTGGATGTGTATTGACAATACATGGAGAGCACAGCTCTCCTCAGAAGTCCATCCCTTTCTGGAGTTGCTGAGATAACTTTTATTATTTTTACATTGTCTTCTTGAGGCAGAGAGACTCAATTTACTTTCTTTCATTGTTTAAGGGTGATCTACAAATGCTCTTGTGAGATGGTCTTTAACAAGAAGAAGCTGCTCCAAGAGCACTTCCAGCAGAACACCACCAAGTTGTTAGTGGGAGTGTTTAAGTGCCCACAATGTCAGCTGGTGTATATGCAGAAGCAGCAGCTAATGCAGCATGTTAAGGTAGGTAACTCTCTCCCTTATTGGTGCACAATCTTATTTTTTGAGTTTGCTGAGACTGTAGATCAAAAGTGTGAGGCACGTGGGTCAAGAAGTGGAAGATTCTTGAGGAATATCTTAGCAGAAAATACAGACCACAGTGATTTACAGGAAATGTCAGTGGAATGGTTTGTGTTAGTCAGTCTTAATGCTGGCAGTTCCTCTCATCTAGATGCATTTTAGTTGTGTGACAAAAACTTGTTTTTACAGGTAAATCTCTTTGATTTTTAACTCTTCTATTTTCACAGAACCACAGAATCATAGATTGGTTTGGGTTGGGAGGTACCTTAAAGCCCACTTCATTCTACCCCCTGCAGGGACACCTTCCACAATCCTAAGTTGCTTTGGGAAACATCCACTGTGTTATTGAACACTTCCAGGGGTGGGAAGTCCCCAGCATCTTAAACTCAAAGAAAGTAATTAAATTCATGTGGCAGCTTTTTCTTCAGTTAGGAGATAGGAATAATTAATCTCTGCCCACAGTGTAACTGAATTTATATAGTGAAAGCTGAATGTACCGTTTTGGGTGCTCACCTGGAGAGCTTCGGCCCCTTTGCAGCTGCCTCAGTGGGAGGTTATGTGGCATTTAACAGCCCGATTCCTTGCTGCTCTGAACCACCCCAGACTGCAAGAGGGGACTGAGAGAGACAGAAATTATTGCCCTGGAGGTACCAGCCCTTACAGGTCTGATTATCCCATAAATGTAAAAGGGCTACATTTTTCTGTTATCTTACTCAGAATGTTTTTATGTTCAGTGTCTAACCACAGTCTACGAAAATCCTCTCAGAAGATTTCTCAGTGGCATTCTGAAGAAGGCTTGCAGTCTTCTTTTTCCCTTTGAGGAGGGGAAAAAAAAAGCGCTTTTTTTTAAATCAGTGACTTTATTTTGTTTATAAACTTTGTGACTTTATTTTGTTTATTTTGTTTATACTAACACTGAGAAAGCCAGAAGATTTGTTAGCTCATTCCTGAAAGCAAAACCCATTCAAACCTCCTTCTTTGCTCTCTCCCCCATGTCTTTAATTTGCAAATCTGGAAGTGCTTTGCATGCAGTAATGAATTACAATTTGAAGCCTTCCTGTGAAGCTGATGATTGCTAATCTTGGTGTAGTATAACTAGGAAAATAGAGATTAAGGTTAGTGTAACCATGCTTGCTGAGGCGTGGTGGGGGGGGGGGGGTCAGTGAGAGAACAGGACACACTCCTGAGCTTGTTCAAGGACATCAGTGTCAGTTTATTCATGGCAGCTCTCTTTTATAGGGGTTCGAAATTTGCACACCAGACCATATCACTGGTCGAGGTCCTGGTGCTGCCCATCTCCTTTGACCAGTGATTTGTCTGCAGCCTAGGTGGAACCTGACTGGGTGAATATCCACCCAGGGGCTGGCCCATGGAACTGAGCTGGGTTTCCATCACAACTGCCTAGTACAAGCAGCTTGCAGTGCAAGAACTTTCCTTTTTTATTAAAATTGCAAACCACTTTCTGTTACCTATCTGCAAGGGCCCATTGCAAACAGGGTGGCAGAAGACATCAGAGGTCTCATTTTGAGATGTTTCTTGCTGGAGCTGCAGCATTCATGTCTGAGGAGCTGTTAGGCAAGAACTATTTATCACAAGCTCAGTGTTTAGAAGTTACAAGTTACAATAACTTTTAAAACAAGCAACAGTTTAACTCAAAACCATTTGTGCACCTTGAAGAAAATTAGTAAGATAAACTTATGCTTTATCTCCCAGGATCTGCTAAGAATTTTGATTTTCCTATTAGGTTTGGGGAAGCTCTTCTGGATGAGGCCTCCCTGTTTATCTCAAAGGAAAAGGTTTTGGTTTTGCAAAGGCAAATTAACAGGTCAAAAATGACCTGCTTTTATTTTTTAATAGAAATGCCTGGGGTTTATGGTATATCTCCTTTATCAGTCAGGCTCTTGGCTTGATCAGGGCCAAGAACTTGGCTGGAAGAGGTTTTCCCTCCTTAACTCTATGAACAAGAAAACATTCAAACTTTTAAAATGAGAATATAGAAGCAGTTTGTAAGTAGAACAACAATTTGTAAATGAACTTTCACTTCAGGAGTCGTGGATTTCTATGAGATAGGTAAACAGGTTGTTTTAGTGATTGTAGTGATAAAAAATGGTTTATAATGACTGGGTTCTGGGACTTTTTTAAGACTCTCAAATGATTTAGTGTATAGAGAGCTTTAGCTTGCTCTGTGTGGTCTCACCACCCATTCCTCTTTTCTGTTTTTCAGGTTTACATTTTAAAGTGTTAAGTGCTCTTTCCACTATGGCTTGTCCTGTTGCTAGTTTGGGGATACCAGTGTGGTGTGTCACACCCCAGAGCTGTAGGAAATGTCATGGTTTTTGTGATATGTATTTGCTCTGGCAATTCCCTCTGTGATGAAACTTGGTAAATTTTTGTGACTCCTAATGTGTGAGATAAAGTAAGGGCAAGATCTAGATGAAAATTATTTTATAGACATGGTAAACAGAAATGACCGTTAAAAAACTCTGCAAAAAGTTTACTAGTGAGACACCCTTTTACTAAGTTAATCCTTATATGTTTGCTTTTCTGAACTTAAAATGTTAGAATAAGCAAGATCTTTGAGTTTTTCATGTTGATTTTGTATGATGCTTGCAGAGTGCACAAGAACAAAATGAATAAGCATTCTACCATAAATCCTAGTACATATCCAGCAAACCGTAGTCCGTATTTGCAACGCTGGTGTAATATCTTCACAGTAACTGCAAAAGAATTGGTTAATGAAGAAGCATTATGTTAATTAATTTTGGTTTTAGCACATGTAAACAACAATAACAAACATTGCACTACAAACCCTAGGACATAATTTAGCAAACTGCAATCCATATTTGTAACACCGGCATGACATCTCCACTACAACTGCAAAAGAACTTGGTTAACAAAGATAGTATGGGCATACTGAAGTTTGCAAAGTATGAAAGTTTTGGCAGAGTTAAAGTAGAGGCAGGCAGGGCAGCTGTAGGACTCTGCTGAAGGCAAATGCTGCTGTCTGTGTGGGGTAGAAGCTTGGTATTACTTTTGTCTGCATTGCCTTGGCTGGCACTGCTGAGTTCTTTGGTTTGCCTCCTCGCTGCCCACAGGCAGGGAGCTGCCAACATCCCACCACACTCACTGAGAGGATGGACTGCCCTCTGTTGCTGTATTTTAGCTTTTCTATGTGCTTGGTGACATCTTTTCAGGGTGGCTCGTTCACTACCACTTCTGTGGAGCTACATTCCCACAGTCCTCCCTCCGCTGCTTTTCGCTCGGCCCGACCCTTGCAGGGGCTTTTCCCATGCTCCAATCCTCGGTCTCAGTGTGGGGGCAGGTGCTTGTGGGCCCCCACCCCAGGGCAGTGGTTTTTTGTGTGGCTGGGGTTGTTTTAGAGTGCCATGCAGTTGCAGGCATGCGGAGAGGGGACTGGCCGCTAGAAATGGCTCCCCTGGCTCCCACCGACGCTGCGTGGCTTAGGACTGCATGGGCCCTCCCGCAATTGAATCAGGGAATTGAAGGTCTCGTCCCACTGCCCTGATAAACTTACAGTTGTTGGCTGGAGGTGTAGAAAGGCTTGGAGGCATACTCAAAGGCTTGGCTTTGAAGCTCACCCGCTTGGTCTCAGGAACGATTCTTTCACCTTTCGTCAGTTCACAGGATTGGCTGTGGCAATATTGCGGTGTTCGACAGGAGGACAATGGCTCTGGCATTCTCCGTTGGTATCCCTTGCATCCCTTGTCAGTATATAATCCAGGGAGAGCTGTAACTCCAGCAGGGGTGGTGCGCTCCGGCCAACGGCGTTGATCTTCCTGGGTATTATGTTTCCAGGAGCTCCTGGTGATGTATTTTCCCACACCCGCCTGTGGAGGCTGGGTCAGGGACAGAGACATGCTCCCCAGAGGCTGGGTCGGGTAGAGCCACACCCCCCAGAGTTTGGGTCGGTGGTGGAAGCACATACCCCAGAGGTTGGGTCGGTGCTGGAGCCACATACCCCAGAGGTTGGGTCGGTGCTGGAGCCATGCCCCCCCCCAAAGGATGGGTCAGAGGCAGAGCCATGGCTCACAGAGGAGATGCGGCTTCTCTTTTCTTGCCAGCAGCCATGTACTCACCACCATCTTGGGTGACCTGCATCCAAAGCATGTGGTGGCTGCTCTTCTGCGGGCTGTCTCTGTGGTGCATTACTGGACACGGAGCCTAAAAATGACTCTTTCAGCTGCAGCATAGGGAGTGTTGGAGTGATTGCTGTGTGGTCCCGTCCTGCAGAGCAGAGCGCCATGGCTTGCTTGCCAGAAGTGGCAGCATGCCTGTGCAGGCTATCACGGTCTCACAGCAGCAGGGCACGGTCCTGCAGCAGCCATGGCCAGCTGAAGCTGGTGCTGGGGTTATAGAAAAATGGTTGGGCTCGTCCTGTGGCTCCGCACAACTGCAAAATGCTTAACCAGCATCCTGTACTTGTCTGAAAAGGTCTTTTGTTTCTGCGCAGGGGTTTCGCAGCCATTTGTGTCTGCTCTGCCTGACTTCCTCCCCCTTTCATTATTTGTTTTAGTAAGTCCAGGATGATCCTCTGTGGTTTTATAGTATTGATTTTTTTGCCGTCAGACGCTGCAGCAAGTGTGTTTTTGCCAGTCCTCTCCCAAGTTAATAAGTCTAAGGAGGCCCCTTCGGCTACATCTCTGTCTTAGCTTGCAAAGCAGGATATAACCAAAAGTATGTATTCTATAACCATCTGTTGAAACCAGGTGGGGTAGGGATCTTTAGCTCCAGAGGGAGATATCTTCTGGTTATGGACCATCTGTTAAAGCCAGGTGGGGCACTGTTCTTTGTCTTTTCCACAACCCATCCTTCCTCCAGGGAGATATCTTCTGTTAATGGGCCATTGAGTCACACTGCATGACTGATAAAATTCCATCATCCCATTGGGAGATGCTCCACCCAGGGGGAGGAGACAAGCATTTCCTACCTAGATAAAATCTGAGATTTGGAACATCATAGTCAGCCTTTTTCCAGCGGATTCCAGAGGAAAACCGACCCTTCTACATCATCACTGGACCTTTGGAGGAAACCTGCAGCCTTCTACAGGATCACTCCTTCAATTGTCTCACTTCTGTCACTGCAGGAGGACTGCAGCCACCATTTAATCACACTGTTGCCAACACCCTGGCTGATGGGGTGTCAGGTTATATTCAAAATCTGTCAGTGTTTTGGGTTTTTTGTATTACTGTATTTTTATTTTAGTTTTCCTAGTGAAGAACTGTTATTCCTATTCCCACATCTTTGCCTGAGAGCTCCTTAATTTCAAAACTGTAATAATTTGGAGGGAGGGGGTTTGCATTGTCCATTTCAAGAGAGGCCTGTTCCTTTCTTAACAAACACCTGTCTTTTAAACCAAGACAGTCTAGTTCATGGCTTTTGCACCACGTGAGCAGGGCTAGTTAAACTCACTCATTGTAATTAATCTCTCTTTTTTTAAGACAGAAAGACCATACCTTCAGAGTGGGGTATTCTGGTGTAGAAACCCACGCTCCCATGGTCCTGAAAGCGGTTCCAGTCCTCTAGAGGGTTTCTGGAATCACGCGGCAACTGCTGTCTGCTGGGGTTTTTGCAGCAACATCCTGCTGCTTTTGGCCATATCCTGCTGAATCTTCCATCTTTCCAGCATTCAAGGGCCAGCCCATTGTACTGAGCTGAGTTTCCATGGCAAATACCTATTTACAAGCAGCTTGCACTGCCACAGTTAGGATCTTCAAAGAAGTGTCCATCCCCAGTGCTAAAAAACTGGAGCTGAGATTGTCACCATGTGGTTGATTGTCAGATCCCATCCCAGGGACCTGCCTGTAGCAGTTTGTGCATCAACACCCCAAGATCTTCGCCACAAAACTTTGTCTCTTAACCTCTGAGATAATTGAAGGCTTTTTGGCTGTGGCAGGGTAGCAATTGCAATCCCCCATCTCCTCTGAGATCACCTTCATGTGGTAGAGTTTTTAGGAGGTGCTGCCTGGTGTGTGCCTACATGCAAAATAAAGAATCCACGTGCCTCCTCATCTTCCTCAGGTTTAGAGCATCGCAGAGCAGGAGTTAACTTTTCTTCCTGGTATTGATTCTGCAGAGGAATAATTTCATTTTTCCATGCTCCTCATTTGTTTTACCCCAGTGGTGTGACAATGGAGTAATGGGCACTGAAACTCTGCAGAGATTTCCAGATGGGGAGAAAGGTGATGTGTCTGTGTTCTTGAGGAGCTGGCAGTGCCATGACTTCTGTGGTTATCAGCTGGGATAGGTGCAAAGCACAGAGACTTTTCAGCTGAGACCTTGTGTTTGGAGATTTGTTTGGTGTCTAACCCACAGAAAGACTTCCAAATGCCTGGGGCTTTAATGTGTTGAAACTTCACCCATTATTAATTACTGTGCACCATTAAACCTGTAAATTAGCCAACAACAGATGAACTGTTGTTCCTGGGGGAATTTCTTGAGGTTTCTTTGGTATGTTGCTGTTTTTCTTGCTTTTGCTTTCCCACAGCTCTTCATTTTTAGATTCTTTTCTTTATGTTCAATTTCCTTTGTTAAAATAATTTTCAAGGGGACTTTTGGATTTTGGCCTGTTGAATAACAAAGAGCATAAAGCCATATTCCTTATAAAGCTGGTTCCTGGCTTGCTGCTTCATTTTGTATGTCAGGAGCAAAATTTTGAACCATGAAAAATGTAAAAATATCAATAGATGGAGTGGAACTGAAGGAAATAGACTTGGAGAAACTCAACATTTTCTCTTCCCATCCCTTGGGAATCCCTTACTTCATCCCAAAGATGAAGTAGCTTTGGAGCCCCAGATACCAGCAAACATTTCATTCAGAGCTTACCAAAGCTCTGTTTTTTTAGTGCTTAGGTTCTTGAAATAATGACAATTGAAATTTTTCTTCCATCGCATCTTCCCTGCTTAGCCAGAGTTCCCAGGGCTCATCCAAAATGCTAAGCAGGCAGCACCAAGGAGTGGCTGTTGTCGTGCAGGAAACAGAAGCTTCATGTTTCTTGGGAAGATCTCTTGTCAGGGAAGCACTGCAGCAGCTCCTAGGAGAAATGGGGAAACCTACAGGAGCAAGACAACACATTGTTTGGCCAGTGGGGATTTAAATTATGTATTTAAATAGTAAATGGTATTTATTTATAAATAAAGGTGTGAACTGTGAATTACATGTAAATGTTATGTGCTTTTCCACTATTACTGTTTTACAGGGTGTTCATGGAGTCCCTCGTAATCCCGAAGAGCTCTCAAAATTTCAGCAGATGTCTGAGAAGGCTTCAAGGAACCAGGTTCATACCTCACCAAAGGAGCTTTTGGTAGCCAATGGGACTTCCCCCTCTCCTCTGACAAGGAAAGAGATGAGGATGGAAGGACATAATCCTGAATCCAAGTCCAGACTGAGAAGAACTGGTTGGACTTGCAGGGAATGTTCACAGTGGATCCCTGATCGGGAAACCTATGTGTCCCACATGAAGAGAAATCATGGAAGGGTAAGGACTTGGATGAAATACTTGAGCTAGGAAACCAGGGAAGAATACCAGTCTCCTGCATTCCAGGCCTCGTTGCAGGGCCGTCATTACAAGAACTGCAAATCTCATTTTTTTTCTGTGTTTCATCCAGTTCAAGCCTTGCGTTGCCTTGACCTACTTTTGTCAAGCTAAAGCCTTGTCACTGGCAGAACCTGGGCCAAGATGCTGTATGCAGCCAGATTTCTCAGTACTTTGGCATCAGGGCTTCTTATTTGATAGCCTGAGTCACCCAGCCATGAATGGGAATCTGGATCATGGTGTTTGAGTCCTTCTAGCTTGATTTGAGGAGGGCTGGGTTGTCCCACTTGATGATGTCCTCACTTCAAGAGAAGAAGATGAGTACAGGCTGAGTGCTGGATTTTCCCATTTGAATGTCACAGAAGTAGGAAATTGGCCAAATATTTCATTAAACAAGTCTATGAAGATTTTAACTGGAATGTGCATGCAGGTTATATAAAGGGCTGTAGGAAAATTTTGGAGGAGGCTGGTTATGGAACAGACTTTCTTAAGGGGATGTGGATATCATACATGTATTACAGAAGGGCCTGTGTGATGCTTTTTAGCATCTTGCCCTGTGCTGAATTACGAGGAGTGAGAAGGGTAAGTGAACTTGTACTTAACTGGGGTCCTGCTGCCTTCTGGGGCTGAACAGACCTTCCACTGAGTGAATTCTGCATGGGGTCCAGAAGTGAAATGAACCCACAGGAGAAGTATATATGTAATTCCTATTAAAAACATCAATAAAATCAAGCATGTGCTTTAAGTAGTCCTGGTTTTATAAGATCAGTGCTTGTATTATCGAGCTGTTAGGCTGCATCTAAGTGCGATCTCAAAATCTCAGTCATCACTATCAGCAGAATTACATATATGTATGGGATTTTTTTGCATCTGAGTGGTAATGTCCAGGTGAAAAGCATGGAATTAGAATTCCAGTCAGTACTTTCCATGTCCCTGCTGTTGAAAGCTGTTTCTCTTTTTCTACCAGTCCATGAAGAGATTCCCCTGTCGCCAGTGCGAGCGCTCGTTCAATGCCTCCAACAGCCTGCGCAGACACATCCGCAATAACCACGACACAGCAAAGAAAGTCTACACTTGCTGGTACGTACCCAACACCACTTTGCAAACTGCTTTTCAGCAGCAGTCTAATCCTTCAAGTTTGGAAGTTGTAATAACTCATGTCTGCTGCTCCTGTCTACTCCAGACTGTAAGTTCCTGAAGGAAAGTGAGGAGAAGAATATGTTAAACACTTAGTGGTTAAAATAAGACCTTGCTTTGGACCGTGCAGAGAATGTCTTTTGGAAACGTAAGGGAAGGTGTGAATTGATATCTGCAGGTGATAAATGAGATTTATGTTTTGCATCATTGTGAAACAGCCAGTAAAATACTGGGCCAGTCTTTCACTGCTTTGTGGTTGGTGTGGTCATGCATCACTCTTGTGGCTTCTCCTTGGGTGGAAAATGTATGTAAAATTCTAATAAATGATCCAGATCTTGCCACTGCTTTAGAAGGGCAGATCTGACTGCACAGGCTGCAGGGCAATAGAGCAATTAATCTTGCTAGAATTGCTTGGGAAGTCACACCTCAAAGTTGGAAAATGGATCTGGAGACTTCAGACAAGTTATGGAAGTAGTGGTGAATAAAAATCATTGCTGGTCAACATACTCAACTGTGCATACAATCTCAATTCAGGACAAAGCCTAGTGCCTATGAATCTACCTCTGTAACTGCTGCAGAGAAAGTTGTATGCTGAGTGACCGTGCATAATTCCTTCCTGTCTCATTCAGAGACATCCTTTTGAAACAGGATTAAAGCACATTTGGGCTGGAAAAGAAGTTTGCAGTGATGTAGGTTGGGGGATTTTTCCAATTTATCTAAAATTTTGGTTTAATGCCAGCATTTCTGACGTGTGTTTTCACTTCACTGCACTCAAGCTGCTGAAACCTCATCTGAAGAATACAAGTACATTCCTCAAGTACTGTATTTCTTTGGACTATCTAGTGAGCCACAACAGCTTTTAGTAAAGGGATACAGCATAGGTATTACCACTTGGAATACATTCCTGAGACATTTTTTCATCCAGGACTTCTAAACTTTCCGTTTCTTGTAATTCCTCTGACTTGGAACCTCTGCAGGAAATGAAATGTCGACTCCTATTGTGTTTCATTCAGCTTTAAGTTTGTGGGTGATGGTCTTGGGTGCTATGCTCACCTGATCTGTGTAAATCTGATTCTTTCTGGATCAGTTGTTTTTAAAGTGGAATGTTTCAGGATCAAAGTGAGCATAGGATGTTACTGGGAAGAAGGATTTGTGTGGAAATTCCTGACAGCCTAAGATATGCCAGCCTGCTGTGCATTACCTTGTTACTTTTTAGGACACACAGCCGTGGATCCACTGGTTCACCCAAGGAGCAATGATTATGCCAGCAGTGAAAACACAGCTAGCAGTCCAAGGAAATTGTGGTCACATTTAATTCTCCATCTTGTAGTTGTTCTTTCTCAAAATCTGTTGATGAAGTCTTAATTGGACAGCGGTTGTGCTCTCTTCAATCATTGTAGTGCAGACTCACTGAAATCAGAGCACTCTCCCTTGAAATACTGTCCCAGCATCTCCGAGAGCTGCTCTTTGTTTGGATCTGAGGTCTCTTGTCTTCCGTTTGATCCCTCTTAGCTTGTAGAGCACTGCTCTGGAAATCTTACCCTCCAGTCTCTGAATTCCTCCTTGACTCTTTTCAGCACTCTGTAAGGCATCACATGTCCACTGCTCCTTGTTTCTTCTGGTTCTGATGTCTCTTTTCCTTCTTCCTGTTTGGCATTTTGTATCACTCTCACCTGTTACTCTTTTCAGGGATTTTGATGCCTTAGCTTCATGCCACCCTCTTCTCCTGGGTTGTCATTTGAAATGTGAATAAAATCTGTCATGGATCTGATCACTGACCATTTTTGTGACTCCAGCATGCTTGCTTGTAGGTGACCTTCTTCTGGCTTCTAACATTCCCAGCTGTGATTTCCCCTTTCTCCCCCTGCCTGGCTTACGTCTCTGGCTTTGGATAAATTTGTAGGGAGAAATCAGTAATGAAGGACTTACTTGAACACCCTCCTGCCATGCTTGTCACTGGAGTAATTCAGGCTAGGCAAGCATCTTTCCCTGCTCACGTGAAAAGAATTCTAAATTAGGGCAAATTGCAAAATATTGGGATGTATTGTGTATTTTCTTTCACAATTTACTTGGTTATTGTTATAAGATCTTACTCTTCTTTTTCAAGTCTTAAGTACAAAGTGTCTGAAACACTTGATTTTCAACATTTATTTTTGATAAATGCCACTTAATAACTTCTCAGCTTTCCTCCACAAAGAAGAAAAATTCTATCATCATTAAATATTGATTTATCCTCTGAGCAATTCCTGTTAAAACCCAGAAGTATTCAGTGAGCATGTCTGCATTTTCACATCATTGCTGACTGTTATTTAATTTCCCTCTAGTTACGGTAAGATCAGTAGGAATCATCTTCTGTCTTTTTAGATGATTTTTTCTTTTTCTGTCTTTTTAGATGATTTTTTCTTTTTCTGTCTTTGTTACCCAGAAACACTTCAGCTCCCCTCTGTTGCCCTTAATCCCATGCTGCCTGTCTGAGATACAATTAGGGCATTTCATGGGACTCTGGTGTCACTTGTACTTGCTCAGGTCCATGTGTAGCTGACGGACCTTCACGATGTTGTGCTGGCAAGCACCAGAACAGCACAGACACTCAATTTTGGCTTTCTCAATTTCTCAACTGCTAACAGCTCTCTGCACTTCTGGATGCCTGGTTTATGTCTGCAGGGCCTGGCACTTAGTCCAGGAGATCTCAGTCATCCAGGAGTGAAGGTACAGATGACACATCCCCTTCACCATTCTTTTTTGAGATGTCAGCCAGCTCTGTAGCAGCTCTGGAGTCCTGCCAGGTTTGAACATGAAGAGTTATGTATAAGTGACATGTTCGTGAGTGTTTCTGCCTAGACTGTTGGTATAAAAGTCGGAATTTCATCCGTTTGGTGGGAATTTTAACTGTTACCACTGTGCTGTGGTACAGTCTGGTAGATGTAATGCTGGCTCTCCTTGGTGCTTGGGAGTGCTGGGTGCAGGACTGGGTTGTGCCACAGCTCTCCTAGGTGTCCCATGAGTCACCAGCTCTCTCTCTGTAGTTCTCTCATCTCAGAGAACTCTGAGAGTCCATCTTTGCTGTTCTCCCATATGTTTTACGTCCTGATAATTTATCCTCTTTGGCACTTGTCACAGGATGCCTGATCCCCAATAGTCCCTATATTTATTTAGCACTGTTAAGAGGACATGCCTTACTCTTATTCATGAGTACTGTGGCAAACTCCAAACTGTTCCAGATTTCTCTAAGGGTAATGTATTATTACTAAAATTATGCTTTAAGTGTGTATTTTGGTAATCTAATGGTTAATTACTCTTTGGAGTCTGTCTCCAATGACACCTATTTAGCACAATACAAATAGCATATCCTCTAATAAATCGTCTTCCTTTTTTTATTTCCAAGGTACTGTACAGATGAAAATCAGACATTTCCTCAACCATTCATGCTGGAGAACCACATCAGCCTCATGCACGGCATCAAAAACCCAGACTTATCCCAGATGGCCAAAGGGAAAGCTCCAGTGAGAGACAGAGCAGAAGTAACTGATACCTCTTTTTATGGAAAATTAAATGTGCAATTAAATGTACTTGGCGAGTAGCTGTTAATTTGGGGTGCTACATCAAGCTGTGGCCTTGTGCCAGTCAAACCCTCCCAGCCATAGGGTAGACTTCCTTCCCTCACTCAGTTTCATCCATTTTGGTTCCCTCTGGTAGGGTCAGCAGTGTGAGCGCAGCTGGGCTGCACCAGCACCAGGACAACATGAATTTGCATCTTGCATTTCTCAAGATTTTCTTGCTGTGTTTTACTGGCATTTATTCAGTCTGCTTTGTAATTTAAGCTTTTTATTACCCTTGTTTTCGCCTGGTACCCCACTCATGAGCATGCCATATTTTTCTTCTTTCTCCCTTACTTTTTCTGCTAGTTTTAAAAGATTTATTTTCTGTTTTAAAATACTTGCTAGATCCATTACCTCTGAGAACTGCATTTTTCTTAAGTAGGCATGTGTAATTTTGTATAGCAAATGTAACTGTTCTACTGATTTTGTTTTGGGTTGGTTTGGAGTGGAGGGTTGTCTGCTTGGGCTTCTTTGCTCCATTTATTTTAAAAATACACATTTTGCATATCACTGCAGGGACATATTTAAGCAAGTCATTCTCAGTGGAGAAGAAGCTCCAGGATCCTAAGATAGAGGGGAGGAGTTACTGAGAGATGACACTAAGACAAAATCTGAGTGGAGGGGAGAATGTTCAGAGTTAAATCTGTAAAGTGTTGTCTGGGCTAATGACCATCCCTGTGTCCCTCAGCTGGCCCACTTCAATGGGCTCCTCCTTCCCACACCATAGTCTGAGTTGTTCCTACACCAAAACAAATTTTTACCCGGAGAGGTTATGGCTGCCCCATTTCTGGAAGTGTCCAACACCAGGCTGGACAGGGCTTGGAGCATCCTGGTCTAGTGGGAGATGTCCCTGCCTATGGCAGGGGGTGGAACTGGATGAGCTTTAAAGTCCCTTCTAACCCATACCATTTCATGATTCCTTGATTCTAAACTGTTTCCCCATCATGTTTCTGCCCAGCCAGTCTCTCCTAGCTTTCCCATCTCACATCACAAAGCAGCAGTTGAAATCCTGCTGGGTGAGGTGTTTGGTACAGGTAGGGAAGGGAATGCCCCAGGAATCCCTAGGCATCACTTCACCCTCAGGCATCTTCTTGAGACATGCATGTGGATTTTAGCACTTACTCTTCCGTCGGTTCAAATTATAAAGTAACTTTTTAATCCTATTTTTTTAAGGCAAAATCTCCAAAGAGGATGGCTCTGGATGAGCTGGGTCAGGCAGAGAGCACTGCGGGTTTGGATGTGCCACCAACCAAAAAACTGAAAGCCCCTTGGAAATGTGCTAAGTGCAGCTTTGCGACGGACGTCCGGACTGAGTTCCAGGAACACATACCTCGGCACAAGACCGACAGCTCCACCTTCCAGTGCTTATTCTGTGGCCTATGCTACACCTCTCACATCTCTCTGAACAGACACCTTTTCATTGTTCATAAAGTCAAAGATGAGGAGGATGAGGAGCAAGAAGAGGAGGAGGAGGAGGAGGAGGAGGAAGATGAAAGGCAGAAGTTACAAACAGAGATGGGTAAGAATGGACATGAGGACTACAATGGCGAGTTGTACACTACAGTGGAAGAGGACAACAAATGCAAAGAGTGCAAAAGTGACTCAGCTCTTTGTGAGCACAGTCAGATGTGTGGCACAGAAGGCCCCAACAGCACCTCACAGAACAATCATTCAAAGTCTCTTAAGACTTAAAAGCAAAAAAAAAAGCCCTTTTGGTTGATTGGGTTTTTTTTTGTTGGAGGGTTTCTACTCAAAATACAGGGTGGGGATGGAGCAGATCTTTGAAATATTCTGTTGATTTCTTGGGATGGATGTTGCTTTCCGTTAACTCCTATTTGTAAGGGAAATTTAAAGCAGAAAAAAACAAAACCAACCCTGCCATTGCATCCTAAGCGCTAACTCCCTGCCAGCCCAGAGAGGTGAAAAGGGAAAGCAGAGCCAGAGTCCTCAGTGGGACTTGGCCAGCTCCTGAGGATCCAGGAGCACTTTTCAGCTGCAGTTTCCTTCAGACAAGCTCTCCTCCTTTGAGTGTGCACCACCTCAGCCTCTGCCCAGAGCCCCAGCCTTGCCTTCCCAATCTCCCTTTCTTTCTCCTTCTATTTATGGCTTCTTTTTTCTCTCCCCATCCTGCCATTGTGTTACTCATTTTAACTCATAACACTGGCTCAGCCAACCGTGTTTGTCAGGACCTTGCTGGCCGATCTGGGATCTGTGTTACATGGGATGGGTTCGAGCTGTAAGTTGTGCTGATTATTCTTCAGTTGCCCAAATAACAACATTCTTTTCCAAAACGCAGTTTAATGAAATGTCTTGGACCTGAATCATCCTTGAAAGAGGATTTTGTAGCCCCAGTCCTCCCTGGTGAGTACAGTGTTTAGGAGGGCCTGGGACATGTTGGCCATTTGTGGAGTTGCACTGATGGAAGCCATCCTGGGGTGGGTGGTGCCAGGCCCAGTGCTCAGTGGTTCATCCCAGTGGGGAGCTCAGATTGGCACCATCGCCAGAAGGGGATAACATCCCCCATCCCATCAGTGGGGTCAACTGGAATGAAGCTATTCCAGAGCTCCCAATGTATCCCAAGTGCCAGGGCTCCCTGACAGCTCATTTTGAGGGGAGAGGAGCAGAGCACAGCTCACAGAGGTGTTGGAACCAGTGGGAGCCACCATCCTACAGCACAGCAGGGGCTGGCACTCCATCAGTAGCTCCATAACTCCTCTCCTTCTGCAGCTCGGCATTACCCATCCTTTAGGAGATGTTTCTTTTCCATGTAGTCACATTGACTCTCTCTTTCCTCCCTCATTCCTTGTCACACCCATGCTTTGTGTAATACAGTTACCTTCTATACTATTATTTTTTTTCATTCTGTTGAGCCAGAACTCCGCTTGTTATTGTTTACTCTGACAATGTTTAAATAATTTAAGAACTATTTATCTCCTTGCTTGGGCTCATCACCATCTGGTCTCGCATTGGAGCTGTCTGGATGTTGGATGGTGTGTTGGTTGGATGAGTAAAGGTTGGATGCGGGGTGTTGATTGGGTGTAGCATGTCAGGGTTAGTTGGGTGGGAAGTCATGGGGCTGTGGGTGAGATGAGACGTTGGTGAATGGGGTGTGAAGTGTAAGGGGTGTCAGGTGTTGGTTGATTAGGGGTTTGGTTCAGTGGGTGTTGACTGGATGGGACTGATCGGAAGAGGCACGGATGGAATTGGGCACTGGTTGGACAGCTTTTGATTGAGCGGGGCATGGCTTGGATGCGATGTTTCAGTTGGATGGGTGTTTTGTCGATTGCGGGGTGTTGGTTGGAGGGGGTGTGTGTGGGTGTACGTCGGAGGGGTGTTGAGCTGGATGCGGGTGCCGGGTTCGTGGGGTGCCCTCTCGGGCTCCTGTGAGCAGCGGACGAGTGCTCCGGGGCCTCCTCGCCGGCGCGCGCGGGGCGGAAGCGGCAGTGACGTAACCGCCCAGGCGGAAGCGGAAGCGGGGTCGCGCGGGCGGCGGCGGCGGCGATGATGATGATGCTGTCGCTGGACTTTCTGGACGATGTGCGGCGCATGAACAAGCGGCAGGTGCCGGAGGGACCAGGGGGCCGGAGGGAGGGGGGAAAGGCGAGTGGGCGGGCAGGGCCGGTCCGCCTTGCCGTGCGCTGGTGGCGGGGCCTGACCGACCCCCTTCCTCCCCAGCTATACTACCAGGTGTTGAACTTCGGCATGATCGTGTCGTCCGCCCTCATGATCTGGAAAGGGCTTATGGTGGTGACGGGCAGCGAGAGTCCTATCGTGGTGGTACTGAGGTCAGTCCCGGGATGCGGGGGTTTAAACTCCCAGGTGGTTTCACCGGGCTGGGGAATCGCCAGGCCCTCCGAGGGGGATCCCCACAGGGATGGCTCAGACAGAGGCTCTTGCCACGGCCCAAGCGGGCGAGAAACTCCTTAAAAATCCAGGCTCAGCAATAGTGAGGGAAGAGGGAGTGGGTAAAAAGAGCATCTTAACCTCGCTCTGTCAGCCGGCTGGTAGAGGGCTGGTATAAAAGAGGGAGAGGGACTTTTTACCCGGGCAGGTAGTGACGGGACAATGAGGTGTCCCGTTTCCTACTGCCAGAGGGCAGTGTGAAGAAATATTTCCCTGTGAGGGCAACGAAGCCCGGGCACAGACTGCCTAGAGAAGCTGTGGCTGTCCCATTCCTGGAAATGTTCCAGGCCAGGTTGAACAGGGCTTGGAGCACCCTGGCCTGGTGGAAGATATCCCTGCCCATGGAAGGGAGTGGAATGGGACGATCTTTAAGGTCCCTTCCAACCCATCCAACACATCAGTGAATGTCTGTTACAGAGGTGGTCCTGAGCTTAAGGGTTCTCACTGTCACTGTATGTTTTGGGTGTCATGCATTGTCCTTACAGTAGTGCCCTGCAGTGGGTACCACCAGTGTTGCTCCCACCTTTCTGCTGCCTGGGACAAATACCCTGGGCTGCCATTGGATGCTGGTATGGATCCTGCACCTGCTCTGTGGCCCCATTGCCCTTTTCTCTGTGTTTCTGCGTCAACGTTCATGATGTAGAAATGCTGTAATGCCATAACCAAGTGCTGCTTACCAGAACTCCCTCCTGATGTGAAGTACAGGACAGATGTTTTCCACTGCTCCTCCCAGTGAGTAAGACAGGTCACAGTGATGTGACCTGCTGTTCTGAACTGCATCTGCTGTGCTCTGTAAAGATAAAATACAAAACACAAATGCACGCGGTACTTAAAGTTCATTGTTTTGTCTTGCATTTTTTTATGTGGAATTAGGAAGGATAAGTATTTGGTAACAATTGGCATTTACAAGACAGAAGAAAAATAACTTGAGACGTGGTAATGAATCACAGTAAGAAATTTTTGGCAAGTCCCTTTGTCTGTTTCAGATGGGAATGCAAGAGCCTGATGCTTTCAGTGCTTTGTTCCTGAGGATAATCTCTCTGTCTCTAAAAAATGAATTAAAAAAAAAAAAGCATCCCATCATTACAGAGCTGCCAGCATTGCCCTGCCAACGGTGAGCTCAGAAATCAAAAGATAGTGTTTGTCATCAGCTTTTTGCTATTAAAAAAAGCTTTTCTCTTTGGATGTGCTTGTAACACCAGGTACTGGCAATGCTCTTTTCCCAACATATCCAAACTACTGGTAAACTGATGATTGAAAACCTGGTTGCAGTGGAGGTTACACAGTTGCCCAGTCTCTAAGGTGGCTTTCTCAGAAGCTCTTCATCAAGGTTTCAGCCTCATCTTGAATACTTCCAGGAATGGGGTATCCACAGCTTTTCTTTCTCATGAGGTTCTTGTGAGATTTTTCTTAATGGGCCGTGAACTCCAAAACCTGGTACTGAGTGTTTAAATATTGTTCAGTTGTTTCTCTCCTCTTTTTCAGTGGGAGTATGGAGCCTGCTTTCCACAGAGGAGATCTCCTGTTCCTCACGAACCGGATTGAAGATCCAATCAGAGTGGGAGAGATAGTTGTCTTTAGGATAGAAGGAAGGGAAATTCCTATAGTCCACCGTGTCCTGAAAATCCATGAGAAGTATGTTAGGAATCTAGGGGTTCTACTGCTGATGTTTCCCTATCTGATATTCTTCATCTGCTTGGGTAACTAAGTGGGTGGGATGTCATAATCATAAATATCCAGGTGCTGTAGGAAGTAACACAGAAGTTTCAGACAGACAAAATCTGTCCTACTTGGTTTACTTGTAAAGATCATCCAGCAGAAGGCACAAGCTGAGAGCCTATGCCAGTGCTCTGGACACTCCAAACTGTAGAATCATGGAATTGTCACGGTTGGAAGGGACCTTAAAGTCCCTCATTTCACCCACCCCCTGCCATGGGCAAGGACACCTAACTCTACCCCAGGGTGCTCCAAGCCCTGTCCAGTCTGGCCTTGAACACTTCCAGGGATCCAGGGGCAGCCCCACCTTCTCTAGGCAGCCAGTGCCAGGGCCTTACCACCATCACAAGGAAGAATTTAATCCTTATATCCCATCTAACCCTTGCCCCTGTCCTGTTTAGGACCCTTGTTTGAAGTTCCATCTCTCTTGGAGCCCCTTTAGGCACTGGAATGTTGACACCACTTACTGTCTCCTGTGCCATCCTCTCTGTCCCGAGCTGCTGTGCTGTCTGCTGTAGCATGGCTTCATTTGTGTGTGAAGTGATTCTTGTTAGTGGGGCTGAGCTGTGCCAGAAAGGTATTTTGTGTGTAGCATGTGTTATTTTAGAGCTTGTCTCTATAGTCCTGGTCTTTGCTGTCATGCAGACTCAGGGTCTTTAATCTCTCTAGTAAGTTGTGTTGTTATCCTCAGAGTCTTTGTGTACTGTTCACTCAGCACTGGGGAGGTTGTGTGTCTGCAGGAATGGAACAGGCATTGGTTTCATGGCTGAACAGGGCTTAGTTTTCCAACCAAGGCTTCCACTGCAGTCATGAGCTTTCCTGCTCTGCTGGATGGAACTGTGGCCTCTCCTGGCTAGTCTGTGGGGATAGAAGCCAACCGTGTGAGTTGTTTGAGTGAAAACTGAATCTTGAACTGAATCATTGATTCTTCAAGGCACCTCTGAGAGGCAACAGCTGGTTGGGATCCCAGCATCTGTTTCTGCTGAGTAAACATTTTCTGGTGTGAGCTGGAGCTGTATTGGGTGGCATCTGAGGATTCCTCTAGTTGACATGTTGATGGGATGGAGAGGGTCCCTTTCCCAAAGCTCTTGTAATATCCAGACCAGTTGTCTGGTCCTACTCGAGGATCACCAGCCTTGTGCACATAAATATGCAGCTAGAATCCCGACTCTGAGATAACAAAACAATGCTTCTCACAGTAGGCAAAGCACATTTTTTGTTCAGATTTTTTCTGTATCTTGAACTTTGAATAACGTCAGTTTTCAGAGTGCTGTTCTTTGATAGCACTGATTTAAAAATAAGGTCAATTTATGGGCCGAATTTGACCTAATGTTGCATGAGCATTTTTTGTGATGTTGTGGGAACTCTTTCAAGTTCCTTCCTGTTCTGTGCAGCATTTTCTCTCCAGGTGTTGCCCATCTTGCTTTTTTGCCTGGGTCTATCTCTCGATATTTGGGTGTCCAGCACTATTTTTTGTTTAAATATAAAAGGGCCATAGTGCCAATTCTGGGAAGGTGAAACCATTGTGCAGTATTTTAGGTTTCATTTAACTGAAACAACCAAACATAAACGTAATCTTTTTATTAGGAGAGATAAATTGAAAAACCTATACTGCGACCTGAACCTGGGAGCTGGAGGCAGGATTTGGGTGTCAGTTGCTTCTTTCACTACTTAAAGAATAATTTTCTAGTGCCAGTTTGGAAGTGAAAAGTCTCTTTAGAAAGAAGCTGACAGGATTGTCAAAATGTAGGGAAACAGAAATGGTGTTCTCTATGATTTTGGGGCAACTCGGGGCCCAGATTCACATCAATGTTGTGTCAGTGAGAAAATGTCTGTTACTTCCTGGCCTTTTCTTATTGTTTCAGCCCAAAATTGAATTTGTTCTTTGTTACTAACACAGAGTCTGCAGTCAAAATTTACTTAGTGGTTTTGGAGCAGGGTAGCCAGACCAGTATACACTCACTTCAGACAGCAGAGAAGTTCACCATGGGCTTTTCACGCCATGTTGTGACAGAGCCTTGACTCTGCTCACAGTAAGGTGCTGCACTCCTGCACCACCACTCTTCAGACCTAAACGACATTATCAGCACCTTTGGGGATCTTTATCTTTTCCCAGACAGTGTCTCTAAGCTCCCAGAGTGTTTGTTGTTCCCACACAACAAGCCAGATGTGCTTTGGAGAAAGCTATGGGTTTTTTCCCTTCCTTTTTAAGCTTCTCCTGTGGGTGTTCAGGCATGATGAAAACAGCCTGAGCTCCAAAGAACTGCCTGCTTTGCTTTTCTGCATTCCATCTGTCATTTCTGTGAGAGCTGAGATTCAAGCACTGAGGACGCTCCTTCTCAGCACCTGCCTGCACGTGCCACAGGAAGGTGACAGTGACAAATCCCTGAGTAGTGCCACTGTTTGGGCTGCTGTCCAGCATCTGAACAGGAATGGATGAGAAACAATCTATAAAGCTATTCCCCAGTCAAAGGAAAGATTAATCTGCTCTGTGAACCCATTTCTGACAAGCTAATTCATCTCAGGATTAATTGAAGATTTGACAGAGTATGTAGTGATAATTTTCCTGCTTTCTGCAGGTTATAGTTTCAAGCACAAAGTCCTAGTTCTTTGAATAGCCTAATTTCCTCTTTTATGTGGAGTATCAGGTCAGTTTTTGAGCCAGTTTAATTTTTTGCAAGGCAAAATACCTTGCAGAGAGACACGGTTTCGTTTGTGCTGTGGCTGTTTCTGCATACCACCTTCTCTGCCTGGTTTTGACCCATTGCTTCTGAGCTCCTTTTGGTACCCTCTGGCTCTTGCATTGGAAGAGACAGTTAAAAGCTATTTGATTGTTGCTGTCATTTGTGGTGGACTATGTTATGTCTCCCATCAGTTCTGTCTTTTCCAGGCTGGTCTGTAGTTTCTTGTATGGAAGTGGTTTAAGACCTTTAACCGTTAACCATTTTTCAACCTTTGCCACTTCTTCTCTCCATTGCAGAAAAGGGTCTGGGGGGCTCAGCACTGCCCAGAGCATTCCAGATGTAGGCACATCGTGAGTTCATGCAGTGTCAACATGGTATTATTTGGTTTTTTTTCTGTCCCCCTTTCCTAATCAGTTCTAAGTTTCAGCTTGCTTCTGCCCGCTGCTGAGTAGAGCTTCAATCCCAACCTCTCCTTTCGTGTGGTGGCAGGGAGACCAGAATCCAACATTTGTGTGAAGCAAGAGAAGCATCAACACAAGATGGGTCAAAAGCCAAGAGGCAATACCTGCACCTGCACTAGAAATGGCTTGTCCTGCTGGTTCTGTTCTGAAACTCTGCTGGAAAGCTTGGCTGGGGCCAGAATTCATTCTTCCCATGACAGTTTTTTCCAAACCATCTGCTTTCTGCTGCATTTGACAGAGTTTCCCTCTTTTACCCTCTTGAATTGTAGGACATGGTTGCTTCTAGTACCCTTGTGTTGGTCTCTCCATGCTTGTTGTAGAACAGTTTTTAACAGGTTTCTGTCCTGCCTTACCTGCCTTGTCTTTACCAGGCAAAATGGAGACATCAAATTTCTGACAAAGGGAGACAACAATGCTGTGGATGACAGAGGGCTCTACAAACAGGGGCAGCATTGGCTGGAGAAGAAGGATGTAGTAGGACGAGCAAGAGGGTAAGTGCAGTTGAAAATGATGGGGCTTTTCACACTGCTGTCCCCAAAAGCCATCTGGTAAATCCCCCGTCGTGTTGAGCTATCCCTGCTGGGTTTTGTAACCTGCCTGAGAGTGTGGAAAGTTCAGTTCTTAGTTTGGCTTAAGCAAAGGCATCAAGTTGTGAGCTGCATCCTGGATGTTGATGCTGGATGGACACAGATGTAAGGGTAGTGTGGGCTCAGACTTGATCAGAATTGTCATCACATTCGTCCTGGGAGGCTCAGTATTTGCAGGAAAGTGATATCTGCACCAGGCATAGGCTGTAACACACACTGGGGCTGGTTGTCACTCAGCCCCACTGCCAAAGGGAAGAAGAAGTCACCAGCCCATTGACTGCAGCCCTCGGGGTGCTTGAGTGACACTCCCTCTGCACCCTGGAATAGTGTTTGTTTTAAGAAAACCTTTATTCTTGTAGATTTGTGCCCTATATTGGAATAGTGACTATCTTAATGAACGATTATCCAAAATTTAAGGTAAGAGCTCTTCTATTTCCTGCCTGCTTTTTCCACCCCAGCTGTAATTCCTTCACGAGAGCACAGGCAGAACCCTGTGCCCTGCACATTTGCTGCTGTAGATACCAGTGTGCACTCTTGTGTCTCCTCTGCTCTGTCTTCCAGTATGCAGTCCTCTTTTTACTGGGTTTATTTGTGCTGGTCCATCGAGAGTAGTCCCTTGCACTGAACTACGACATGAAGGTGCCATGGATTTTCTAGATAAGTAGCTGATGGTCCAATGTGCCAGGAGAAAGAAGAAAGCATGCATTTCAAAGCTTCTTGCCAGTTTGGGTTTGTTTTGTTTTTTACTGCGTGAGGGTGAATGTTTGTCACAGTATTTCAAATGGTTTGTCACATTTTAGCCTTTTTAGTGAATTTTTATATTAAAAATTTGAGCCAAAGTGTTTAGTGCTTGTACTTTGAAGCTGAGCTTCCTCTCCAAGTGCCTCTGGGACCGTGTCTTCAGTCTGTACCTGGCTGGGCCAGGTGCCCCCTCCCTTGTGCTTACTGAACTGTCCAACGGTGAGTTGTTGCCACGACATTTTTTTTCCAATTCAGAACTGGAATAAAGATTTTGCCTCTTACCACGTTTTTTGTTATTGCCCTAAAGAGAGCAGCCTCCTTGCCCAGGTTCTGGGGGACACCAGGGCTTTGCTGTTAGGCTGTTACACTCCTAGAGCTACCATCTAACTTGTTCTCTCTTCATAGAGCAGTAGCAGCTGCTCCTGTCACCTCTTTTTGGAGAATAACCTGTCTTGAGCTGTTGATCATTCAATATTTCTGTGTTTCTGTAAATCGCACTGAAATAATCTGCCTAAACACTTCAAAGTGTTTGGGGAGAAGATGGCAAAGGGTTACTTTGTGCATTGTGGCACTAGGTAATAGAAGGATTGAGATAGGAAATACACTCAGCTCTTTGACAGGGATGATTTAGCACGGTGCAATAATAAAAATTGCTTAGTTTTGGAAAAGGGTTTCAATCGTCCTGTGAACTGGCCACATCTCACAGCTCACCTGAAAGCTACAGACTGCCCTGGGGTAGGAAATAAAATACCTACTTGTCACCATGTGCAGCAGCTGTTTTTTCTGAGCTTGTCATTCAGGCTTGTGATCCTGCTGGTGGAGATGTTGTCACAAAGAGCCCAGGGAAGAGGTGCAAGGCAGCGATGTTTCAGTTTTTCAGCTCTTCTCTATGACTGCTCCAGGATTCCAGAGCAACAGGAATCATTGCAGATGGCCACTGCAGCTACACACACAGCTTGTATAAAGCAAAACCAGTCAGGAAGAGCATGGAAAAAAATCCACTGGGAAGTTTATGGCTGTTTGCAGTTCCTTGCATATGTCTCTCATTGGGTTTTTCAGGCCTCTCCCATCTCTGGAGGTGAACTGTGCCATTTTGCTGGTTTTGATGTTACCAGGTGCTTTGTTCCCTATGTAAGATAAAGCAAACATCACCTGTAAAGGCACTGAAAGAGTATGAACAGGTCCAACCCCCAGCACTGAGCCTCAGGCCTGTGGCTCTGAGTAATGATAACTTCATAATAAAAATGGTAGTAAAATCTGTATCTCTTGCCTCTCCCCTTGAGAGGAGAATGTGGATAAAGGTTCTTTGTAATTCTTGAGTTAAGGATGGGATATTCTGTCAAAAGTCAAACCCAGGCAGCACAGAGAGCAGACAATCTTTGAGAGCTGCTATCAGTGTAGAGCACCTTCCTGAGGCATTTCTGCCTTTGCAGCTCACGTGGAGCCTGAGTCTGTCTCTGCTTTGCCTTAAGCCTAAACAACTTTTGTGCACAAATGAGTTTTAGACTTGGGCTCACACAAAGGGCTGAGTTGAGCTTGTCTGAAAGCTGCTAATCAACACTTCCCCCATAAGCACTTGCTGGAAGTGCTGCTGCTGCTCTCCAAGTCCTCTCCCTTTCAGATCTTCTCCAGAATTCTGAGTGTGTGAAAGCAGTTGTGTTCCCGTCACTGAGTTAATTTAACGAAAAAAGGGCTAAACCACAAAGGATTATAAAGCAAGGTTTAGCTCTCAAACTGCTGAGCATGCAGTTCTTTGGCAGGATGATGTGTCCAGAGGGTGGCAGCTGATGTCAGGAGTCCCTGGGCTGGGGGACACAGGACCAACGTGAGCTCTTGCAGCAGGATGAGCCCTGATCTTGCCTGTTGCTGTGTGAAGGAATTGGAACAGGAAGTGCTTAAAAATGCAGGGTGGTTGGGGTGGCTGGAGCCCCTGTTGCAGCCCAGCTTCGGAGGCTTCTGTCCAGGGTTTGCAGGTGCTTGAACAGGAACAATTGTCCTAAACTAGGGGCTGCCATGTGGCATTTGAGAATGCATTTCTGCAGCCCCTCTTCTGCCTGTTTTCAGCTCTGTGCAGCTGAGAATGTGGTTCTGTACCTGCAGTTGTGAAATGGGGAGTAAACTCTAATTAGGGTGAAAATTCAGCAGTCAACCCCATCACAGCTCCAACACCCACCACCTTATGTGTGGCCTCTCACATCACCTGCCTTCCAGCAGCACCTTTCCTGCCACAGTGAGATGAGGGAATATTGGGGATGAGCCTTCATAGGCTGGAAACTGGGGATATGGGGGCAGGATGACACCGAGTTGTTGCTGGTTCCATGCCCACTAAATTTATTCTGTTTTGCTGAGCAGAAAAGGCACAGAGTGAGCAGGATCTCTGGCTGGCTGGGTGCTGATGCTGAGGTGTTTGGGAGCAATTCTGAGCTCCCACAAAGCCAGGATGGTTTGTGGTAGAACTTGATGTGTTTGTGTTTTATTTCAGTTTTATGTTACTTTTTTTTAAAGGTGAAACTGTTTGGGCAGCTCCAGCAGTCGGTGATACTGGAGGCTTTGGAAATGGATGGAGACCTTTGTGTCACCACAGGAATGGGATTTGCTTGTAAAGTATGTGGGTGTTGAAAGGTCTGGTTTATAAAGGAGAAAAAGATGAAGGGAAAAGTCTGCCAGGGCTGATTGCTCCTGTCTCTGTTGTGGTTGGTTACAGCCAAACAGAGCAGGTTTTCTGGTAGCAATTCCAGTACTTAATTACAGTTCAGTCACATCCGCAGCTCAGGGCACAGATTTCCTTCATGAGCAGGAGCTGTTTCATGAAGCAAAGCCATGCTGGGCTGTGTCTGATGGCTGCTGGAATTCTAGTGGGTGATATTTTTTTTTTTTTTTTTGTATCAAAGCTAAATGCATAAGCAAGAGCATGATGGTTGGGAAGTGAGCTGTGAGGGGTGGGTGATGTGCTGCAAGCTGGAGTTCTGTGAGACAGAGGCTGTTTTTGTGTATTTATGATGCTTTAATGCATGGTTTTTGGTTGAATAGCAATGAGCATCACTGTGGTTCATCCAGATCTGTTGCTGCTTATTGCTTTGAAGGGGTTCACAGGGCTCAGGTTTTGTCAGATGATCAGTTCCCCACTGTCTTTAATGAGTTTGGGTGATTTCATGGTGATTTTTGTGCCCATAAAATCAGAACAGATCAACTGTATTTTTTTCCAAGGAGCATCTTCAAGAAGAAACCTGGTCCATGCATGAAGACCACTCTCCACTGGAGAAATGCACAATGCAAACAAAACATGCAGATCCCCGGATGGCCCAAAAGTCAGCCAGAAATAGAGGAGACAGAGGAGGAGAGAAGGAAGAGAGGAGGTGCTTAGAGCACATCCCTTGGGGATGGCTCCTGTGCCAGAGCAGGGGCAGTGCAAAGCAGCTGTTTGTATGACCCGCACGGTCCTAGTGACTCAATGGCTGAATCAGATGAGGAATGTCCTGGTTCCATTCTCTAGGAAGGTGCACTGGGGTGATGCCAGAAGGGCCCAGCCTATCTGTTTCCACAGTGTCAGCAGCTCAGGGTGGGAGTTGACGTGTGGTGGGTGACTTATCTGACTCTCTCATCGCTGGGAGAAGAGAAACAGCACCCACACTATGCTTTGAGCCAGCCTCCTCCCCCTTCTTCCTTTTCCCAGCCTCGTAACACTTCTGTCCCTTTGTCATCTGCACCCAGATTATCACCTGTCAGGAGTCACAGGTCTCTGCTGGAGTAGATCTACCAGCCCGAGCATGTTGGATTCCTATGGTACACAGGGACTTCCCTGAGAAATCTGCTTTGGTTGCTCTACTTTGCCCTACTTGGGTGGCTTTGCTGTGGTTTCCTAGTCTGCCCAGCTGTGAGAATCCCTCTTTACATTTGCTTACCCTGCTTATCCCTCAGTTTCTGTAAAAAACCATCAGCTCCATCACACATAATCCTGGTTCTCCATGGAGCAGGACTTGGCTGTACGTGGTGGCATGCTAGCTGAGCACATTGTCTATTAAACCTACTCCAGCTCATGGGGAAATTCATACACTTGTTCAGTTCTAGCAGGTCCTGTGAATGCCTATCTAGCAGAGTTTCCTACACCTCAGGGGAAATAAACATCTTCACAGAGAAGAATAATCTAAATAGGGATGGACTAGAAATTCACCTTTTGTGATTCAGAACCTCTGTGATCCAGGATGGAGCAGATGCTCTCAGTCTCTTGCTCCTTCTGCTCCTCATCTTTTGACTATTTGTGCTCTTTCTGTTTAACAATTCAAAAATTCTTCCTGCATCTCTCTCTGCTGAATGTCTTGGTATCACCTTTGTTTTTAAATCTCCCCTTTCCCCATAGCAACAGACCTGAAGGAAAAATAATATGGAGGAAATTAACTTCTCTGAATCTTGATTAATTCAAACTGGGATGTTGGATTTCTGCTATATAATTCTGGCTGGGACACTTCTGAGCTGGGCATGGATTTGCCTGGAAGAAAACACGATTTTCTTCCCTAAGTCTTCTTGCAGAGCAGTTATTTGTATATGTTCCAGCAGTGTGGAGTGAAAGGGAGACCTTAGGGAAAACCACAACTCATTTACAGCTTAAATGAAAATTGAAAATGAGTTGAAAACAAGATGTGTAAGATTTCAAATTTTATCTTTTATAAAAAACAGCTATTGCCTGTGGACGAATGGATGTAACCGAGGGATTTAATCTTTGTAAACAAGAGAAAAATGCATCAAAATATACCCTCAGGCATGTGTCAGGACCTGGCTTTGGAAAAATGGTGAAGAGGAGGCTGAAGAAACCTAACTGCTGCTAAAAGTTTTATTAGCACCAGGAGCTCTGTGAAGGTGACAAATAGGGGCATTTGAGGCCTTTGCTCTTTGTATTTGCTTTTTATTAGAGCCATCAGTTTGAGTACATATTGGCCTGCCCAGGTGGATATTTGCAGGGCCTGGGAAGTGTGAACTCCACAGCATGGAGTCTCTCTCTCCCTTGCCAGCCTGGCTACCTCTCTCTGGGGTCCAGAATCAGTGCCAAAGGTACTGAAGCACGGAATCTCAGAATGACTGGGGCTGGAGGGGACATTAAGACCCAGCCAGTCCCACTTCTGCTGTAGGCAGGGACACCTTCCATTAGACCTAGTTGCTCCAAGCCATGTCCAGCCTGGCCTTGGACATTTCCTGGGATGGGGCAGCCACAGCTGCTGTGGGCAACCTGTACCAGTGCCTCACCAACCTCAGGGGAAGAGTATCTTCCCAATATCCTATCTAACTCTATCCTCTGGCAGTGGGAAGTTATTTCCCCTTGTCACTCCAGGACCTTGTTTGAAGTCCCTCTCCAGCTCTTTTGGAGCCCCTTTAGGCACTGGCAGGAACTTTAAGGTCTCCCTGGATCCTTCTCCAGGTGAATACTCCCAGCTCTGCCAGAGCAGAGGTGCTGTAGTCCTCAGAGCATCTCTGTGGCCATATCTGGACTTGCTCCAGCTGGTCCATGTCTTTCCTGTGCTGAGGACGCCAGACCTGGATGCAAAGCAGAGAAAAAAACAAGATGGACCTTGCTTTAAAGGCCTTGAACCAGGGTATTTTCAGGTTGGTCTGTTACATTTGTTAGTGAGGTCCTTTTGGCTGTGCAGTTTTTGCATCCATTTATTTTCCTTAGTTGTGATTTCCTTTCTTTATCTGGTGAAATCCTGCTTCATCTCCAGGTGCATTTAGAGGATTTGCTACTAGTGCCTGTTTCACAGGTCTGTTATTGCTCATCTCATCCCTACTTGGACAGGAGTTTGGTAAGGAACAGAACACCCTAAGAGTAGACTTGGAACTTGTTGAAGGAATTTGGAGGTTTATGGGCAAGGTGAACCCACAGGGATCATCCACCTGGATTTCCCAAAGGTATTCGTCAAGGTCCCTCAGCAAAGGCTCCTGAAGGAAGCAGCCCTGGAACAGGAGGCGAGATCCTGAAATTGTTTGCTAAAAGGTAAAGAACAGAAGGGAAGAGGGAAGAGGCTGGGTAATAAAAAAGATTAAATTTAAATGTACATAAATACAAAATGGTGCATAGGGAGAAAAACCAATTTTAACTCTATTTATAAAACAACGGGTTCCAAGTTAAGTGTTACTATCTGAAACCTCGGGGTTGTTACAGATTGTGCTGTGAAAATGTCAGTTCTGTGGTCAGCAGCCATCCAGAGTAAACTGTGTGTATCGATTGCTGAGGGAAAACAGAACAAAACAACCCCTGCTTCTTCTGGCTGCAAGCATCTGGGGAAGCTGAAGATACCTGGAGCTTTGACTTGTTTTGGGTGGGAAGGGACATTCCTGGAGGGTGTAGGGCTATGCAGGGCTCCTCTTACCCAGCCCCGGAGGGTAAATCCTACAGAGAGTGGAGGGGGAGCTCTGTGCAATCCCTCCTCTGCCTCGAGGACGTAACCATCGGCAGCTTGCCGTTTTCCAAGGAGTCACTTCGGGCCTGCCAACAGCCCCATCTCCTGCATCACCTGTGGAAGTTGGTGTGCTGACCTCTGCTAGCAAAACTGATTTATAAAGTAGAATTTCTAAAGCTTTTTTTTTTGATACATAAGCTGGGAAGATTTCTTCGGTGGCTGGTAGCTGCTGGGAAGGTGAATCTCTGCTGAGCTGGAGAGCAAGTGGCAGAGAAGCACTGCAGTGTCAATTCCTACCTGGAATGCTGCAAGTCTCAGCAGGCTCCAGGCTGGGTGTCTTGCTCTGACCCACCAAAGTGGGAAAACGGGAGATGCAGAAAATCTACCACAAACCCCACCAGGCTGGTGACCAGGTTCTGCAGCTCAGGTCCTGGTGCCCTTCCCAAGCAGGTCCTGGGTACCAGTTATTTTCCACAACTTCTTTATGAAGACTGGAAAATCCAGAAAAAAACTGGTGTCTCTGTTGGTGTCTGGGGTTGGTATTTACCAAGGCTGCTGTGGAGGCAGGAATTCCTGGAGCCCTGACTGGATCACAGCGCTGCTGCTGCTGCTGCTGCTCAGTGAGTGCTGAGCTTGGGGTCCTTTCACCAGTTGTTTTCCAATAAAGCCCCACTGGCTGCCCTGAACTGTGCTCCCACTTCTAGTCTCCAACACGTCTCTGAGTAGCTGTTCTGGTGCTCTTTACAGACTTGAAATCAGAGTTATGGGCTCACATCTCCCACACACACATCATGAGGTCAAATCTTACTACTCAGCAATTAATCTGACATTCCGTCAGTTTTTGAAGTTTTATGGTGGCACTGCAAAAGAGCAGGAGCTCCCTGATTTCCCAGCCTTTCCCAAGCTTGCTTAGCAGTGCCGCTGGGATGGAAAATACCTGATCCTCTGCTCCCACCTTGGCTGAGATAACAGCAGCTGAAAAAGAAGGAAGATCTGTGTGCATTTGGTTGTACATCTAATTAGAGCAGTGCAAAAGCCTTCATCCTTTTCAAAACCCTGCAGCTTCCCACTGCTTATCCCTTGTCCCCTGGGCCTGTCTGTGAGGAGCACTGAAGGAGTGGGACTTAACCATGTCATGCTTCAGTTGATGCCATAATTGCCCATGGCTCTTTTATCTGCCCTCTGTAATTGGGATCACTTCATCCCTGGCCTCATCTTCCCTAATCCTACAGGTAACCCTTCAGCTTGCTGTTCCCCACAGTGGAGAATTGCTGCTCAGCTATCCAAAAAACACCCCTTCCCCAGGGTAAGGAGAAGCTAGACTCAGCTGTGCCAGTGCTGGGCAGCACCAGGATCTTCCTGCACATCCAGCGCCTTCTCTAGACCTCACATCCTCCTCCTCCTCCTCCTCCTGCCCTTCCTACATCCCCCACCTTCTCCAGACACCCAAATTTCCATCACTTTGACCATGACTAAATTCAGAACCGTTTTGAAGAAAATGCTTGGGATGATACCCATCCATTTCAAGCTGTGTTTTGTCAGTGCAATGGCAGTGCAGGACACTGGGGGAGGGACACGGACTGAGAGAGGAAATAGTGAAGGTACAGGGGTCTTTCTGTCTGTTCAGATGTAGCACTGGCATGTGGGTACTGGGAGGGGACACCAGAGCCCAAGCAGTGGTCCCAGCCACCACCACCACTGGGACCAGGGGCCTCAGGTCTCCTCTCTCTGCTGATTTAGTGGGGGAGACAAAGCTGCCATGATGTGAATGTGAGAGTTGGAGCTGCAGTGCTGTAAATGCCACATCTGGGGTGAGCACTGCATTAATGTACCCTGTGGGCCCTTAAAGCGTCACCTCCTTGAGTGGCAAGCCGAGCACTTTCTGTTCAGCCATTCTCCTGCTGTACACAGGGAAGGAGCATGGTGAGAGAGCAGAACGAGATCCCCTTTTGAGTCCAGGACCTCCAGCACACCTGGACACAAGGCTGGCAGAGGTGTCACACCTGATAGGTGAGGGAGGAGAAGACCTTGTCCATCACTGTGGCACATCTCTGGGAGAGTAAGGGAGCCCATGCTGATCTGGCCACCCAAGGGGACACTTAACACAGTTTGGGAGGATGCCTGGTAACACAGGAACACTTTGGAAATGGTTTTTTCTTCCTGTAAACTTAGAGTTGAGTTTGCAGTCCTCTGCTGCTGAAGGGGAACATGTCACCTCCATCCCTGTTCTCCTGAACAGTAGCACATGCTGAGAAGGGCATTGTTAATGAATTCCCTCTGCCATTTCCCAGGAGAACTGGGTCATCTCATCTCCACAAACCAGCACTTCCTTGCAAAGTTATGGAATTGTAAATCCAGCAGAAGCTGTCAGGGCCTTTAGGACACTAATTAGCTTTCATGGATCTCACCCGGGACTTCCCTCTATCCACATGGACCCAGAAGCGCTGGAGCTCAGCCCTGGGCCTGTAGTCTGTCATTCATCTGTGTTGTGGGAGCTCAGCAGTGCCTGGCTTCATCAGGCCCCATGCCCTCGTCCTCACTATGGACCTTCCAGGAGTTTGTCTGACCCTGGTAATCCCACCAGACCTCACCCCAACCTACTGTGGTCCAGACCCTGAGAGTATCCCTGTGTAAATACAGAACCTGGAGGAATCCCTGTGGGCTGCAGGCAAAGGACAAGAAGAAACAGCACAACCCTGTGCCTTGGAGCTCTCTGATCAAATGCTTCCAGTTTCACCTGGAATTCACTTCACTTGAGCCCTGAGCACACACTGTCTGTGTCCCAGGCCCCCACTGTCTGTGTCCCTGGCATGGCTGGTCACAGCTCCATCCCGTTAATGGAAAAGGAGGAGCTCTTGGGGAATACGATTATCCACGGAAGGTTTGGGCGTAGTAATCAGGAAATAGTGGTCCGCAAAATCTCAAAAAAAGTGGAGAAGGTGAGAAGTGATGAGCTCCGGTGCTCATGCTCTGCAGTAAGTGGGATCCTCTGGGAAGCTGCTCTGGAAAATGAAGGAGCTGGGCAGAGCTGGCAGGTCCTTAAGGACAGGATCCTCAGATTATCCATCCCGATCATCAGGTGCGCAGGTACATGTACTGGGAGACGGGTTTGAGCTAAACTGGAAATGAAGTTCGTGGCTGAGCTCCAGCGCCAAAAGACAGCACGGAGAAGGTGGAAGCACGGACAGGCCGTGACGGAGAAATCTGGGAACGGGGATCAGACTCAGTGCTGAGTCCGTCACCGCTCCCGTCTCCCGCGCCGCCCGAGCGCTCGGAGGAACAGGACGGGCACGAGCGGAGGAAGGGACCGTGCCAGCCCGGGGCGGGGCCGGGCGGGCTGCAGCGGGTCCCGCCCCCGCGGGTATAACCGGGCGGCGGCGGCGGCGGGCGCGGGTCCCGCGGCGGCGATGGCGCTGCGCTGCCTCCTGCTGCTGCTCTGCGGAGCCGCGCTGGGACCTGCCGTCCACCTCGACTTAGCCGAGCACCGCAGCCAGGCCGCCAAGATCAAGGTCAACCCCCGCGGCAACCTCTGGGCCACAGGTACCGGGCGGGAGCGGGGACGGGACAGGGCACGGCCACCTCCTGCGCTGTCCTGTGGCTGCCTGTGCGGGGCCCCCCGCTCCCACGAGGGGAGGGGGATGCTGGCAGCACCACCGTGGGCAGGGGGAGGCCAAGGTAGGCGTGAAGTCACCTCCGCCTGCATCCCTGTGCAGCGGGTCCGACGTCTCCAGCAGGCTGACCAGTATGGCATCCCTGGAGTGTGAGGTTCGGCATCCCTGGAGTGTGAGGTTCGGCATCCCTGGAATGTGAGGTTCAGCATCCCTGGGTGACATCTCTAACCCCAGAGATCTTGTCAACAGGAACAGAGAGGGAAGTTTTCCAAAAATCCCATGTGGAGTGAGGGCTTGGGAATTCTGGGTTTCTCTTGACTCATGCGTTTTGGGCATTAGGTCACTTGGTGCTTCTTGTTGGTTCCTGCTGGGGAGTGACAGCTCAGCTGGAGCCCTGTGTCCCCCCCAGACACACCGTGTGTGGTGTTGCAGGTCACTTCATGGGGAAGAAGAGCGTCACGGGCTCCCCACACCTGGAGACTCCGGAGGAGCCTGCAATGCCAATGGTCTTCAGTCCCTCTCTGCGAGCCTTGATGGAGGACATTATGGAGCTGCTGACCCGGGAGCTCCTGAAAATCCTCTTGCAAGAAAGGCTATTGGATGAGAACCAAGGGAAATATGACCTCACTGACCAGGTGAATATTGACTTAGATGGAGGGAGATACTCAGAGCAGAAAGGTGGAGGAGCTGTGCTGGAAATGGGAGCACCTGCGCAGCTGCTACAGGTCCTTTTCCCTCTTTACCTTCCTTTTAACCCTCCTTAAACCACTTCTTAAGACCAACCATAAAGGGAGAGAGGAGAAGTGTCCTGAGGCTTGTGTCTAGCTGGGCAGGGACAAATAGTCCCAGGTGCTTGGGAAGGGTGTGAGGATGAGTGAGTAACACTGTGATGGAGCTGTGACAGAGGTGGTCTCCAGGGGTTGTTAATAAGCACCTGGGTCTTTCTCAGATGAAGAAGAGGATGGTGTCGCCTTTTCCAAGGACAGAGAAATCCTTTCTCCTTCTTGTTTCCACAGCAGGAGATCAAGAGGGACAAAATATGTGAAGTGAAAGGCATCAGTCAAGCAAAGTGCTTTGGCTCTGTGTCAGCGTGGTTGGGATTCCTTGATGCTGAGGACACAAAGCCTTGCAGAGGGTGTGTTTGTCCTCCTGCTGCAGAGCAGGTTTTGGGGAGCAGGGAGAGGGCAGGAGCTTCACTGGTTCCACTGTGTATCAGCAGATCCTCAGCCTTACTGTGGCTTTTACCTTTGAGCTCACTTGGCTCCTAGTGGAAAACCTGCCCCTGGGAGCAATGCACAGACAGATCCTCAGGCAGGATGCAGAGATGGAATTGCTCACTCCAGGCATGGAATTTCTGCATTCATAGATGGAATTAGTCTGTGTGGCTCTGCTTGTCTGTTGTCTCCTGCGCACTTCCCTGGGGTCTTGCCCTTTCCAGTCACTTCAGGAAGTAACTGGGACTCTGAAAAGGATGAAATCCTCTTAAGTCAGTCCTGCCTGTGCTGTCCCACTGAGCCAGACGTCTGAGGAGCTGTCCAGTAACAGTGCATGCAGGTAAAGCTATTTCTGCTAAGCAGGGTTAGGCAGGGCTTGCTCCTCTTTGGCACAGGTGGAGCAGAGTTGCAAGACTTGGAGCCTGAGAGCTACAGATTGTTCAAACCCCTTTTGGACTCACTTTCAGCAGATTAAGGTAAACTGATGCATCCCAGAGGGCTGTTCCCATTAGGTAGAGGGCTTTCCACAGTGCAGATACAGCTGGGCATGGCTGAAGGCACCAGCCCACCCCACTCTCTCTGTAGTGTGCTGTGCTGTGCTGCTGCAGTGATTGCCTGTCAGGTGCAGCTGGAAAAGAGATGAGGGCTATGGAGGTTCTGGACCCTTCCCCATGCTGCCCAAAGAACCTTTGTGCAAGAGGACGCTTGTTGAGAGGATGGGAGAGCTGGTGGATGTGCTGCCCTGCCTTGTTTCTGAGCGTGTAGTATGAATTTGGTAAAGATGCTCCCTGGGGCTGTCCTCTTCATAGATTGCTGCTCGTGTTGCAGATGTGCCTGTGCAAAGGCTGCCCTGAGTGCTGATACTGTGCTACGGATTCCAGCTGGGTGCCAGAGCCTGGCCAGTGCTCAGGGGTGGGTCCTGGCCAGGTATGGCACTGGGTGCCAAAGCTCTGCTGCTGCAGGGTGTGCCGTGCAGGTGCCTCTGTAGGGCAAGGTGGGATTCTGTGCCCACATGAGTGCTTGATGTGTAAATGGCTCCTGCTCCTCACTTTGTCTTCCCAAAGCCTGAAGCCTCTCCTTTGGCAGTGCCCTGGTCCCCTTGGTCACCTTGCTGGGTGCTGTTTCTGGTTTTGGTCCTTGGGCATCTCTGAGCACCTCACTTCTCCCACTCCTGCCCTCCTCCTCCTTTCTCCCACCCATCCCCAGGGCATCCTCACATCCGCACTGTTGTGGATATTACAGAACTGCTTCTTCCCAGTGCCTCTGAGTGCTGTCCATGTTATACTGTTCTGTGTGACCTTATTTTTTCTTGCTCTTACGGTTGTCACAGTGCTAGTCCAACTTCTGCCACCCTGACAGCTTTCTCCCTCAGCATGACTGTTGTCGGACACCAGGTGTCAGCACCCAGCCTGAACTAATCTACACGTTCCCACCTTCCTCACAGGCTTTTTCATAACTTTGCCCTGTGAAACCCCCGGTCCAGGCCCTGCTCAGGATCTCTCGTTTCCATCTCAACTATCCAGCCATGTGTGGCAGGCAGGACTTGGCTTTCAGCATACTGGGACTTTACAGTGCTGTCATGTTGCTCGGTTTGACAAAGATTGAGCTGGCAGAGGAGGATCCTTCCCATCCTTTGTCATCTCCTTGTGTATGTGGCATTGATTCCCCAGGATGCAGAGACCACGTGCGTGGAATGGAACAGCTCCAGTAGTACGGGGAGAGCCTTTCTGCCTGAAGGCAGGTGCTGTCCTGCATAGCTCTGGGACCTGTGGTCAGTGCCAATCCCACAAACTCCTCTGTGACTCTTCCCTGCCTTCTTTCCCTTCTCTCTGTCTCTCGTTGCCTTCTCACATTCTCTGCTAAATGAGGCTCTCCCCTGAAGCTCAGCCCGGTGGCTGCTGCCTCACTGGGATGAAGTTTCCCTCTGACATCTCAGTTGTGTTTCAGCTGTTGGAGCACGGATGGGAGGCTTCTGGCTCTGTCCTTCTCATGTGCCATCCCAAGCCATCCCTGAAAGTGCCATCATGCTCCAGCATGGGATGTTTGTCTGATCTGTGGTGATGGTGGTGGTTGTGTGCATGACCTCACGTCTCACCATTGTGTCTTGTTTTGTAGGAGACAGGGCTTTTAACGAAGGTGCTGGAGAAGTACTTTTCAAACTGAAGAGGTGCAGCTGGGAAGGATGAGGTCTGCAAGGTCGGCTATGTGTGATGAACAGAGGAGACCATTGACCTTGTGGGTTTCTATAGCAACATCACTTTTATTTATTTTTTCTGAAATATTGTTAATAATGATGGTGTGTGTGAAAAGTGGAGCCTCCCTGTATAGTTCCTGTATGTTTTGTGTTTTCTTGACGTCTCATGTGCCCATGTGAATAAAACTGGCTCTTTGCAGAGACTCCTATGTGGGGGTAGGAAGGCAGAAACCCCACAGCTTGTGCAGCGGGAATGACAAGTGGGAGAACCCTGGGGAAGGGGGAGGGAGGTGCCTGGATCTCAACAGCTCAGAGGGGTTGGATTCAGTCCCTGCAGCCTCTGCTCACTGGAGGAGACCCTGACATGATAAAACAGCACACTTAAGTGAGCTGATCACACCACTCACCACTGAAGCATCTTTGTGACTCTTTTTGCTGCAACTATTCCCAGCAAAATCTTGTCCTGGCAGGGGTGGGATTTCTGGCTCAGAGTCCTGGTCTTGTGGCAGCTCAGGTTTACTACAGGCTCATTTGCCATGGCCATCAAACACTCAGTCTGATTATGAGGCTGCTCTGTGACGATGGCTTAGTGCACCCTCACCTTGTGCATGCAGTCAAACGCTCACAGGGACAGAGGTGCAGCCCCAGGGCCCTTTGTTGTGCAGGATGGCTGAAGAAGGGTGCTGGGACCTAGCTGAAAGGGCTGATGGAATAGTCCCATGAGTAGACTCTGGTTTTATACCTTCTGAAAGTGCTGCTCACAGATGTACCCTATGGCTGCCAGCCACTTGTGGGGGTCATGGGATCATAGAATGAGTTGGGTTAGAAAGCACACCTTGTGGCCATATTCCAGGGGCAGGGATACCTTCTATCCCAGATTACTCCAAGCCCTGTCCAGCCTGGCCATGGACATTTGCTGGCATGGCACAGCTACAGCACTTCTTGGCAGCCTGCACCAGGCCCTCATCCCCCTCTCAGGGAGGAATTCCTTCCCAATATCCCATCTAAACCTGCCTCTGGCAATGGGAAACCATTTCCCCTTGTCTTGTCACTCCAGGCCATAGCCCCAAGTCCCTCTCCAGCTCCCTTGGAGCCCCTTTAGGCATTGGCAGGGGCTCTGAGGTCTCTGCTGAGCCTTCTCTCCTCACAGCTGAGCAATTGCTACTGTCTCAGCCTTTCCTCTGAGTATCTCCATGGCCCTGGGCATGTCCCCTGGAAGAGCAAAACCTGGCTGCAGAGCCCAAAGTGATGCCATAAATGAAACTATTAGCTTCCACATTCTGCTCCCTACAATTCTGATGATAAATTCAAGCTGATCCTTTGATCCCACAAGAGGAGAGCCCTTTGCCCAAGAGCAGGAACCTCAGGGCCACATCACACCAAGCCAAGGGATGATCCAGCATCTGACAATGCTGATAACCAGAAGAGGGATCAAAGCCATGGAAGACGTTCCCACCTGCTCTCTATTCCTTCAAGGATAGTTCAGATCATGTGAAGCCTCCTCTTCTTCACTGGGGCAGCTTCTTGGCTGCAGCCCCTCGGAAGAGCAGCACCTTGAGCCTCCCAGGTTCTGCATCCTGGTGGTGAACAGCCCATCTGTAGCTGTTCCCTTTGTGAGTACTTCATGGTCTCCTACCCACCAGCTTTGCTCAAAAGGTTTTCCACTGTCCTGCAATCATTGATGCAGGAATCCTTCCTCTGATGTCTACTTCCTTTGCCCAGACTCATTGCTGTGTTTTGGAATGTGGATGACCCCCAGCTCACCTTTTCATTAGCTGGAGTAAAGCCTTGACTTAAAACTAATTATTAGCAAGAAAAATGATGACACTGTGAATTGTGTTTGACACTGGAGAAAACCAGATGCCCCTGAGCCAGCAGTGTGAGGGACTGACAGCCTAATGGTATTCCTGTCTTGATGTGTCCTGAGACCACTCTGTCAAGCTCACTGGAGGCGGGGAGCAGGTTCCTGGCCATGAGGTACCCAGGTGAGATCCTCATTCTCCCTCTAACCCAGCCAGAACCTGTCCAGCTGCCTCTGTGTCTGTGTGTCCCCAGCCTAGAATCACTCTCCTCTAGGTTGAGATAAAAAAGGGTGGGGTCACTTGTTGACTGCTGCCATGGGCAGAACAGGCTTGCCTTGGGGAATAGAAGTTAATTTATTGTCAATTAATTTAAGTATTTGATTCAGGTTTTGGAAGAAACAACCCCCCCAAGCATTTTCACACCTGTGGAAGGCAGCTCCCCTCCCCTTTGCCAGGCTCACTCTCAGCATCTTTTCTCCTCCCTGTTGTCACTGCAGGTGACACTCAGTCCCCTTGTAGAAGCAACAGCTGAAGGCAGGAGGGATATACCTGCTTTCATGGATGAGTCTTCCACAGGCAGTGGTCCATTCAAGGAGTGCGTGTTCCACTGGGGAGCATCTCTTCATCCTCCTCCTCTGAACTGCTGCACAGATTGGGGCAATGGTGGGCTCCCGAGCCCTGAGTGCCCAGTACCTTCCTTGGACACCATCCTACAAGCACAGGATGGCACAGGCTGCAGAAAACCTCATCAGACCTGTAGTCCGGCCATCTGCCCAAAGCAACATGAGCCCTGAGCTCAGACTGGGTTACTCAGGGCTTGAAAACCTCCATGTATGAGGGCTGGTCCACTGCTCAGCTCTTTCAATGTTTCTATTTCTCCCTCAGGCAAACAACTACTCAAGCCCTAAACCTCTCTTCCCTCTTGAATTTCGATTACAAACTGAGAGGGTCAGGAAAGTTTTTGAGGAAGCTCATAATTTTTTGCAATTTTCTGGCTTTGCCCTTTCATCCACATTTCTGACATTTACCTGCTGACCTACAGCATGCATAGGCTCAGTGCAATGTTCTATCATTTCCCAGGTCATGTTCCTTGGAAAGTTCCAGGACCAAAGCTTTGTGCCCAGGCTTAGAAAATGAGTACATCCTTCACTTTGTTTTTTTCCCCAGCTCTGATTTGTTCCTGTTGCTCCTCTGGCTTGAGGATAACCTGCCACGCTGCCACAGGTGCTGAAGTCCTTGCTCACAGCAGAACTTGCTGTTTCTGTGCACTGCAAGCAGAGATGCCACAAGGCCCCTCAGGATCACTGGGATGACTTTCCTGGGCTGTTCAGACCTGTGAAACGTCTCTTTGGACGCCTGAGAGCTTATTAACAGCTGTGACCATTGCTGTTCCTGGGCTTCCCCCACAACCTAAGGCTGTGGCATGACCCCAGGGATGGGAAAAGAACTTGGAAGTTTTATTTCATGAAGTAAGACAAATAGACACAAATCACCTTCACGATTGACATTGGTGTCTTTGGTTGTGGGACTGATTCAGAGGAGGAGCTGGCTCAGAGGGATGTCAGTGAAAGTCTACTGCTACCATTTGGTGTCATTGCTGTCCCAGGCTTACTGAAGTGCTCCCTGTCGTGCTCACTGACAGAGGACACCCTTCTGCTTTGTTCTTGCAAAGACATCAGGCCCCCCATTGGGGTGCTCCCTCCTCTGAGGGGCTTGGAGACATCTCTTCCACAGGAGACCCACAAGCCAGGCAGTGAGGAAGGGAGGGAAGGAAGCAGAAAGGGAGCAGGCTGCAATCAGGAAGCAAAATAGTCAAATTCCATTGCCATCCCCCATGGTCCTCCAGGGAAAGCTCTTCATATCCTGATATGAACATCAAACCCTGACCTGACCAAGGTAAATCCAGCCAGGACAGAGGCTGGAACAACCTGAGGAGGTGGGTTTCCAGAGCTTGGCACTGCATCCAAACGATTTCCAGGGAGAAGAGCATCCTAGTGCAGAGGAGGTGAGGCTAAATGCAGTGTAGGATCTCAAGCCATGCAGAGATTCCAAGCGGCCAAAAAGGCCAACAGCAACCGACTTGTAGCAAAACTAGCGTGGCCACAGCCCAGGACAGTGTCTGTGCTGTGCTCTGCTGAAGCACCTCTAGCCCTGGGGGGAAGCTCTGGGCCCCTCACTCCAAGAAGGACATTAGGGGGCTGGAACATGTCCAGAGGAGGGAATGGAACCGGGGAAGGAGCTGAAGCACCAGGAGCAGCAAAGGGAGCTGGAGGAAAGGAGGCTCAGCGGAGATCTTCTGTCCCTCCACAACTCCCTGACAGGAGCGTGCAGCCAGGTGGGGTTGGGCTCTGCTCCCAAGGAACAAGGGACAGGACAAGAGGAAATGGCTTCAAGCAGTGTCAGAGGATGTTCAGGTTGGACATCAGGAGAAATTTTTTGATGGAAAGGGTGGTCAGGTATTGAAAAGGGTTGCTCAGGAGAGGGAGTCCCCATCCCTGGAGGTGTTCAAGGAACAACTCAGTGTGGCACTCAGTGCTCTGGTCTGGTTGACAAAGTGGGGATTGGTCACATATTGGACTCAATGATCTTAGAGGACTTTTCCAACCTCAATGATCCTGTGACAAGGCATTCAAAGGCCTTTTCCTTATGATATGACCCACCAGCTCACTCTTCCCTATCACTCACCAGCCTCTGGAAAAACCAAACTCGTAAAGACGACCCTGAGAGGGTGATGGGACCTTCAAACATCGGGATATGCATTTAACCAAGGCCAACTACTATTCAGTCAACAACAGGGAATCTGCCTGTTGGGCAGATCCAAACCTTCAGGTGCAGTAGAATGGAATAAAGTTCCTGCAGTGCATATAAAGAATATGCTGGAGAAAACAATCTGGGTTATTCCTGCCTCAGGCAAAGGCAAGCCCATCTGTGGGATTCCTTTTACTCAAGGACCTGAGTGCACTTTGTGGGTGAAACTGGAGGATGGGAAAGCCCAATGTGTGCCTCAAGGCAATTTGATCTAGGGTGAGAACAACCAATAAATTCAATTGTATGAAGTTAGTTTGTACGTAATGCTGCATATTACCACTTGTACAGCACTTCTATACACTCCTCATCCCACCAGGCACCTTACAGCACTGTCTGGATTTGGGGATCTGGAGCTGACTCCTCTCTGATCATCACATTAGCAAAGGATGAACTTTGATGAAACTGGGCAAATGCAGTGCTGATGGAACAAGAACTAGCTTTAACATGGGACAAATTTTGTTGCCCTGAAAGACAGCTGGAACCCAATTTCATGGTCAAAATGAACTCAATGGACTTTTACAGGCATAGTCCATCAACTGAGGGAGGGATCTGTGTGTGTGTGTGTGTGTATATCCATCAGAGCACAGGAAAGGTGATGGGGTCCTGGGAAGTGTGGAACCTGGCATACCATCAGTGATATGGGCAAGGGGTGGCTACTGCCCTAGTTTTACTGGGATAGAGTAAATTCTTTTTCTCAGTAGCTGGTCCAGTGCTGTGGTTTGTATTTGGCACAAGAGTAATGTCAACAACACAAGGATGTTTTGGCTATGAAAGGAACAGCTTTCCCTTAAGGAGTGAATTTGTACCTACTCCAAGTAGGTTTTCAAGTTAAAACCAGCAAAAACTGATCCAGGGTGGTGGCACTGATAAGAGAACCACCAGCCTCCAGTACGGACACAAGAAGCAGCTCCAGCGTGGTCATGTTGCTGGTGTGGGAGGCAGCAACCTGCTCCAGAACCTGGATACAAGTGCCATGGAAAGGGATAAGGCAGCTCCCAGCAGGGCAGGAAGACTTGTGGGAATACTTACTTGGGATTTGGAAAAAGGGGGACTGCTTTTCTTGCCTGGGAACATTTGCATGGCAGACCTAGACCTTAGAAGAACCTGTTATTTCATAAAGGGCCAGCTTCCCAACTCCCTGCCATGTGTCTTTTCCCTGGAAGGATGGGAGACACATATACTGAAAGATTTCAGGGAACCAGCTGTGCTGGGAGATCTGTGAGACTATGATGGGAGGAACAGAGCCTTCAATCTCATATAAATTCTGGAGGGGGACTGCTGAAGGCCTCTGGTTCAACCCCTCACTCACAGCAGGACTGTCACTAGCCACAAGACACCATCCCAGGGTAATGTTTGGTGGGATAGGACCACTGGGAGAGTAGAACTATGAGCATCGTTGTCTTGGGGTGATTTTATAATGATTTTTTATTTTCTAACTGCTTTATGCGCAGGAAATGGCTACTTTAGCTTTAAGAGGGACCTGGGGCTGGGCTGGTGAGCTTTGGGCGCCTGCGTGATTTTGGTTCAAACTCTCTCTGGAGTGGACCAGGTATGCTGCGTTGTTCTTTTTGTGGGATTAGTTGTTAACTAGCTTGAAGCTAGAAGGTTCCCTTCCCTTCCCTTCCCTTCCCTTCCCTTCCCTTCCCTTCCCTTCCCTTCCCTTCCCTTCCCTTCCCTTCCCTTCCCTTCCCTTCCCTTCCCTTCCCTTCCCTTCCCTTCCCTTCCCTTCCCTTCCCTTCCCTTCCCTTCCCTTCCCTTCCCTTCCCTTCCCTTCCCTTCCCTTCCCTTCCCTTCCCTTCCCTTCCCTTCCCTTCCCTTCCCTTCCCTTCCCTTCCCTTCCCTTCCCTTCCCTTCCCTTCCCTTCCCTTCCCTTCCCTTCCCTTCCCTTCCCTTCCCTTCCCCTGTACCAGGAATCCTCTCAGCCTTTTTTCCTCCCTTGAACTGTTTTCAGCTTGGTTTGTTTTTCTTTTCAGCCCTTCCAGTGAGGCAGCAGGGGACCTTGGAGGAGCTGAACCAATATGAGTAAGGATTTTAAAATCCACCAACTTTGGCTGCTGTGAGAAGACCCATGCCAGAAATCCAACAGGTTCCCAGCTGCTGCATGAATCTTTTTCTCCCCCCTTCCCAGAGACAAAGGGCAGCCACCCATCTTTGCCTCTCAGCCACACAGCGAGATGAAGGTGGGGGTATGAGATTCAATTTTATTTTTTGTGTGTGTACTTTGTGGGTATCTTGCTTTGCTAATAAACAGTTCTATTTTTTTTTTCACTTATGCCCATGTATCCATTTCTCTCATTGGCAGAAGAAAAGAGAGTTATTGAAGCCCTTTCTCCTTAGAGGAAATACTCATTCCAGGGCATTTCATCCTGAAATTTATCTCCAGAACCAAGACCATCCTCCATCAAAGAAACCCAGAGCTGGTAGAGAACATACATAGATGACCTGGCCAACCCCTAATCTGCCTTGGATGTATTCCACCACAATTCCACTCTGCTGATCTGAGATCTGGAAGCTCACACCCCTCAGGAGATGGTGTGAAGGGTTTCCAAGGCTGTCAGGGAGATAAAAGACAGAGGAGTTTCCATGGAAAAACGTTTATTGCTTAAAATTTGCCTCTAATGCCAGGGATTACAAGAGAAAGCTCTCTAAGATGCAACCAGGGACGAAAATGCTAATTACCACACAGTACCCAGCAAAGCTGGGAAAAGTTCAACTCCCTGATGGTTACATTAAACTGGCAGGAAGGGCTGTCATCTGTGGGGACAAGGTTCCCCAAACTGGGACAGTAAAATCTCTGATAAAATGCATCCCACAGCTAATGCACTTCCCGAGACTGACACCAGGGCAGAAGAGCTCTGTTAGATGAGGGAGACACTCTGGGATGAGTCTGGAGGGTCACTTCGGGAGGTGGCAAATCCATCTGCTCTCTGATGAAACACCTGTAACAGATGCAAGATGGGAAGTGACATTCTTCCCCTCTCCTCCCACCTCCCAGGGTATCAGCTTAGACCCTCTCACGATCCCTCCCCATATCCCTGTTGCAGAGCTGGTGTTAGGGCAGCCTGTGAGGGGCACTTGGGGTCTGACAACAGTAGAGGAGGGCTGGTCCTGCAGCCCCTCGTCCAAGCTGGGTAACCCCAGGAAGGAGCAAGGGAAGGAATGGGACAGCTAGGTTTCTGTCCCCTGTATCTCTGAGAACACATGGAAACCTGTAACACTGGCAGGAGTTGAAAGGAGCTGTTTGGGACTAGAAGTAGAGATGATCAAGTACCCAAAGCAAGAGGCTCTTCCTGTCATGTGCTACAGAAGGTCTAGAACACATCCAGAGAGTTGTTCCTGTCTTGGCTCTTGGAAGGGTCAGAGGGCTGAACACAACACAATTTTTAGGAGAGGATTTCCTCAAAATGTGGCTGAAACCCCTCCTGTTTCAGTTCCCACCAGGATGATACATGGCTCCTGCTGAGCTTTGCCTCCATCTCCCTGCAGTCCTTTCACTTGACCCTGAGCTGTCTCCACCACAAGATATGAAACCCACTGGTCAGTGTAGTGGGTAGCAACACCTTCTCCTTCTCTCAAAATGTGTAACTTCCAAATAGACCTGGAAAAACAGATCCTTCTTGCAAATATATCTAGACCCAAATCAACCCCACAGCAACCTCTCTGCTCATCAAGGTGGAACAGATCAGAGGGGGTCCCTCCTTCCTTCCTCCTGTCATTCCCTTCAGGCTCCTCCATCATAGGCCATTCAGTTGTGGCAAAGATTCCTGGGCAAAGATCCACAGGATGGGCTTCATCACAACAGAGCCCCAGTTCAAGCCTAGCTGCAGCATCGTGTCCCTGTCAGGGAAGAAGACAGAGGGATGATGGGGACAGCTACGGGGTAGAGTGACTCCTGGATATAAGCATCCCATCTGTCTTTCTGGCTTCAGTGGGTCTGGCAGAAATCTTCCTGCTCCATCCCCAAAATCACCTCCTTGCCCAGGCATGTACCCACTCTTTCCTCACTGCACTTTCCAGCACTGGGAGAGGTGGTTGATCCAACACCGAGAGAGGCGAGCTAATGCAGTACTCAACATCCGCTTGCACAAGAGGTGATGGGTGCCCCTCCCCTTGCCCCCACCTCCCTCCGGTGACCTGGATGAAATGACTCATCTCTAATCGGGGGATCCATCTCCCCGCGGGGAGTGAAGCAGAAGCTGCCCAAGGAAGAGGGCTGCCCCACCAAGGGCAGAGTGCTGACAGTGGGAGAAGAAACTCCTTGGAGAATGTGTTATGTTCCCTGGAAACGGTGTGATGAAATACACACCTTTACTACCTGCAGAAATACTCCGAATATTTAAAATTTAAAAAGGAGGAAAACACAAACACCCAGTTGTAATAATATCCTCTTCCTATATGCAGATTGCTGGGTGGGGGGGTAAATCAAGCAGTTTTCTCACACTTCCCAGGATATGATCTCATCAGCACTCCAGGGAAGGGGAGCATCCCACTGCCACAACCATGCCCCATTTCTGTCACTGCTGGGGACAGGTGAAAGAGCCAGAGCATTTCTGGGAGCTCCCTGACGTCCTTGCACACAAACCTTTGTATTGCTGGTCACCTTTAGAGGAGAAGGGAAACTCCTTCCACCTTGTTTTCAATTTTGGGAATAGGGTACCCCCCCAAAGGACACGTTTGTGATGCTTGTCTGAATAGCCCCAAACCCACCGTACCTCAATCCTTTCTGAAGGCAAACTCCACGCATTGGTTTATCCAAGCAAGTTCAGGGCTCATCCCTCTGCTGCCTCTCCCAGCTCCAGGGAGGGCAACAAGGGATGCTTTAGGCCCTCATCCCACACATCACTTCATCTTCCCCATCTTAATTTCATCCTGTCATTTACTGGCCACCTCCTCAGTTATCCTCTTCCACACTGGAGGGAGAGGTGGTTCCACCTTTCCAACAGGTCCAAAGCCCCACAGGTGTCCATGTGATCACCCCTAAGGATTTGCTCCATTCACTGTGAAGTCCATATCTCCCTCTGCTTTGCAGAGGCTGTCAGAGCTGGAGCTGGTGCCATGTCCCCACCAGACAGCTCCACAGCACATCTCTGCACACACATTTCCCAGCCACATCACCCTTGCCACCCTTAATTTTTTTTAAACAGCTCCTGGGAAGGGATTCAGTGTTCAGACTGGGTCAGACCAGTTTGGGATTTGAGGGGAAATGGCAAAGTCTTTGCCCTAAAAATGCCTTTATTTTCTGTTGTTTCCCTCTGCCAAGGGGGTGGGTACCCAGCCAGCCCATTCGCTGGGATGCAAAAAAGAAATATCCAGGGGATGGCTGTGCCAGTTTCAGAGGGGAGACTCCAAACATGGGTCAGAGGAGTGTTTTTGTCACGCTGGTCCTTCTCAGTACAACCTTCTTCAGCCAACTGAAAAGCCAAAGTACGGGAGCAAACCCCAAAAGCTTGAATTTTCATGATCTCCATGTCATGGCCAGGTTACAAACCTGAGCATCTTCTGCATTATGGGGCTGGGAGCACCTCTTGATACCTTGCCTGGTGACCAACAGCTCAGTCAGGATCTTTTCAGGGAAACCCCCCCAGGGATGGAGTCAGGAGCAGGGTCGTCAAGGAAGCCACGCAGCCACAGCCCCGTGCTCAGTGATGGGAACCTTCACCAGGCAGTGCAGATGAAGGATTTGAAGAGCTCTGGTCCCACCAGGATCCAGAAGGGCCTGGCAGCTCCAGTGTCCTCATGCCATATGGAGCTGGACGTTTTACTGTTCTGCAAGAAAAGCCAAGGGGATGAAGGCAAACCCTTCCCAGGACTGTGCCAGCCCGTAGCTCCCCTGCGTGCCCTGGGACTTTGCGGGAATGCGGGAGCGGCTGCTCCGCTGTGGGTTAGGCTGGAGGACCCAACCACTTTTGGAGGCAGGCGCTCTAAGAAACACTGGGAGAAACACAGCCGTGACTCCGTGGCAGGCTGGCTCGTCGCCCACAGCCTTGGCTGGAAGTGCGAGCAGGCGGGCAGGCAGCACCAGGGCTCATTCCCGTGCATCCCGGCGCTCCCCGCAGCTCCCAGCCCGGGACCGGCTGCAGCGGAGGTAGGCTCGGCGTGGGGAAAGGGATGTGGGTGTTTATGCCGCTGCTGCAGGGATGGCCCCCATTCCAGGGGGATGCTGAGCAGCTCTTTCGCAGCAGCAAAGTGAGTTGGTCAAGTGCTGTGGTAAAAACAGCATCTCGTCTCCCAGGCAGCGTCCCAGCGTTATCCCCAGCTGGCACCTGAGTGCTTGGCACACCGCTGCCAGGGACAGACAGCTCTTCTGTGCCCTCCGGGTTATTCCCGTTTCCTTGGACCATGAGGAGTTAACTTCGCCGGGGCTCATCGAGGAGCAGCCCGATAGGGCTCAGCCTGTGTTTGTGCAGTGATTCACCCAGAGCCCCAAGCGCAGCGGGCACCACACCGGGGCCAGGCTGTTGGATAAAGAGCTGAACTAGGGAGGTCGGGAGCACAGGGAAGACTTCGGGGATGGAAAACAGAGAAAGGGAGTGAGTGGCCCCGGGGTGTTTGTTTGCATGTCTTCCTGTCTCTCTTTGGGGACGACCCGAGTATTGCAGCAGGTACCCTGGTGGCTCTAACCCATCTTTGCTGTGGGCTGTACGTTGGGAAGATGAAGGGTATCTCCCGTGGGAGATACCTGAGTGCATGCCCGGTGTGGGATTTCTGTGTCCACGGCCACTGGGATGCACACACAGCCATGCCAGGGACAAGCAGAGTGCTGGCAAGGGGGCAGGAGATAGTTCTGTGGAGAAGGCTGGTTGGAGTGGATGCGTGGAGATGATTTTTCTCACCACTGTCTCTCTGGGTGCCAATTTTGAATCCTTCCAGGCAGCAAGATGACACTGTGGGATGGCTCCTACCCCTTCTACCCTGGACCCAATGCCTGCTTCCCATTTGACACTACCCGGGCTGTTATTGTCACCATATTCCTCTCCATCTTGGTCACGTTCATCATCATCCTGCCAGGGATCCCGGGCAGGGGGGTAAGTGGAGGGGTAGGAGCAGTTCAGACCTCTGGTCTCTGCCTGTGCATTCCATGCTCCTCCTCCTTCCCAGCCTCCATAATGGACTTGGGAAGCAAACCTGCCCACAGGCTCATGGCCGGGGCTCTGGGATCTTTAGAGAGCCATGGGGCTGAGCTCCATGAACACTCATCCCAGAGACACCAAACTCCACCACCCCAGATTGCTGAGGAAGCTAGATCTGATCTTGGCTGGGTTGCTCTGTGAACAAGCCTAAATGATTTCACCAGAGTGGAATAGCAGGGTGAGGCTCAAAGATTTCACCCCACCTTCCCAGAAACATCAATAAAAGAAGGAGGTGTGTACCGGGCATGTCCCAGCACTGCTCACCGGGCTCTGTGTGGCCCACAGACCCTGCTGTGAGCCACATCAGGTGCTTGTTGTGTGCCTGGTCTTGCAGCAGGGCTGGTTGAGGGGCTTCTGTCACTCTACAAATGCCTGGCCACTCCTTTTTCCTACAGCTGTGGCCAGCTGTCAACACATCTAAACACATGAGGTTTGGATAAGTGTGGAAACTGCAGCTGAAGACTGTTAGAGGGAATGTCTCCACCCTCCTTCCCAAGAAAAGGGATGTCACAACTTTCTCAAATGGGTTCTTTTGATCTTCTTCCTCTGTCTCAATCTTCCTGCTGTCTCCCCCCACACCACAGCAGGGATGCCCCAGCCACAGGTATACCCCAGGCCACCCACCCACAAAACACATGGGATGACTCCCCAGGGAGGGCACAGGTCTATTCCTCAGCATGTTTCTAAATTACGTGCTTGGTGCTGAAGTCCCCATGGTGAAATCTGGCTGACACCTCTCCCTCCACTCTGCTCACCCCTCACAGAGACTCTTCTGGTTCCTCCGGTGGGTGTTGGGACTTTTCATGGGAGCAGTGATCCTCAGTGAGTACTGGGGTCCTGGGGGGAAACGCATGGATGCCCAAGAAATGGAGGGGAAAGGTGGGGGAGGGTGAATAGATCAGTCAAAGGCCAAGTCCAGCCCTTAGGATGAGTTAATGGGGAAGATGGACACATGTCTTGTGTCTGGGAGGTGGTTCCAGCAAATGGAAGGCACCCATCTGCCTCCAGTGTGAAGACTGGTGGTCAAATCCAGGGCAGTCACCAAAAGCCCACCACCAAGTTCCACGGAATTCAGGCAAATGGGCAGGGGCTTAGGTGAAAAGCAGTGTCCAGACAGTGCCCAAACGTCAGCCCCACTGCCACCAGTGTAGGATCTGCACTGGGGCTGGGGAGAAACCAGCCCAAGTGGGGCTTTCAGGGTCACGGGTGGGGGTTGATGTTGACATACAGGACTTCTGCCCCTTGGGGCTGACAGCCCAGTCCTGACCTTGGGATGAGGTAGGTGATACTCAGACCATGGTGACCATCCTGTCAGGTGCTTCCAGCACCAGAAATCTTGCTGCCAGGCTGTAACTAACCCCTGAAGTCTTCACAGCTGTACAATTCACCAGAGACTGGGAGACTGGCTGGGTGCAGGCAAACACCTCCTACAAGTCCTTCAGCCATGTGCAGGTGAACGTGGACATTGGGCTGCACATCGGCCTGGCAGGGGTGAACGTCACGCTCAGGGGTGAGTGCATATCCCAACAGGAGGGGACTAGGTGCAGGTTTGGCAGCCATGCACCTGGATACTGGCCCCACACCAGGAAGCTTTAGAGCTGCCTCCAGTGCTGAGAAAGGTCCTTAGTCTTCATCACCTGGCAGGAAACCCAGTGAACCAGATCAACGAGACCATCAACTACAACGAGCACTTTCCCTGGAACTTTGGAGCAGATTACGACCACAGCTACAGCCAGGGGCTGGAGAAGGGGCTGCCCAGCCCCATCCTCTACGTGGCAGAGAAGTTCAGCACGCAGAGCCCGTGCGCTGTGCACAGGCAGTACCGCATCGCCGGCCACTACATGGCACTCACCCTGTGGTGAGTTACAGCCAGAGGTCAGCCCTGTCCCACGTAGTGGGGAGGTGGGAAGAACCAGGGACAGCAGAGGGAGCCTTATGGAGCCACCCTTGTCACTGTAAGGCCGTGCCAAAGCCTTGGGTCTCTGCAGAATCTGGGGTTCTCATGCTTCCTGGGTCTGTCATAGATTCATAGAATTGTGGAATTATGGGGTGGTTTGGGTTGGACTGGATCTTAAAATTTTTGTTGCTCTAACCTCCCACCCTGGGCAGGGACAACTTCCACTATCCCAGATTGCTCCAAGTGCTGTCCAACCTGGCCTGGAACACTTTCAGGGATGGGGCAGCCACAGCTTCTCTGGGCAACCTGTGCCAGGGCCTCCTCACCCTCACAGGAGCAATTCCTTCCCAATATCCCACTTAACCCTGCCCTCTGGCAGTCAGAAGTTATTCCTCCTCATCCTGTCCCTCCAAATCCTTGTTTGAAGTTCCTCTCCAGCTCTCTTGGAGCCCCTCCAGGCACTGGAAAGGGCTGTGAGGTCTCCCTGGAGCCTTCTCTCCTCTCTGAACACCCCCAGCTCTCCCAGCCTGGCTCCAGAGCAGAGGGTCTCCAGACATCAGAGCATCTTTTATCCATGTCCCCAGACTGCTCTTACATGTCCTCTGCCTTGATGTACAAAACTGCAGTCTGAGAAAAATTCATTGAAGGGAAAACAAATGCAACTGTGGGACTCATGGTTCAAGATCTCTCCCAGGGACCCAAAGAGTCCTAGTTAAGATCCACTGTGAAATGTCTTCTCTTGCACGTCCACGTGGGCACAGACCCACCCCAGGGGAGCAGGAGGGACCATCAGGAGGGTGCTCAGAGCTCATCTCTTCATATGAAACTTAGATCCCTTGTGTGTGTTGTGACTGTGGAGTTTCAGCACCCCCATGAGTCTCAGAGGTGGTGGGAAAGGCACTGTAGGGAAGAGAGAGCCTTGCAATTCTGCCATGAATGTAGATTCCAGGTCCCTGTATCCATCTCCTTTTTTATTTTCAGGAAAAATAATTACGTCCACCCAAAAATTCCTGTATTTCAAGCCAGAAATTTTCATGAAAACTCATTTTTTGTTTTTGTTTTCTTTTTTTTTTTTTCCCAGAGTCAGAAAAACTTGCTAGTCTCACCTCCCCAGGGAGCTAAATCCAAACCCCAAGCACAGGGTAGGGCTGGCAGCTGGGTGCACTCCAGGTGCTGAATCAGGTGTGGGCATAGCTAATGGTGCAGTTCTCCAAACAAAGGTGTCCCTTGATGCCATTGTCCCTCTGAACACGTGGGAGCTGCCTGGGGGTGACCAGTTGAGGACAATCACAAGAAAAAAAGTTACTTTGGAGGGACTGTTACAATCTGATTATTAGAGAGATCCTCTGCCCAGATTTAAGGTGCAAAAGAGACTAAATGCTGAAGTCAATACTCTGGATTTTATGGGACAGTAAATACAGCGTACACAAAGATAGAAAGAAATAGAAAAGGAAAGGGGGAGGTGAGGGAGTGAGGGACAAATTAAGTAAAAAGATACAACCACCCATGGAACCAGACACTGTCCCATTGATCCTCTTCTGGTCTTCTCAGAGGTGGGGGTCCCACAAAACTGAGTTCAGTGTTGGTTCAGGTTCAGGTGGGAACACCCAGGCACCTTCCCTGCAGAGGGGAACTTTGACACTTCCCAGCACTCCGGATCTGTTGCGGCGCTGCGGATCAGGTGCATTTCTGTGGTAGAAGGGCTCAGAGTCTCGGGGTGTTTTGGGGGTTTTTGATGGTTTATGACCCCTTCTAAGACATGACCCTGCCTCTCCAGGGTCTGCTTCTTATCAGGCTTCTCCCTCATCTGGCTCAAAACACAGAGATTCTAGGGTGGGTCCTCAGTCTTATGCACATCAGAGGGCTTGCCACCACACACCCAAAACCCCTCCTTCCCCCCTGGTAGGGGAGAACTTAGCCCCAGCAAAGCACCTGCTGCCTCTGCAAATGGCCAAATGTTCGAGCTATCAAACATTTAATACTTCAGTCTCTCACAGGAGCCTCCAGCGATTTCTACTCCAGTCCCACACCCAGAGCAGGGCTGATGCCAAAGCCATGCCAAGGTGCCTGGGGGCTTCAGGAAATTCAATATACTGAACATTCCCAGGAGTGAAGGTCTCTCTCTACTCCTGTGGAATCTGTCCCACAGCTCCACCACTCATGTCATTGCACAGTTGTTTGGGTTGTAAGGGATTCTTTAGATCAGCCTGTCCAGCAATCTGCGGAAGCAAGGCCAGCTAGACGAGGTTGCCCAGGCTTTATCCCTCCATCGGGATAAGGAGAGGACACCCTGAGCAGATACTCCAAGCCTGATGTTTTCTGCTCAGTTTTGTGGTCCTTTTGCAGGCTGGCCTTTTGCACATGGCTCTTTTCCATCCTGCTCTTCTCCATGTCCATCCTGCTCTATGGTGGCCACATGCTTCTGCTCACTGCCAGTCTGATCCTCTTCTCACTGCTCTTCTTCTCCACCGTGAGAAGCAGCCTGGAGTGCCCCATCCAGTTCGGCTCAGTTTCCATGAAAACAGACTATGGTGAATCCTTTTGGATGACATTAGTGACAGGTGAGTGCTCAGCTTGTTTCTGGGGTTTTTCTTCTCCATCCCTACAGAGATGATGCCCCGACAGCTCCTAATCCCTTCTTTGTCCATGGCTGGTCACATAAAATGCTAGTTTTAGGTTAGAAGATTTTAGATCAGAATTATCAAGGTTGGGGAGAAAAAGAGGTGAGCAGTCAAGAGATTTGAATGTTTGAAGTTACCTGCTGGATAGAGAGTCCCCCTGCCTTTCAGGACCTGCTCCACTTCCCAGCAGCAATTGTTTCCTTTGATCAAACCAGAATTTTCCATGTTACAACATCACCTCCAGGGAGACCAGCCCTTTTCCAGTAGCGGATGGTAATAATTTTCCCCCTGGATACTCCTCTTTTTCAGGCTAAACAAGCCCAGGTCCTCCAGCCTTTCCCTGTGCATAGTGGGCTCCAGCCCTGACTCTCTACCCCAGTTCATCAACCTCTCTTTTGTACTGGGGAGCCCAAAGTGATGCTAGAATCGAGATGGGGACAGAGAAATCAGCACCTCTGCCTGACCTGCGGGGTGATGGCACATGTCCCTGGAGTGCAGCTGGATGGAGCTGGGACCCAGCAGGACTCCTGCAGTGGTGTCACTGTGTACCTCTGTGCATTCCAGGGCTGCTGTGCCTGCTCCTGGGGCTGGCCATCATCATCCTCAACTTTGTGCAGCCAGAGAAGCTGAAGCTCATCTTTAGCCTGGACAAGAGCAGCAAAGAGGAGGCGTGGGACAAGTCCTGCCTGCCAGCTGAGCCCAGCTGCTCTGCACAGGATGGGTTTATGGTCCCCCTCGGCGAGCTCTGCCAGGTGACAGCCACCCAGCTCTGAGGCACAGGGCAGGCAGGCAAGGCCTGGAGAAAGCTGCTCCTGAATTCACCAAACCCATCAGGAGCCCAGGTGGGAAGTAATACAACAAGAACCAAGTGATGAGAATATCCAGATCTGAAAGAGTGTCTCAAATACAACAGTTTACTTTTTTTCCTCTCTTTTCCTGCCCTTCCCCCCGATCCATCCCAACGAACCCTGAGTCCTCCCCAGGATACAGAGATAAATCAGAACAAACTGGGGAGAAAGCAAGCAACTGCAGACTCATAGATATGAACCAGGGGAGTAGAGACCACAACAGCCCCCTCACACTGAAGACCCTCAAAAAGTCCTCCTGCCCTTGGATGCTCTTCCCATCAGCAGTCAGGAAGTACAGATGGAGCTGTGCTCTCCAGGGTGCCCTGTACCCAACACTCCCCTTAGTTTGAGGTGAAGAGCAGGATGGCAAAGAGGAACACAATTTACTAGGATGCTGGAGGTACCAGACCAGGAGGGAGGGAAGAAGAGGTGGGAAAGGAGGTGCAACAGTGCCTTGGAGATCAGCTATGACCAACTGGGGAGGGGTAAGCAGCACATCCACTCTGGGTTCTTCCTGCTCAGCTGTGGAAATACTCGTGTCAGGGGCAAGAGACACTGCCATTCTGCACACCCAGGGCAGCCACCCACCCACCCACTCCTGGCTGCTGGCAGCCAGCTGGGCTCTCGCCCCACACAGGCAGGGAGGGTGCACACTTCAGCTTTGCACCCCTTTATCACTCTGAGGATTTCACAACCATTTCTTTCTGTTTTGTGCTCACTTATTTTCCTCTTTATCTCAATAAAATAACTTTGACTTGCCCTTTCGCTTGCTTGTTGATAGAGGTGTTCCTCTGAGGACTGTTACTGCGACGTGGCAGCCACAGGGAAGGGGTAAAGAAAAGGCAGAGCCCTTTTGTGGTCCTGAATGGGGCACCTGACCATGGTCAGCCAGCGCAGGGCAGTGCACCCTAAATAAGGTATTTGAACATCCCCAGCAAACAAGCAGGCAGAATATGGGAGAACTTTAGTTCCTGGTGTGCCCCTGAGTATGTGGGAGGTTTGGTGGGAGCTCCTTCCAGCCCTGCAGGGAGCTTTGCAGAAGAAACACCACAGGCCAGGGGAGGAGGAGCTCAGCCATGGCATCCTTCCCCATCCCATTCCCGTGGGAAGAGTCTTCACTGAGAACCTAGAGGACCCAACAGGGTTTGAAGCTGAACTCCTTTGGCTTGGGAGATCTCAGCCAGCCCAATGACACCTATCAGGAGATGCTTCAGCATACAGCTGGACTGGATCCAAGGTGCAACAAATCCCTTTGGTTTAGTCAACTGAAACTCAGGCATCATAAACCTTTCCCGTGTGTTTGTGCCTGGGGAGCAGGGCAGTGGCTGTCTGCCAGGTGCCATGGTGGTTGCAGTGAGTGCCACCAGGGCAGGGAACCACGGTCCTTGCAGAGCCCTAGGCTGTGCTCCCTGAGATGCTCACAGTGCTTGTTCCATTGCTGGCACTGATTCCAGTTGGATGCCAGATTCCCCGGGTACTGGGGGGCCAGAGTCCACCTGGACCAAGAGCCACAGATTTATGGGTGATCATTTTACTTCTTGCTGTCCAACAACATCTCAATCCAGCCAGGAAACTGAGCTGGGAGCTGCACTGGAGGGAGGACGTGGGAGCTGTAGAAGCACAATGCAGGGGCTGCCCAACCTTAGCTCTTACAGTTGTGTTTATTTGGGTTCATGCTCCTATATAGCTGCTACAAGAGGACAAAGTTTTCCTTCTGGTGAGGATGCTCTTGGGCAAGAATCATGCCCTAAGCAGGAGATGAAGCTGGAGAGAGCCAGATGTGATGGCAAAAAAGCTGGGAAACCCCCCAGCCTCCTGTGTCACCAGCCCCAATAACTTGTCTTTTGCTGTACCATCTTCCCCTCAGTGCCTTCAAACCTCATGTGTCTGGATGCACGAAATTCCCAAGGAAGGCTCCTCCTTTTCCTAAGGGAGTGTTGCTGGTTTAATCTTACAGCTTTAGCCCCAGCACTAAGCTAGTTAAAATCCTTTTGAGGCTTTCCTACATTCTCACAGCTCTTCATGACAAAGGTTTATTAGTGGGTAACCTTGAAACATGCCATTAAACATTTAAACAGTTAAACATTTAGCCCCATGGGAAGGATGCTACTGCTGGAGGCTTGCCAGAAGTGACCTTCAGCTGTGCCCCATGACCCCTTCTTAAGAAACCAGCCCCCTAAATGTCCACAGTGTTTCAAAGGAGAGGGGTTTTAGTAAAACTTTATTGAAAATAATTCCCGCACAGAACAAACCACATTAGTGACACACAAGTATTATCTGACAGAAATAAGTAACTTGCCAACAAGGATCTCAGAAAGAAATTGAAATTATGTACCTTACAATTAATTGGAATGAAGGTGCCCAGATTTCCAGCATTTAGTTATAGAATCCCAGAATAGTTTGGGGTGGAAGGGACCTGAAGGTTCATCTTGTTCCACCCCCCACCACGGGCAGAGACCCCTTCAGTATCCCAGGCTGCTCCAAGCCCTATCCAGGCTGTCCTGGAACACTCCAGGGATGGGGCAGCCACAGCTTGTCTGGGCAGCCTGTGCCAGGGTCTCACTACTCTCATAGGGGTGAATTCTTCCCCAGTATCCCATCTAACCCTGTCCTCTGGCAGCCAGAAGTTATTCCTCTTCATTCTGTCACATGGGCCCTTGTCCCAAGTCCCTCTCCTGATTTCTTGGAGTCCCCTTTATTCTCTGGAAGGTCTCCCTGGCACCTCCTCTCCTCCAGGTGAACACTCCCAGCTCTCCCTCTCTCTCTGGCTCCAGAGCAGAGGGGCTGCAGCCCTCAGAACATCTCTAGGACCTCTTTTGGACTCACTCCAACAGCTCCATGTCCTTCTCTGGAGGCAGCTCTGCAGGTGGGGTCGCACCTGAGTGAGGCAGAGGCACAGATTACCCTCCCTCCCCTGCTGCCCAGCCAGTCTACGTGTGCTCCAGCTGCACAGGGATAATTTCATTCTTCACTCCCTTTCCCATTGCATCATTTTGGTTCACACTAGGCTACAAGTTTTTAATAAAGGCCGAATATGAAGGTGAAAAAAAAAAAATCACATCAGCACATCCCCCACACCAAACTCCACGGTACATTGATTTCGTGTGGAGCAGATTTTTTTGTTCCAGCACCTGCAGCATTGAGCCTGCAGAAGTTGGATCCATGCCTGACTTTCCTGGATACGCATAAACCACAAAATGTCATGTTTGGGAAAGAAATGAGCAGGTTTAATCCCAGGCTTTTGGATAGGCAGGTGCTCCCAGGGAGAAATGTCACCCAGGAGCTGTTTCTCAGTTTCAGTGGGAACAGACCATTGGAGAATGCCTGCACTGGACCATGGGGCAGGGCACGGAGCAGGAAGGGCATTCCTCCTGGGACAGGGATCCCCAGGTGAGTGTGCAGCTCAAGTCTCCAGAGCTGTGAGCTGCTCTGATGGCAGCCTGCCCGCACAGCCTGCCCCTTCCAGAGGGCACTGTCAGGGAAACACAGTCTGTGAAAGTACTTCCCAGCAAGGACCTATCCCAGTGCGGACTCCAAAGGCAGTTGGATGGGGAAATGCATCTCTGGGGACATCAAGAATTTGGTCTGCCCTTTTGGGTCTGTCTTCAGGGAGAGAGTGAGGAGTTTCTTCTAGATGCTGTTGATTTCAGAGGGCTGAGAAGGAGACAGGCTCCTGTTCATGAATTGGGGGTTGATGAACACCTCAGGCATTTCCTGGTACTCCTCCTCTGCTTTGTCCTGATGGAGATCAAAGAAAGTTTTCAGCAGGTCCAAATTGAGGTGGTGCATTGCCACAATGGTGATTCCGACCACAAAACAGAGCAGGCCTGGAAACAAACATGTTTTCAATTAGGTTCCTGTCACTCCAGCAGTGTCCTCACCCCACAGCTCTCCTTGGATTGTCCCCTGCCAGAGGACAATGCCTTTGGTTATGGAAGATGGCCTTCTATTGTATGAGCTGTTCTGAGCATCCTTGTAACCCAGGCAGAAGTCTGAAAACCCAGGAAAGTGATCCCAATGTCTTTGCACCTCAGGAACTATAAATGCCTCTATTGCCCTTGAGATGAGGAAGATGTTTTCCCTTTTCCTATCCCTCTCCACATCTCTGCCAGGATCTGCTTTGCCAAGGCACAGGCTGGGGCTCTGGGGAGCTGCACTTCCCACTTGAGAAGGAAGCACTGGGAGTCTTGTACATACAGAGGGACGCAGTGATGTGACCTGAGGAACTCTGAGTGTTCTTACCAACTGCTAGCATGAGCCAGAAAGAACCCCCATAGGCTACATGAAGGGTCCTGGTCCCAATCTGGATCAGGCACATCGGGGAGCTCCTCACAGTGGAAAATGAGAGCAGTGAGAAGATCATGAAGGCTGCTGTGACCAGGAACATGTATCCTCCATAAACGAGGACGGGCATGGAAAAGAGAATGTTGGAGATGATCCATGTGCAAAAGGCTACCCTGGAGAAAAGAGAAGACCAAGAGATGAGTGGTGCAAGTGCCATGGATTAGGATGCTCTGTGTGAGGATTTCCATGTGGAAGGAAGAATCTGGGCTCCAAGTGCACTGTACAAGGTGGAGAAGCTCTGTGGGCAGGCAGGAATGATCCCTAATCCCCATGCTGAGCTAGCACATGTGCAAGGCTCACACAGCTACATCCAGAAGGCAGAAACACAGATTTCCTCCTCCTGTAGTTCAGCCCACAGACAGTACCAGCCTCAAGGAGGCTGTGGCAGCCCACTCACCATATCTGGACCATCCCACTTACCTGCCATTCCACATATGGGGCAGCACGGACCCTGAGAGCAGCACCCACAACTGAGATAAATGCAGGACCAGGCAAAGGTCATTTGTTCTGCACTTGCTGAAGAGTTGGGCTACAGAGGAAGGCCTCAGCTGTGGACCAGTAGCCCTGGTTCCATGGCATTGCCTGGCTTCTTCCCTAGTTTCTGTGTCCCTTCTGTCAAACACCAAGCAGGGAGAACAGCACTGCAATGGTTCTTGATGGCCAACATGTGGTGGAAAGGACCATCTCCTGCCAGCTGGGGACCAGCTCTCCCCAGCCCTAGTGGGCAATGACACATCTCTGACCTTGTGAAGCAGTCAAGGTCAACTCCACAACAACAACAGCAGCATCTTTTCCTCACCTGACCCCAATCTTAGATACAAAATCCACTCACAGGTAAGGTTGGGAGAGTTCTTCATGTGTCCATGGGCCTCTCTGGGCCACCAAGGACAGCAGCTTCAACTCCATCCATGGGGATGGACTTCTGCCATCATCAACGCATCGTAGCAAGGACTTGCACCACTTTCCTCTCTCCTGTGCCCAGCCCTCTGGATTTGTCCAGCAGGGAGATCCATGACTTCTTCTCTGATCATCCTAAAGCGTCCACAGCACCTTGCAGGGACCCCTCCATGCACACAGCTTCTCTCCTGGCAGGATGCAATCCCACCCATCCCAAAAGCCTAGGGGAAAGGTAGCCAAGCTCTTCACATCCCTGCATCTCCCGTACCTGCAGCAGGACAGGAGGGCTCACCAGGACAGGAGGGCTCACCAGAGCATGGCTGAGGCATAATGGCCGGCGATGCGGTACTGCCTGTGCACAGCGCACGGGCTCTGCGTGCTGAACTTCTCTGCCACGTAGAGGATGGGGCTGGGCAGCCCCTTCTCCAGCCCCTGGCTGTAGCTGTGGTCATAATCTGCTCCAAAGTTCCAGGGAAAGTGCTCGTTGTAGTTGATGGTCTCGTTGATCTGGTTCACTGGGTTTCCTGCAGGAGGGATGAGCTGAGGTCCTGCTGTGCCATCACCTGGGCAATGCCAGCCAGAAGCATGGGCATGGCAGGGTCCCAGGAGCCTCCAGACAGACCGAGGACCCCTACAGAGCAGCTGTAGACATCCTGGGGCCACAGGCACTCCAGAGTTCCAGATGGAGACATCAGACTCACCCCTGAGCGTGACGTTCACCCCTGCCAGGCCGATGTGCAGCCCAATGTCCACGTTCACCTGCACATGGCTGAAGGACTTGTAGGAGGTGTTTGCCTGCACCCAGCCAGTCTCCCAGTCCCCTGTGAACTGGACAACTGCCAGGAAAAATAAAGCCAGGGTTAAAGCAGGTCTGGTTTCAGACTTTGCTGTGCTTAAGGGGAGAATCATGTGTGAGTGGCAACATTCCCACCACGGTAGGGGAAGGGAGTGTTAAGAGGGCAGGAATGCTGACTCAGCCACCAGGACATGCCCCAACCAGCTCCCACACCCTGCAGAACTCAGGTCCTCCCCTTGCTAAGCATCCACTCCCTGGATCTGGGAGCAGCGGAGCTCAGATCCCCAGAGATGAACATCATGACCTGATTTCTCCTTGGACATCCTCTCCAGAACTTCCCTGCAAGCTCCCCACCATGGCAAGAACCACACCACCCAGGGACAGGGTTCAGAGATGAGCTTGTTTGTCAGCCACAGGAACAGGGGTGAGTCTCATTTCACACATTCAGCTCCCTAAATTGCACTACTAGTGAACAGTAAAAGTCATTGTCAAAAGGAGGCTGTGGAGAGGGGTGGAAGTGTCATCACACAGCCACAGCGTGGGCAATCATTCCAGCTGGGAAAAAAAAAAGAAAAACTTGAAGCTTTTCTGGTATACGTTTTTTGGAACAAAGCATCCTTTTCTGAAGCACTTCCACTTTGCAGTGGGCTTTATTTTCCAACAGGGAAAGTAAGGCTGACGATTTGATGTGAGGCTGAACAAAACCTTCCTGAGAAAATGTTCAGTTGCTGAATCAACTTGTGAGTGCATTGATGCAGTGGGAGCTCCACAGGAATGTTTTTTGGCTGCAGGGTGAGTGTGGCCTGCTGCTGCCAGACAGAAACTTTGACGCTGGCTTCAGAACAATTTGTTCTTCCCATGTGCCCAAGCACAGCCCAACTGCAGCCTTGTCACAGAGTAGTGCTGGATGGCTCTGCAGGGCTGAACTGGGTATGGCTGTGGAGTCAGTCCTGGCCTCCACCCCTCTGCCACCTCCAGCCTAGCACCAGGTTCTCAGGTGGCTCTGGTGGTATCTCCCAGAACCTGGACATGCCCGGGGTGGGAACCACATGCTGGGTTGGTCCATGCACCTAGTCCCAGTCTGGCTAGCTACTTCTAGTGCCTGGTCAAATCAGAACAGAATCTTTTAGGTTATTATTACCCCTCTCCTTCTTCATCCCTCCCTGAGCAGTCCTGTAATCCATCTTGTCCTTCACAGCAGGAGGGATTTAGGGTCAGGGCTGGTTTCTCTTGCCACCTGGCATCTTCTGTCCCCTTAGTACAACTTGCCTTACCCATCCTGTTGTCCTGTCTGAGTTGGAAATCTCACTGCCTGGTTTCCATCATCAGTTATTACAGGAGATTTCCTGTTTTTTTTTTATTAAATTAAATCCTCTCCTTTGTCTCCTCTGACCTTGCTCCTTGGGAGGTCTTTACCCCACTGCAATCTCTGCCCTGCCTGTGTTTTATTCCAGCCTGCTCCCTCCACATCACTGCAAGGCTCCTCTCAATCTCCAAATATGCCTGGCTACAACCCCAGGCAGCATAAGAGGCTCACATAGTGGGAGAAAATAATGGAAAACAGGTGAGAAAGATTGTAAACACACCCAACCAAGGTAGCTGGGGTGCAGAAAAACCCACTGATCACAGTAACCACTGTCTAGCCTTGTGTGTTGGAGAAGTGGAACATCTGTGTTTAGACAGCTCAGAAGCACCTATTGAACAAGCTTGAGATCCAGCCCTGTTACAGGAAAGATCAGAATACATCAGTGAACTACACCTGCACAAATCCCTGAAACAGAGTGAAAACAGCAAATTTGGTGATCCTTTGGCATGGACTGAACATCGTGGTGCTGGTCCCCTCCTTGTCTCTACCCAGCGCTGCTTTGGGGATCCCCTGGAGGGTGAGGTAATGAAAATAAACCTGCTCTTTGCATTTCATCCACACTTTTGTGGCTGTTCCTGGATCCTGCCTGTGTCAGGTCATACACGCAGTTGGAGGAACATGGGGCTGTGCAGCCTGATGGAGCTGGGGCTGTTTGAGTTACAGTCAGCAAAACTCCCAGAAGTAACCACAGGCACCTCCAAGTGCTCTCAGCCACCATACCAGGGAAGGGAAAGCTGTTTTGGGAAGCTGTGTGACTGCTTTGCAGGGTAAGGTAAACCTCACAACCAGCTGTGGTTGTGACCCCCGGCTCACAGACCCTACCCCAGGGTTTGATCCCACCCTCAGACCCATCCCCAAGGGCTGCACAGGACTTACAGACAATCACCAGTCCCACAAAGAGGCTGAGGAGAATACGGAGAGTCCAGTACAACCTCTGCAGGGAGAGAGATGGGGCATCAGGCAGGCAGGAATAGCCCTGGCTCTCCTCCTGCCTCACCCTAAACCACCCAGCAGGGTCCCAGCACCCAGAACATGAGGAGCAGTTACCCATTCCCAGGGTCACTCACCGCCCGGCCACGGATGCCTGGAATGATGAGCAGGAAGCTGCAAGCCAGCGTCAGGAAGACCACGATGACTATGATGGAGCTGATGTCAAACACAGCAGCTTTCCTCTGCTGTGGGTAGAAGGGGTAGACACCATCGAAAAGAGTCATCCTGCACCTCCAGGAGCCTGTGGGAGAGAGGTGGTCACAGCAGGGACCCTGCACTCCCCTGCCTGGATGCCTCCAGCCTGTGGTGGCTCAGTTCTGGAATAACCAGCTGAGGGAGCTTCACCAGAAGGGTCCTAAGAGGGACAAGGAAATGTGACGCTGCGAGCAGGCAGGCAGAACACTCCCTAGCAGAGAACACACCACCCAAAAGCCCTCAGTGGAGGAGACAAGGTGCCTGGGCAGGGCTCCAGCAGCCCGAGGGACTGTGGCAGCCCAAGGAACCACAAGCCCCTGTCCTGCTGCAGTGTGAGGAGCAGCCCCAGAGAAGGAACATCTTGAGCAGCTCTTGTCTTTCCCTCCAGCAGGGGCAGCCAGGGCTTTCCACCTTGGGGTAAACTCTCGGGGGAATTTCCCAAGCCAGTGACAACTACAGAAGCATTTGCCTTCAAAATTACTAGGAACCACTGAAAACATGGATTTCACAATAGCAAAATTATCCCCAGCCGAGGACCAGCAGTTCCAAGTGGAACAAAGCCCACTACTCCCATTCCTGCTCATTTTTTCCAAGAAGATTTTCCCCCAGGAGCTGCTGGTCTGGTGTAGGGGGAAGAAGGAGGATTTGCACTGCCCTTGGTCTGGAGGGGCCAGAAGCAGTCCCTAGTCCCAGGATGAGAGTCCAAAAAACATTCAAAACTCCGTGAGCACATCTCAAAGCTATAGGTAGCTGAATTACATAAAATAAAACGGTGTGTCATTCCCACAGATGACTTTGAACTTCCTCTGGCACACCAGTGCCAGCAACCACATATCTTTTCCATGTGCCTGGCTTAGATATTTTCTACCAAAACTGATAATGTGCTTAAGTCCTCGTGCTGATTGCTTATTTAATAGCCTCTCTGCATGTAACTGCCCCAGGAAGTTTGCTAAAGTCAGGGAATGCCAGAGCTGATCTGACTCATGTCCAAACAGCATTTTATTCTGTTCCTGTACAGAAGAGGCGATTTTATTCTCATTTTCCAGAAACTCTTTTAATCATATTTTTAGGTAAGATCCAACCCAGAGCAATTCAGCCACAAAAAACTGGTCCCAAATCCCTAGAGGTGAGTGGGGATCACAATAACTATCATAAAACAGTTTGCTTGGACAGCTGAATTGCTTTTTAATACATAAAGCAGTATTTGATTTGAGAATAATTTTCTGCCCAGCAACCCAGATAATAACAACAAAGAGTAGAATGGAGACTGGGATTTTACAGTGGCTCTGGACCTGAACTTAGCTTGATTGCTACAAACTAATAGAGCTGTGGTAGGCTCTTACAAATGTTTGAGGCTATTTTGCTGTAACAGCCTTGGGTTATTTCCTTGGAAAGCCAAACCTGGAGAAAGGCAGACTTCAAGTGCTATGGTTACCCGGCAAGCAGGAGCTGTAGCTGATTCCCAATACTACTGAAGTCCAGCAAAAGCGTCCACGAAGCAGTCAGAGCTGCTGCAAGAAAAGAAATAAATGAGTAGTTTAACCTAGAACAGATGAAATCATAATGACCTGAATTCCCCTTGTTTCCTGGTATCTTTGCCCAAATTTCCTATGAGATACAATAAAACAGAAAAGATTTCCAAGTCCATATTCACCAAAACACAACTCTTCAGAATTTAAGAGACTAAAAACCAGAACACAACAGGAAGAACAGTCTTGCTAAACTTAAATTTAACTTTCAACCAACATGAATGGATGTTTGCATTTCCTTACACTTTGCATTTCCATATACTGGGAGCTTGTTTTGTAGAGAACTTCCAGGGAAGCAACTCTTTTACTGACTGCCCATCTTTCTCTCTTGATTGCCCTACAGGCATTTTTGCAGCTTTCAATTGGAAAAGTGATGCCTACAATTCACAGCAGGAGAAGCTGAACTTATTGCACCTTGGAAAGCATCCTCCACACTCAAGCATTGCTGTGACTTTAGAGCCCCTATAGCTCCTTCTGTCAGTGTATGGAGGAGTAGAAAACTGGAAACATCTTCAAGGTACAATCAGCAGTTCAGCAAAAATAGATAATCTAATCTTATATTTTAAAGTACTCTAGACTTGGAGGAGAGAAAGGAAAAGGAAGCAGAAAACTTGCCCAAACCCCAGAAGTTTCTCATTACAGAATCTCCATTTTCCTGCTCCAGAACGAATTGAGATAAAAAGGAACTTTTTTTAAAATGCTCAGCCAAAATCTCCTGGTGGCAGAGCCAGCAGCAATCCTAGCTGGGTTGCTCAGGGCTGCAGGTAGGTATTTTCCATAGGAAAACCAAAAAGAAGCCTGCCCCCAGGAAACTGAATCATCAGAACTGCAATTCCCAGGTAGGGAAAGAGGAACGAGGGGGGCAACCTGTAACGGGGTGGAATGGTAGAAACCGAGAGTTAACTGTAGATGGGAAGCATCCTCTCCTGACAGCCACAGCGAGCCGGGACCCCCGGAGCACGGCGGGCAGCAGCACGGGCTGCTCTCCAAGACGGGGGCCCCTACCTACCTACCTACCTACCTACCTACCTACCTACCTACCTACCTACCTACCTACCTACCTGTCGCTGCCTCTGCCGCTGCCTCTGCCTCTGCCGCAGGCGGTGCCCTGGGAGGCTCCGACCCGCACCGCGCTCTTATAGGCGGGGTTGTCCTGCTCGGGCCCTATGTAACCCGCTGCTCCTCCCGCCCCCCGCACTCCGGAGCCGCCCGCAGGTGAGACCGCACACCTGGGGCACACCTGGGGCACGAGCGACCGGGGATGCGCGGGTCACCGCCGAAGAGGGGGATCGGGACACGAGCGTGGCCGTCTCCGTGGGGCGTCGAAGGAATCGTGGGCGCTCCGCTTGCGTGGAGAAAAGGGAGATAAAGCGGCTGGGAATACGAGCGTCCTTGCTTGGGGGGGGGGGGGAAGGGGGTGGGTCGGGAACTGAAGGGTCAGGGGCGCTCGCGTTCCCCGTTCCCCGTGGGTGTGCCCGAGGGCCGTGCGTGTCTGCCCTTGGAAGGATTTCCGAGCGTGTTCCTGCCTGCCTGGGTGGGCTGGGTGCGTGGGATCGGGGCCACGCGCGCTGCCACCCGCGGGGGGTTCCGCTGTCGCTTCTGGAGGGGACAGGGACCGCCGCTGCTCCTCCTGCATCCCGGGGATGGAAGAGGTCGGGCCACGGCCTCAGGTCCGTGCTCGTCCGGAGGGCTGGAGGGCTCTGGGTGATGTGTGAGGACGGTGACGTGGGGCCACGCGTGTCCTCGCCCGCAGGGTGCGGTGGAGTCACGCGCGGGACCGAGCGTGTCCCTGCGTGGGAGCAGGACACCGCAGGCACAGGCAGAGACCGCTCGCGTTCCTCCGGGGGTCCCAATCCCCGCTGTGCCCTGGGCCCTCGGGGCATCTGGCCCCCAGGGGAAGCTGGAGGCTCCACTCATCCCTGTGTGCAGGTTGTCCATGGAGCGTGAACGTGTCCAGGATACTCCAGGATCTAAGGCTGGGGACACGTAGCTTGTTCTAAAATCGCAGAACTGACTCGTGGGGTGGGGGGGGGAAAGGTGGCAGCCCCCAGGTGTGTCCCACCAGCACTGGGAAGAGATAGAAATTTGCTGTGACTCACAAGGACCATAGGGATCAGGCTCCAGGCTTGTGGAAGGCCTTGAGTCTGCTGTCCTCTGGGTGGCCACACTTGGATTCCACCATGAGGCTGATGCTCTCCCAGGATGCTGGTGTATTCCACAGTCCCAGGTTACCTGTGGCTCGAGAAGCTGTGTGTTTGCACTATCTGACATATGGTTTTTGGAGGGGTGTGGAACTCCAGGCTTTGACAGGGCTCAGGGATCCTCTCTGATGGGAGAAGACAAGGCTGACAAGCTTAATTTCGCTAGATGTAGAGGGAGAGAATGAGTTTCCAAAGGTGGCACAGGGAATCTGTGGACAAGCAGAATCTGGAGGGCTCATCACTACAGTGTTCTTGGGAAAGCTTGACGAGGCTGTGGAAATAATCCATCCACGCTTGCCAAGCTTTCCCTCAGGAAGCTGCACCCATGGGCTTCCAAGGTCCGTTTGCAAGATCACCATTGTTACTGTATAACATTGGCCATGATCCAGACTGGAAAACCCCCAGTGTCGATAAGGCGATAAATAGATTTTAATTTCTGGGACATAAGGAGATAAAGGGTTCATGAGAACTGGCATCTCGTGGCCTGGGACAAGAGTAATTCCCATACCTGAGGATGAGGGAGATGTGCTCAGCGACAGAAGGAATTTTAAAGCACTAGTTCTGCTGGAACTCTATGAGAAGACCCAGAGGGAAAGGGGAGACAATCTGTGCTGTGGCTGTAGTGATGTGCTTTGAGCCTTGGCTTTGCTCTGTGTCTCCTGAGCCACTTCTGTGGCACCTTCAGACCGCACTCTGGCTGGGGGTTGTAACTGCACATTCTGAGTCATGAGGAGATAAATCTGGCTGTGTCTCTGGGGTCTCCCCTTCTACAGCACAGGAGGCCACGTGGACCTCTCTGCACAAGTCCACAGCTGCTGCCAGTGCTCAGGGAAGGAGCCGTTTCAACAGGGAGAGCTTCCAGGCAGGAGAGTCCCAGCCCCGTGTGGTGATGGTGACAGCACTCTGCCACTCCTGCCAGCGATCACAGGCATCTCTGTGTCACCATTAGCCAAACTTTCATGTTCTTTGTATGGAATGGGGCTCACAGAGATTCTAGTTCCCACCAGCTGCACAATGTAAATCTCACATCCACCAGACCACGCTCAGCACAGGGCTATGGGGTGGAAAGGATGTGGAAAGAAGAACTGTTGTGATGGTCAAGGAGCCTGGAAATGTCACTTCTTGAGACACAACTTATTTTCTAATGCAAAAGACCAAAAGTACAGGAATCTCTGGCAGAAGGACTGGCCACGGGTTACATGCTCTGCTCACAGACTGGTGATGAGTGTTTAAATTGATTAATGTAATTAATGTGAGTGCAAATGATAATGTTTAAGTCTCAGGCAACTTTGTTTTCCAAGCAAACTGTTCAACATGAACTCAAGTTTTGCAGTTTGCACCATTAGGAGTTATAGGTGAAAAATCCCCACTGCAGTTCTCAGTAAGTCAAAAATAAAACCCACAGAGCTGCTGGTAATGTGTAAGCCTTTCCAAAACCAGATTTTATTTAGGTTTTAATTAAAATAATGAAAAAAGAAATAAAAAACATCTATTTGGATGTGACAGAGCAGTGTAGGAAAAGGGGAAACCTGCACGTTGCTGCATCTCTTGGCAGCACAGCTCTTCTGAAACAGTGCTAATCTTTGGATACACACTGAAACAGGGACAAAGAGCCATATTTAGTGGAAAACTCTGTCTTGGAGTTAAATTCAGGTTTGGCATTTCTGTGCATGGAAAGCCAGTGGTAGATAGAATTGTCACATTTGTTACTCTAAATCACTTCACAATTCAATACTGGGAATCCCTCTCTTCTGGCAGCTGTTGCCTGGAATTTTAAACGTTCAGTTCCCAGTGATGAAATCTGCTCTGGATCCAGGACTTTTGTGGACAGGGAGGTGGTAAAGCATCATGAGAAAGGGTGGTCAGGAGGGATGGCCATCAGATTAGCTCAGAGGGGACCAAGTAGTCTTGTCTGCAGTACTCACACACTTTGGGATGTCTGACTGTGTGCTAAGGCTTTTCCCATCATGTTCACAGCTGGATTTGCTTGGATGGGTCAATGCAGGAAGAATTTCCAGCTGAAATGTGCCTGTTTCTTTAATGGAGCAGACACAACTAGATGATGAGCTGTGAGTCTGTAACTGGGATACCCCCAAGGCAGGGCCACCAGTCCTGCTTCAGCAGAAAGGTGTTCTTGGGTCAGCTGACACATCCCCACAGAACTTTCCCGAGGTGATGGGGTCTCACATGACTCCTGTCGACGTCCCAGACCCCAAATTAGGAGACACTGCTCATGGATGATGGCAGGAGTGAGGTTTTACCCAGAAGCAGATACCACAAAAAGGAGCTGAGGTTTTGGTCTTTCCATGTTTCCAGCCTCCAGGAACAGTCCACCTCCAGCTCCCTCCCTCTCTGTTCCATTTGCAGATTTCTGCTTCCAAAGACCCAACGTGCAGCAATGATGTTGAGTTTGGTTGTGGTTCTCTTGGGAGCATGGACCTTGGGGAGTAAGTATGATTTTGGGGAAGGGAACCCAAGGGGAGATCCTGGCTAGTTGATACCCCTCAGGGGAATTTCCCCTGACTCACAGGACGTCATATGAGAGCAACCTGATATAGTGGAAGGTGTTTCTGCTCATGGCAGGGTGAACGGAACCGGGTGATGTTTATGGTCCCTTCCAACACAAATTCTATGATGCAGTTTGTGAGCGGATAAGAAAAAACTGGAGCAAAGTGCAGGCTGAGAGACTGCCCCATGGCAGCTGAGATGAGTACACAGCTTGTAAACTGGAACTGGAAGTCTTTGCTAGTATTAGCAAAGTAAAAAGTAAAAGTAAAAAAAATTAACACGAAGGAAGTAAGGCTGATGCAAAAGTGCCAAGTCTTTCCTTGACTCACATGGACATTGTAGGAGTCAGAAGTAAGGAGATGTTTCTGATCCAGTGAGAGAGAAGGAGAAGAGGAATGTCTTTTGGGACTAGGCTGGTGGTGGCCACAAATTGATCTGAGGACATCAGGATCACAAGCATGAATTTGTAATTTTAGCTATTGTTCCTCAATAGGAGTGAGAAGTTTGTCTAAAAAACTGCATATTTGGGAAGTTTCAGAAAGAATATGGGGAAAATATCACAATATAAACATAATTCTCTAATGGTGGTGCTTGTTTCATGCTTTTTTCTTGCTGCTCATGAAGTGGGTTGTCTCTTCCAGAAGCTCAGGAGAGCATCTCCTGGGAGGTCCAGCGCTATGACGGCTGGTACAACAACCTTCTGCATCACAGCTACGGCTCTGTGGGTGAGTGCCAGGCCTCAGGAGAGGAATGGTGGGATGGAAAAAGGTCAGCTGCCCCTCGGGCATCTGGCTTGCTTTGTGGCTGAGACAGAAACCTTTCTGACCTGAGCAGGTCAGCAGACAATGCCACCTCCCATGGCCCTCAGTGGTCCCTAGATGCACCTGACAACCCTGTTAAAGCAGTATGGAGGGGTCAGACAGCCCATGTCTGGGCATTGCCACATTTTGCTGCTGCCCAGGCACAATCTGCAGATCACGCTGGTGTTGGATCAATTGCAGAGCAAAGCTTTGCATTTATGAGATCACTCAAAATATCCAAGGCAGGGAGGACCCAGCTTTTCTCAGCAGGTGTTTCTGTGGTGGTCAGGGATCCCAGAGCTGCAAAAAACCACCTTTAGCCAAAATCAACATGCAGTTCAACCAGGATTCAACACAAGGCAGAGGAGTTAATGATCCAGACATCCTGAACCTATTGATTTTCTGCCCTGCAGAGAGCTGATACCGTGTACCGGTCGGAACTGGGAGAGGCATTTGGAATTTCCCTGTGCCACTGGTGAACTGCTTCCTCTCCATAGGCCTACAGCCAGCCCATAGGCTCAGCTCTAGATCTCCTTGAGCCATGGACCAGGACAGATCAGGCAGGATCTTATCTAAAACAGTGAAGATTCTGAATCCACATTTCTGGCAGCCCAGTTGGTCCAAAGGGTCACCCACATGACATGTGTGTCACCAGGTCTTTGGTAACACCAAAGCCTGACAGGAAAAGCCAGCTGGGACAGACCAGTCTTCGTCTTCTAGAGCAAACAGATCAGACCTTAACTTTTGGAAACCAATATAGGGAAACTAAGGCAGGAATTCAGGATTTCCCCCAGTTCTGGGGAATTCGAGTAAATGGAGCCCACCACACTGGTGACAAGCTTTTCAAAATCAGTGTGAAATGACCTCCTGCTTCTGGGCTTTTCAGTTTTGGGATCAGAAGTGCATGCAAAATCAGGGTGTTTCTCTCTTATCTTCACACTTCTCTCGCTGCCTCTCTGGCTGTTCCCTCTCCTATTCCCCATGGTGCTGCAAACACCACACTTTTGTAGGATTGCACAGTCAACATCGGACAGCTCAACATTGCTGAGCTGTCAACAACACCACCCCAATCCTCCAGGAGGCAACAGGGATGCATATGGACAAGAGAAGGACAACTGGAAGAGAGGAAGATGGAGGATGGAGGATCCCTCCTGGTTTTAAGAGTACTGATCCCAGTGTTGCAAGAACTTTTGGGTGATGACACCAAAACTTGCATGTTCTTGGCCACTCCAAGGACCTATACTATCCTCTTTCTCTCTTCTGGGACCTGAACACACATCCGTGTATCCCGCTCTAGCTGTGTCTGTCACTGGGTACCACAGAACCCATTCCATGTTTCTTGGTGCTGCAGGAGCTAGGCTGCTGCGTCTTCTGCCAGCCAACTACGGAGACGGCGTCTACCAGGCACTGCAGGAGCCCCACGTGCCCGATGCTCGCCAGCTAAGCAATGCAGTAGCACGGGGACCCTCCGGGCTGCCCTCCCGCAGGAACACAACCGTGCTGGCTGTCTTCTTCGGTGAGACCTGGGGTCCAGCACTGACTGGAAAAATGGTGGTTTGGGTGGAAATATGTTGGTTTCTTGCACACCCAAGGCTATGTGTCAGAGTGCTCCTCACCCAGCCCCACACAGCAGACCCACATGTGGGTATCAGACCACAAAGCCTTGGGTATGGATTTACCACAGCACTGTCCAGCTAGGAGGGTTTGTGTGGATTTTTGGTAACCTGTGCCAGTTGACCCAAGTGCTGATATTATTCAGCTGGGAGCTTCCTAATTTCTTTTAGCAGTGGAATTGCCCCATGGCAAAAACACTGGACAGATCTAATAAGAGCTGGGCTGGGCTGAATTGCTGCAAGTTGGAGCAGTTTTTTCTGTCTCCCAGGAGCTCAGTGGGGTCTTAGGTTTCCAGGCCTGGAGATGTCTGTCTCTGGGAAACCATATAATCCCAGAATGTTTGGGTTGGAAGGGACCTCAGTGGTACTCTTGTTCCACTAGACCAAGTTTCTTTAAGCCCTGTTCAACCTGGCCTGGGTCACCCTTGCTGCACGTGGTGACGCCCTCAGCCGACAGCCGCCCTCCCTGCTATCCTGCTCCAGTTGCTGGTGGCAGTCCTGGCAGCTGCTGACCATTCTTTGGTGTCTGTCAGGTTTCCATGTGCTTTTGGACATCCTGGAGACAGAGAAACCCGGCTGCCCTGCTGAGTTCCTCAACATCCACATCCCGTCTGGAGACCCAGTGTTTGACCCTGCCAGCACTGGAGATGTGGTCCTGCCCTTCCAGCGCATCCGCTGGGCAGCAGAGACAGGGCAGAGCCCCAACAACCCCCGGCAACAGGTAGGTGTGGATTCCTCTGCTCTTTGCCTTTCGTCTAAATTCTTCTTCGCCTACCATCGGGGTCTGTAGCAGCCAAGATAAGTTGCAAAAATAAAACGAGACCACTACTATGTCCCTAAAAATTACTAATATCTCAAGTGTTTGAACCAATTAAATGAACCCAAAGTCGACTTCCAAGTTTCACATTGAGCAACACTAGTGATTGCCCAAGGTCAAAGCATTTCCTGAACAAAGAAAAGGTAATTAGATGAGTTAATTATTGCACATTGTCTTAGGCACCAAGTCCTATCTTAAGTACTGGATGACAAAACTGAGCTGACAATGCCACAAAGTTGCAGTGCTTCCCTGAATTTCAGTCATTTTGGAAAATAAATCCAGGTTTTCCTCCAGTTTCTCTGGATTTGGCTGTTCTGCATGTGTTCCTCCGATTTCTTTCACGTGGGGGATCTTCCCAGCCAAAATCACCAAAGTGGAATACACCCCCTTAAACCTTTCATGTGACAAACCCTGAAGAGACCAGTTTAACAAGTCATGTTTTTACCAACATTTAAAAGCTTAAAAAATTGTTAACTCCAGCATGTTTTCAGAATTAAAAGCAAGTTTCCATGCAAACATTTGGCAGGGGACATACTCAGCATGCTTCCAGGACAGTGGGACTTCCTTCTGTGAGATTAGAGGGGACAGCTCTGGTGTTCCCCATTTCCCCAGAGATAGTTTTAGTCCCTTCCAGCCTACACATGGGCTCACTGCTTCTGGGCATAGTCAAAATAACTGGGGAAAAAACAATCCCAAATGTACTTTTGAAAAGCCTGTACCTGGTCTTTTCCTCTACCTGGCACTATTTCCCAAAGTTTGGACAGAGATTGTCTGTGTATTTATTTGCTTCCTGAGAGCTCTTTTAAAAATAGGGTTGCAACAGGCTGCTTTGCAACAACAAAAGGGACAGACTGAGGCTTTCCAGACCTCTTTTTTTACACCTTTCCAGTGAAATCCTGGCACCTGTTAATTCCTCTTCCCTGTGCCTGCTCTAGACCAACGGGATGACAGGCTGGCTGGATGGTAGCTCCATCTACGGCCCCTCACACGCCTGGAGCGATGCCCTGAGGAGCTTCTTAGGGGGACAGCTGGCATCAGGGCCCAACAGGAGCCTCCCGAGGGAGACAGATGGGAGGGTTCCCATGTGGAAGGCGCTGGATCCATCCACGGGACAGGGCGGTCCCCAAGGGATATACGGTAATGGTGGCATTCCCATTGTTTTTCATTCTGACTGGGAGCACGGGGAGCAGGAGGTCCCTGGAGTTGAGCCCAGAATGGACCCTGGGAAAGGGGAAAGGGCAGAAGATGCAGGGAGGCAGGACAAAAGGGTCAGGAGGACTGTGGGAGTTTCCTAAGGGGGTGGAAGATCTGAGCCCCCAGCGAAGATGTCCCAGCACCCAGCAAGGACACACCAGAGACTCCAGAGGCCACATGCCCAGGCAGCAATGTCAGAGACCAGCTCTGATCCCAGGTGAACTCCTCTGAAGAAAAGGGCTGCTGCTGATACAAACTCACTCAGCTTGCTTTGAATTCCTCACCTGCCCAATGTTTGGTCTGTGCTAGGGGTGCCTGGGGAGGAAAGAAGGGCAAGGAGACAAGGGGACACTGGGCTGGATCCACAGGGCTGGCATCTTCGCTTTGGGCAAAGCTAGACCCAGTGGTGACATACCCCACTGATGGTCATGGTGGCTCTTGCAGACCTGGGGAGTGCCTGGGGGAATGAGAGCCCCTTCCTGCAGGCTCTGAGCATCACCTGGTTTCGGTACCACAACCATCTGGCCAAAGCATTGGCCCAGGAGCATCCTGCCTGGTCTGATGAGGATCTCTTCCAGCACACTCGCAAGAGGGTCATTGCCACTTTCCAGGTGAGGGACAGGACCCCCCAGCTCTGCTGGGACCCCCAACATTTTGGATGGTTCTGGTCCTGACTCATCTTCCCTGTTCCCTAGAGCATCGTTCTGTATGAGTGGCTGCCGACCCTGCTGGGCACACAGGTCCCAGAGTACCAAGGTGAGGGGTAGGCAGGAAATGGAGTGCTGGAAACAGGGGTAGGGGGACTAGGGGAGCTGGTGGGTGGGGAGGTAGAGGGACCTTGGCCCCTTTTCCCTCCAGCCTGGCTACTGCACCACAGGTTACCAGCAGCACCTGGACCCCAGCCTCTCTCCAGAGTTCGTGGCAGCTGCAGGGCAATTCCTGGCCACCATGGTGCCTCCAGGTGTTTACAAGAGGTAGGAGCAGCCCTGACAACCCCAGGCAGCACTGGTTCAGGGCTGTGGGTTGAATCCTTCTTTGTTTTTCCAGAGACACAAAGTGCCAGTTCCAGAACGTGTCTGTCTCCAGTGGCTCGTTCCCAGCAGTGCGGCTCTGCAACAGCTACTGGAGCAGAGAGGTACAGAGGAGGGAGCACGGAGGTCCTGAGGATGTGGCAGGCTGTCCAGGGGGCTTCATCCCTTGCTCTGTGTTACGGGGCACTCCACAGCCTTCTGTAAGGGAAATTGGGCGCAGAGAATGACAGCCAGACAAGAGGCGAGAGATTTTCCCCAGCCTTCAGATGGGTCAGGCTCAGACCTCAAGGCTGACCTGATGTGGAGAAAATGACCCTGGAAGAGGTCCCCGATTCCCCTAGGTCATGGGTCTTCACCCCTGGGGGCACCATTTCAGGGTTGTGGGGCTACATTCATGCAAGAGAAATCACTTGCTCTTCCCATCTCTCTCAGAGCCCCGTGCTACAGCAGCCAGAAGATGTGGACAACCTGCTGCTGGGGATGAGCTCACAGATAGCAGAGCAGGAGGACAACATTGTGGTGGAAGATCTCCAAGGTCTGTACTGCAGCTGTGCCTTGGTGGGGGACCCCGATGCCTGAGGCTGTGCTGGGGTCAAGGTGGGGAGGCAGGTGCCATTGCCTCCTCCATCAGCACCCAGCCACATGCTTCAGCCCTTTTAATGGAGGTGCAGAGAGCTACAGGACACATTAAGCATGTCCACCCACAGATTACTGGTATGGGCCCATTAAGTACTCCCGCACTGACTATGTGGCCAGCTGGGTTCAGCGTGGGCGAGACTTCGGCCTGCCAACCTACAACCAAGTCAGGCAGCATTTTGGGCTGAAACCTCTCCAAAACTGGTCAAGCCTTGCCCCACACCTGGAGCCACAGGTAACAGGGAACCGGTCTGGGTATGGAATGTATGTGGGACAAAGGATGATGGGACCTTCCAGGTAGGAACTGAATTCTGCAGTGCCATAGGAAGAGGGAGACCAGTGCATGTCCCACCCTGGCTGATTTTCATGTCTGCAGGGGGGTAACTGTAATTTTCATTCTTGCATTGGGGTAACTATGTAATTACATGGCACCAATAAACCATCCTGCCCCAGTGCTACACTCCCATGCCACTGTGCCACCATGCACTCTGCTCCTCCTAGAGCTGAGATGCTCTGGGAGTGATGCTCAGTTGCTCAAGTTTAAGCCATGAGCTCGAGGCTGTGTGAAGCTCAGCATCCTCCCAGCCCACAGATGTGTGTGATGCCTGGAAAATGCACATTCCTTATACCTCTTAAGGTTTTTCCAACACTTTCTGATGCCCTGGCAGAATTCCATGTGCTCACAGATGTGTGGTGGGGGTTTCTCACCAGGTCCTGCAGAAGGTTGCTGCCCTGTATGCCAACAACTTGGCTGGGCTGGAGCTGCTCCCTGGAGGCATGCTGGAGGCTGATGGCTTCCTCTTCTCTACCATCATCCTGGAGCAGTTTGTACGCCTGCGTGACGGTGACAGGTTTTGGTTCGAAAACACCAATAATGGGTAATGACCTTGTCCTTATCTGGCAGCTGCTCTGCAAACCCCAGTAACACATGAAAACTGGGGCTGAGGCTCCAGCTTCCTCAGTTGCCTCCTGTTGCTGGTCAGTGACACCTGGGGCAACCACTTGTTACCATGTCCTTTTCCTCAGGCTGTTCACAGAGGAGGAAATCAGGGAGATCCGTAACACCACCTTTCATAGCGTCCTGACTTCTGTCACCTATGCCAAATCCACAGACCTCCAGCCCCAGGTGTTCATTTGGAGAGAGGGTGAGTGCACTGTGCGGTGGGAGGGCGCAGGGAGGGAATGGCTCCAGCCAGGCATTGAGGAAAACAGTCATCCCAGTGACACTGCTGATCAGTAAATGACACAGGGAACATATCAGGTTTGGAGTTTCTCAAGCCTCACACCTACTATGACCCTAAACCAGCAAAAGCAGCACAAAATGCAAGGGTTGATTGTGAGCAAAACGTTGATGCATGATACAGATGTTGAAAGAAGGTGGAAGTGCAGGCATGATCCCAAGGGGAAAATGCATATTGTTTGGCAAAATGCCTTTTCCTCTTGGGATCTTGCCACACTCTTCCTATTTACTGTAAGCATTTAATTTGGGTAACATTCCAGACCTCACAAGGTGCTTTTGTTGCCTTGGCATGCATTGTGTGTAATCACACAAGGAGGACTCCGTGGATTTGCAGCATCCAGATGAGTGGAGGCTCTGAGCCCCAACTTTCTGCGGCTCAGGGTGCCTCTTTATCAGCCCATCCCAAGGAGAGGTGATGGCGCTGAACCTCCAGAGCACTTGAGTCGAGTTCTGTGCTTGGTTTGCTGTGGCAGGCAAAGGTTGAACCCAAACCCAAAGGCTGTCCCCAAGATCAGGAGTTTAAGTCAAGTACCCCAGTTCTGCAGTGCTGAGTCACTCAGACATGAACCTCATCAACATCTTAATGCAGAGGTTCCTGGGGGTGATGCTGGTGAGCTGGGTACAGGGTCAATGACACTCACTGCCTATTTCCCCCTTGCAGGGAACCCATGCCCCCAGCCCCAGCAGCTGAGAGTTCAACACCTGGCCAACTGCACACCTATGATGGTGCTGGACTACTTTGCAGGCAGTAGTGCAGGCTTCGGGATCATCATTGTTGTCCTCTGCTGTCTGCCCCTGGGTTTGTCACTGTTTCCTCTTACTGTCACTCTTCTCCTCTTCCACCTTTCCACCAGAGAAAGGGGCTGAGTGCCCATGGACAAAGCACCTCCCAGCAGGAGCTGCCGAGTCCCAGTCACTAATGAGGTGCTTGAGCTGGCAGAGTCCTTGGGCACCAGGAAGGAGGCAAGAGGGGAAAGGAGCTTTATGATCTCTCATGCCTCCTTCTCTCATGTGTCCCCAGTGACTCTGTTTGTTGCCTGGGTTGTTGCTGCTTTCCGCAAGAGAGATTTCAAGAAGCTGCAGAGGAAGCAGGGCACCAGTGTGTGCAGGGAGATGTCTAGCGAGGCCATACGTGGTAAGGTGGCACTATCAACCCTGTGATGGTATCTGGTGATGCTGCTGCTGCAGCAGTCAGGGCACACACTGAGGCAGGGGTGGGCCTGGGGCTTATACCCAGATGGGCTGTAAGGAGGAATAGATTCCCCAGGAGCATAGTCAAGCAGTGGACCAGGAAGCCCTTGAGAATGTGGTAGCCCATCCTATCCAAGACCTGACCAGACAAAGCATTGAGCAGTCTGACCTGTGGCTGATCTATTTTGGGTATGAGGCTGGGCAAGATACCCTTACAACCTGAGTCCCTTCCAACCTGAGCCATCCCTACGCCCCTGTAATTCCAACCCTCCCCAGATCACACCTTGCCTGAAGGAAACCTGTGTACAGCAATGGCACCAGTAGTTCCAGGATAGGGACAGTGTCTCCTTGCTCTGCACACTGGAAAAGTCCTGCTTCATAGTTTGTACTCCTCCTGTGTGCATGTGCTCGAGCTCTGTAGTTAGGAGACCATCATTATTCCTTTAAGATATGCCTGGTCATGAAATCACTCCCAAAATGCCTCATGGTGAAGGAGGTTCCTTCCAGCTGAGTCCTGTGCTCTTTCTCATCAGCCATAGAGTGGCACGGACCCAAGACAGACAACTCTCCTGTCTACATTCAGCTCCAAGCTGACAAAGTGCTCAAAGTGCTGGATAGCAGAGGGTCTGTGCTTCGGAGCATCAACCTGAAAGCCCACCAAAGAGTGGAGGTGATTCTCTCCAGCAACAAAGGGAACAAAGCTCTGCTCCTGAAGAGCCCCAAGGAATATGACCTGGTGAGTACTGTGGTGCCTGGGTTATGGCACCTTCCCCTGGACTTTCGACAGCCCTCTGTTGAGGGCACTGGGAGCAGTGTAAGTTCTTGAAGGGAGGTTGTGGCCTCCTGAGAACCACCAGGTCCAGCAAATACTGTGGAGCTGAGCCTCTGATTATCACAGCCAGTTGGGTGGGTCCTTTGCAGGTGCTGCTCTTCAATGAGGAGGCCGAGAGGACCATCTTTGTCAGAAAGCTGGGAGACTACTTGAAGGAGAGCAGATTTGACCTGCATCTGTCTGAGATGAAGGAACAGAGCCTGATGAAACAGGCAGTCACCCAGGAGCAGAGAAAAAAAATTCTGGAGACTTTTTTCAGGCACCTGTTTGCTCAGGTATGTAAAGGTGTAGCCAGCCCTGATGCATGGGAGACGGTATTTCAGTATTGATTAAACAATGAATACTGGGGCTGGTGCTCTCTGTAAGAGCTGGTAAGCCACACACAAGGAAGCTGCCAATACTTCCAGGGCCGAGGGATGTTTTCCTTTGCAGAAGACAAAGGGAGATCTGCTGCAGTGATACAAGTGTCTAAAGTGGCAAAGAGACTATTGAGTGATGTAACAGGTTTCCAGAGTGGTCGGTCACATGGAGTGTGAAAAGCCACATTGTGTAGGAGAGGCAAAGGTCTTTCTCCAGTGGTATCTGCCATGAGTTTTGTGCTAGGGAGCCACCAGTCTTCATGCAATAAGTCAGAAAGGGAACACCAGCCTTGTGCTCTGCCATCACTCACAGCATCTTTTGTGGGACACAACGTGCAGGTGCTGGAAATCGACAGATCTGATGCTGGAGAGCTCAGTTTTGAATCTTCACAGAAGGCAAAGAAGTCTCTTACATGTGAGCTGAGCAGGGCTGAGTTTGCTGAAGCCCTGGGGCTCAAAGACCACTCCATGTTCGTGGAGTCCATGTTCTCCCTGGCTGACAAAGATGGGAATGGCTACATCTCCTTTCGGGAGTTCCTGGACATCTTGGTGATCTTCATGAAAGGTGGGAGTTGGAGCTGGTTAATGCCTCCATCTGCTGTCCTTGGATCTATTTCTAGGCTCTGTCAGAGTGGAGGACAAGATTCACCCAGCAGGTCAACCTGTAGCTACAGATTAAAATTTCCTTCAGTCAGGACAGCTTCAGCTTGGGTTATGAGGCATGACAATGTAAATGTGTTTTCTGGAGGATGGTTCATGAGGGGAGCTGTCTTCCAGCACCACAGACATGTCTGCCCTTTCTCTTGAAGGAACTGTGCATCCTGTACTTGAGAGATCATGGCAAGTGTGTCTGATACCTGATTCTCCCTAAAAGACCACTGAAACGGTGGATTCATAGGTGGAGGTGTTGAATGCCAGATTCAATCAAAACAATTCCCAGAAAAATCATTGCCCTGCAAAAGCACACTTTGAAAAATAATGCCCAAGAAAGAATGTGTGTCTACCTAATATTTCACCTTGTATTTGAGAAAGTCAAGTGGAAGAGTGAGATTTCACTGCTGCAGGGTCTAGACACTCAAAAAAAAAAAAAAACCCAAAAAAACCCACACATGTGAAAACATCTTTGTTGATGAAAAGAAAGTTGTTCTTTTTGCTCTTGTTCTTACTTTGCCTCTTCCTCACCTCATCAGGATCCCCAGAGGAGAAGTCCAAGGTGATGTTCAGGATGTATGACGTTGATGAGAATGGGTTCCTTTCCAAGGAGGAGTTTCTGAGGATGCTCAGGTACTCTTCCTCCTCTCTCCTAATGTTTTCACAGTGTTGATAGGTATGTCTTCAGAAGCAGCTCCCAGTTTCTGTGCTTCAGGCTCATGAAGACCATGGACTCAACACTTACAACCAAGAGCCCATTTCTCCCACAGAACTGGTCTGGGACTCTGCACTGTGTTATTTGAGGGACTCAGCTGGTGTTCCCATCTCACCTCCTTGTTCCAGGTCCTTCATTGAGATCTCCAACAACTGCCTGTCAAGAGAACAGGCAGAGCAGGTGACAGAGTCCATGTTCCAGGCCTCGGGGTTTCAGGACAGGGATGAGCTGACATGGGAGAATTTCCATTACATGCTGCGGGACCATGACAGCGAGCTTCGGCTCACCCAGCTCTGCATCAAAGGTCAGTGGGGATAAGCACTGGGATACCCCAGGTCCTGCAAGGCTGGAGGCGGTGGGCAGCACCCAATATGGAACTTTCAAATCCTGGCCCATCCATCTCCCCACCTCAACTGCAGAAATGGGGAATCAGCTGTTGCTTCATGTGTGACATGTCTGGGTCATTTCAGAGCTTTTCCCTGCCCACAGGAGATTCCTAAACTTTGTCTTACACCTTCTGAATGGATGTTTGTCCTTTTGTCTCATCAAAGGTGTCCCTGAGATGTTCAAGCAAAATCTCCACAACTGCGTCTCCTTCATAAAAAGAGAGACAAAAGGGTAAGCTCCCTTCCTTAGTGTCACTGTTGCTATTTCTTCTCTTGCTGCCCTGGCTCACATTTATCTTTCACCCCAAGCCTTCCAACAAATGCTCCCACAAGGTGTTAGAAGTCCCAGTGCCGGGGAAAGGATGGGAAGTGCATGCTGGATGCTGCCATCCTCCTCCCCAGGCACAGCCAGAAGGGAGGAATTGCCCCATGCAGAGCCCTGTTGTATCCTCTGTGTGGTCAAGGGACTCCTGCATTACTGCTCAGATGGAGGGGTTATGTTAGAGTGAATCCAGACCATTTGCACTTGAAGTTAATGTGGCAGGCTTGCAAAAAAGAGCTGGATGCGTTCCCAGCTGAGCCTGAGATGGGAAATAGAGCTATGTCTAGCCCAACACTCTATTTGCCAGAAGTGCTTGCCAAAATTTTCCCCTTTTCTCTATTTCCACAGAACCATCTCAGAGGAGAGGAAAGACCCAAATCTGGACACTGTGAGTCACAACATGGAGCGAAAAGGCCAAGAACTGAGGAAGAGACCAGGAAGAAAGTGAGTCCCCTCACTAGCTGTGCCTCTGGGGCTTGGGCTCATCCTGTTTGCTGTTTCTCACATCTCCATGTCAGATTGGATAGCCCTTCAGTCAAATGGCACTGCTCCAAGGAGGAACTCTTTGGCCAAGGAGCTACAGAAACAGTCCCATCTTGTCAGGACAGTGCAGTAGCTGGGTCTGGGTGATATGCATCTAAAAAAAAAAAAAAAAAAAGCCCAAACAAATTAAGTGGCCAACTCCAGAGGTTGGCATAGTGGTTTTTAGAGAGGGGTCTTCTCTGACAGTTCCTGCCTGTGCTCCTCTGTTTCTTGGGCTGCTGCTGGTTCACCTGGGCTGCCTACAAGAGCTGCAGGAGAGAATTTGGTCCTCCCTGCTGTGGCAGCAGCAAGTATTTCTTCAAGGAAGCAATTCAGCTGCTGTTATTGGTGGTCAGAATGTCTTGGTTTACCTTAATTGCACCAGTTAAGGAAATTCCCATTTTGTGGATAATTTTTGACAGTTTAATATTACTATGAAATTTTACTGTTCTCATCTACAATTTCATTTATGAGTTGCTGCCTCCACATTTGCTACCAGCTTTTGAGGGCACTGTAGAGCAGGCTGACTTGAGATCACGCTCTGATGGTGTGCTCTGCAAGTCACCCCTGTTACTGATGTGCAGGGGTACTTTGAGAGGAAACCCAAGCCTGGGCCCTGAGCCATTCCTTGCCAGGGAAACCTTGTGGTGACACCAGCGTTCCTGTATTTGTCAGGGGGAACCAGTACCAGCTGCATTTGTACACAGAAGCACAACGGAAGAAGTATGAGAAGAACAGAGTTCAGCGGAAGATCCAGGAGTTCAAGCGCTTTGTTGAGAATTATCGGCGCCATATCGTCTGTGTCATCCTCTTCTCTGCCATCACCACCGGTGTGTTTGCTGAGAGAGCCTACTGTGAGTACCCACCCTGCCCTGCTGCGGGGGGCATGGGCTTTGAGCCTCAAAGCTGGTGGCTGCCTGGGGCACGATGGGGACTTGACCGGCACAACTTTGGGCAACAGTGTCAGTTCTGCTCTGGACTGAGGGTCCCCAGAAAGATCACTGAGGTTGGAAAGGATCTCTGGAAGGGCCTGGTCCAATGCTCTGCCCAGAGAAAACCATTTTCCAATGCTCAGTGAGGCTGCTGAAGACCTTGTCTAGAGAAGGTGTGAAGAGTTCCAAGGCTGGTAATTCCACTACTTTGCCTGGCCTGTGCTGGTTTTTGACCATCCTCCCTGCGAAGAATTTCAAGAATTCAAACCTGAATCTTCTACAGTGAAACTTGTGTTCTTGCCTTACATCCTTCCACTGAGCACCCCTGAGAAAGAATTGCTCTGTGCATCCATGAAGTGGCTGCAGACAGCCAGCTTCCCTGACCCATCTCCTCCAGCCTGAACAACCTCAATTCCCTCAACCTTTCCCTTACATAGACACAGCTCTAGGATGTCCTCCAGCTCCCACCCACCCTGGTGGTCTCCACTGGACTAGTTCCAGTTTATGGGACACCTCTTATATTGGATTCCCCAAGTGAATCTGAGGCCACAGTCCTGAGGTTCAGATTCCCAGGTCTCCTCCCTGGATCTCCAAGGACACCCTGTCATCCAGCAGTTCTGGGTCACTGTGCCCTTTTCCCCACACAGACCCATGCCTGGTGTCCTGCTTTTGGTGGAGCCACACAGGTGGCTGTCCCCTTGTTGCAGGAAGGGTCATGGCCCTCAGTGCTGGGCGCATGACACTCCCTCCACTCTCTCTCCCCAGACTATGCCTTTGCATCCCCCAGCACTGGAATTGCACAGACCACCTTTGTGGGGATCATCATCTCCCGGGGATCAGCTGCCTCCATCTCCTTCATGTACTCCTACATCCTGCTTACCATGTGCCGCAACCTCATCACCGTCCTGCGGGAGACCTTCCTTAATCACTACATCCCCTTTGATGCTGCCGTTGACTTCCACCGCTGGATTGCCATGGCAGCCCTGATTTTCTCAGGTAGGTGGGCTGCTGGGAGATTGCTACCCACAAGCAGAGACTATAGCAGGACCAGGCAGAAGCTTAAAGATCTTGCAGAGACATAGATGCCTTTGCACTATAGAAGAGAAGGAATCTCCAGGTCCCTGGGGACATCAGTAGAGTCTGACATATCTCCATCCACATCAAGTGATGCTTCTTTCCCCATGTTTTTGTCTCTTACAGTGCTCCACACTGCAGGTCACATAGTGAATGTCTACATCTTCTCAGTCACACCTCTCAGTGTGCTGTCCTGCCTCTTCTCCAGTGTCTTTACAAATGATGGGTACGTGGAATTTGAAGCAGTGTCCAGACAGGGTGTCCTAGGCATGGACAGAAATGAAAATGGAAACCACTAGTTCATTCTGGTCACTCCATGGTGCAATCTCTTGTCCTTCTCCAGGTCACAGCTCCCACAGAAGTATTACTGGTGGTTCTTCCAGACTATTCCAGGTGAGAACAGCTAGCAGACAGACCTGCACACATGTGCCCAGGATGGGCAGCCCTCTGCCCATTCCAGTTAGAGCCCCTATGGGGCTGCCCTGTTCTCCCCCACAGGGTCTCCCAATTCTTCCTCTCACAGGCATGACAGGAGTGCTGCTGCTCGTGGTCCTTGCTGTGATGTATGTGTTTGCCACCCACCACTTCCGGCGTGTCAGCTTTCAGGGCTTTTGGATCACTCACCACCTCTACGTGCTGCTCTACATCCTGGTAAAGGATTTAGGTGGGAAGGGAGGGATGGTGCTGATGCACTGCAAGCCTGTAGGTCAAGTCAGTGCAGCTGATGAGATGGAGAAGCTTGGAGTAGTCCCGAGGGAGGTGGTAGCCCCAGTCCTGGCTCCCCATTGCTGTTGAGCTGCTACCAAATCATCCTTGGGGTGATGACTCACCTTGCTGAAGGGTTCTGCTACCTGTCCAGGTCATCATCCATGGCAGCTATGCACTGATCCAGCAGCCCCGTTTCTACATCTACTTCATCATCCCAGCTCTCATCTACAGTGCAGATAAGCTGTACAGCCTGAGCAGGAAGAAGGTGGAGATCAGTGTAGTGAAGGCCGAGCTCCTGCCCTCAGGTACCACAGCATCCCTGGCCACACAGCAGCAGTGCAGCCCAGGCTGCCTGCAAGAGCATCAGGGGCTGCAGTTATGCAGGAACCTCAACTCCTCAACATCTCAAACTTAATGGAGCCCCCTCATGCATCTCCCCGCAGGTGTCACCCACCTGCAGTTCCAGCGGCCGCATGACTTTGACTACAAGTCTGGGCAGTGGGTGCGCATCGCCTGCATGGCCCTGGGCACCACCGAGTACCACCCCTTCACACTGACCTCGGCTCCGCACGACGACACGCTGAGCCTGCACATCCGTGCTGTTGGGCCCTGGACCACCCGTCTGCGGGAACTCTACTCTCCCAAGAGCCTGGCCCTCCTCGGCACACTGCCCAAGGTGAGCCCTGCTCAGGATGTCACCCAGGACATCTGAGCCCAAGAGCATCTCGGCAGTGAGCTGTGCCAAGCCTGAGGCACTTCTCCAGCCCTGAGGGCTTTCAAGACCTGGGCAAGCAGAGACTTCTGCTAACAGCTGACTCCCTTCCAGCTCTACCTGGACGGACCCTTTGGGGAGGGACACCAGGAGTGGAACAAGTTTGAGGTGTCAGTGTTGGTGGGAGGAGGCATTGGGGTGACACCCTTCGCATCCATTCTCAAGGATCTGGTCTTCAAGTCGTCCATAAACTCCAAGCTGTTGTGTAAGAAGGTAAGAGTATCTGAAAGACAAACCCCCTGAGAGGCTGGACTCAATGATCTCATTGGTCTTTTCCAACCCAATTGATGCTGTGATTCTGAGATGCCTCCTGCTGCTGCTGCTGCTGGCCTCTTTGGGGGTAAAATCCTCCATGGAGTCCATGGGCATCGATAAGGATGCTGGCCTCACTCTGGGCCTCGTTCCAATGTGCCACAGATCTACTTCATCTGGGTGACACGCACACAGCGGCAGTTTGAGTGGCTGACAGACATCATCCGGGAGGTGGAAGAATCAGACAAGAACAACTTAGTCTCTGTGCACATCTACATCACACAGCTGGCTGAGAAATTCGACCTGCGCACCACCATGCTGGTGAGCCTGGATATCTAATGGGGAGGACGCCATGCCATGCCAGGCTGTGCAGGGCCATGCTGCACTGTGCTGAGCCATCTGATGTGCACCAATCTCTTTCAGTACATCTGTGAGCGGCACTTCCAGAAGGTGCTGAACAAGAGCCTGTTCACGGGGCTCCGCTCCATCACTCACTTTGGACGTCCTCCCTTCGTACCCTTTTTCAACTCACTGCAGGAGGTACATCCTGAGGTCAGTGTCCAGCTGGGGACAGGAGGAGGTGCACCCACTGGCCACTGTGGAGGACTGGTCCCAGCCTGTCCCCGAGGTCCTGGAGACCTCAGTGGCATCTGCACCAAGAAGAGAGTGGAAGGGGAATGAATCCTACCCTACTTTCCCTCTGGAGCCAGGCTGAGCTGCAAGAGTCAGCAGTGTTCCATGCCGGTGAAACACCCCCTGCTACTGCAGGACCCCGGCTGCAACAACTGACCAGAGCTGGGGGGGGAGGGCTCCCATCCTTCCTCCATGGCCCTGGCAGCTTCATGGAAATGTGGCAACCTCCACAAAAGCCTCTGGAGGCTGAGACTCTCAGCCATCATCCATGACCAAAGCTGTCAGAGAGCAAGGGGTCAAGAGGGAGGGAGAACTGGTGCTGAAGTCTTACTCCTTTGGCTCCCTCCTTCCCCAGGTGCAAAAGATCGGGGTCTTCAGCTGTGGTCCACCTGGGATGACAAAGAGTGTGGAACATGCTTGCCGGCAGATGAACAAGAAGGACCAGACATACTTTGTACATCATTATGAGAATTTCTGACCCTACCCCATGCTGTTCCACCCTGTGGCTGCAGCTGCATCTTTTCACCCCAGCACCTAGCAACAATAATTCAAGTGGCCGTGGTCCCGAGATCCCACCCACCACTCTCCCCAGATGAAAGCCATCCACAGATGAGAGCAGGGGTACTGAGACCCACAGAGCAGAGACCCAAGTGCTAGTAAAACCTTGCTATCCCAGCCACTGCCCTACATGGCCCCAATGTGAACCCCGGAGCCCAGGGCCTCCTGCTACCATCCACACATCCCTGCAGCCCCACGCCCCGGGTCATGCTCGTGTGTCCTAATCCAGAAAACCCACTCTGTGAGTTAAACCCAGCTCTATCACCTTAGTCTCTCAAGACAGAGTTTGTGCTCTCCTGGGGGACTCAGGGAAGGTCTCTGACCAGCTTTGGGGAACAGCTTGGTGCCTGCACAGCCTGAATTCACAGCACTTTGTTCCAAGACCCAGGTGGTGAACACATGGGGTGGGGGGCCAGAGAGCTCCCCACTCTCTCTCTTCTTGAAACAGCTTTCCTGACATACTCTTCAGTGTCTGCTTGTTAACTCTCCAAGCCTTCCCTGGGTTTGCCCAGGGCCTTAGTTGTGTTTGAATTGGCTTCTTCCAGCAGTGTCAGAGTCCTTCGATCAGGGATCAGTCGTGCTTGTTTAAGCAATTCCTGGCTTTGCATCACTGCTGTTTTTGCAGGCTGTGGCTGAGCTCAAATAAAGCTGACTGAAGTCTTAAAACACTTTCTTGCCTCCTGTAAGTTGGGTCTTAATCACCTGGAGACTTGTCCTACTTGGGGCATAGTGCTGGCCTTGCTGCTAGCACAGACCATTAACTCCAGCTCATTGGAGGATGGACTAAGTGGCAGAGAGTTTCCCCTACACTGGTGACATGCATAGAGTCAGGGGTGGGGCATCAAAGTAACAACCCCACTGATTATATCTACCAGACCTATTGCCCCCAGCAATGCCTCCACAGTGTCAAAGCCCCCAGCAAAACCTGATAAGGGAGCAGGTAAGACAAGGAGCCCAACCAGGCTGAGCTCTGGGGATAACTCCAGCACTCGGGATGCTAAACAGCCGCCTAAGACTACAGAGAGCAAGTTTCCATTTCCCAGTAAGAACAGCCTTGCAATGACTACTGGTCTTCCAGCTATGCCAATGGGGATCCCCACAGGACAGGAGCTGGAATGGCCAGTGAATCCCCATCCATGTCAACGGGGCTCCTCCAAGCATGGGAATGTGCTGAGCACATATTTTGACCACTTCTTCCAGCTACAGCAAGTTCCCCTGGGTTGTCTCATCCCTGTAAAATTCAGCATGGACTTTGGCCCTTCCATCTCTGCCAGGATTAACTTGGCCACATCTAGAAAAAACATGCATTTTCATTTGCAAGCAGTTGGGTTGTTTGAGGTTTCACAGTCCTGCCAACACTGAGTTCAACCTGCACGCTGGTGAGGCTTAGGTCTGCATAGTCCCCTGCAAACCCTTCCAACCCACCACCCCACACCTCAAGGAACACATCTGGAAGGACTCAGGCAGCCAGAATTTATTGAGGAAAGTTCAATACCAGCCCAAGGCAGGAGCTGATCTCTCAGTGCTAAAATTAACATGACTGTGATCAAAGATTATATTTTTTTCTACTTTGTTAGTACCATGTTTGTGGCTCACAAACTCAGCAGGAAGGCTTGATATTCCCAAATAATTATGATTTGTTCACAGTGGTAAAACCTTTGAGTGATGCTGTCCCTTCATGTCTCACCTGTGCTCCCCTCCATATCAAAAGCAGCTGTGCCCCCCAACAGCCCTTTCATGGGAGGCACATGAAGACAGGGCTCTCTCAGCAGTCCCAGTTTCCCTGCCTGCAGTGATCCCACAAGGAGCTGGTGGGGGGGTGACACAGCAGACATGGTCCCAGCTGGCCTCCAAGCATCACAAAAACCCCAGTTGTGAGCATTGAGAAGAGCGTGGAGAGAATGACCTGTATGTGCCAGTGCTTCCCATGGAGTGGGGAGGGCCAGGCTTTGTTCCACAGGCTGTACAGCCCCTGAGCACTCACGAGGGAAGGGAAGATATTCACATAGGGCTATCTCACATCCAGGGATTGCCATGCAGGAAATGCTGCAGCCAGGGCAGTGGGATGGGAAGGGGGAGTGCCAGCACCTCCACCCTTGCTGTGCTACATGCCAGTGACACCCTCCCTGGCACGGAGGAACCTGGCCAGTCTCTCCTGCACATGTGGTCTGTGAAGAAGAGCCACCAATTCTGCAAACCACCATCTCTAATTCAGCACTTTGATTCAAAATATTGGCTATCCATTTGTAGTTACCTGTTAATGCTCTAATGGTTAATCCCAGTGCCGTTCACCCTCATTACATCTGATTTTCTAGTTAGAAACAGCAGGGATGAGGGCCAGGCCCTAGGACAGCTCAGGGGCTCAGATCAGTGGGGTCACACTTCAGCATGACTTTGACCCCTTCACCCCTCTTGGTGGTCTCAAAAGCCTCCAGAGCCTTCTCCAGGGGAAAACGGTGCGTAACCAAAGGCTTGACGTTGATCCGCTTGGATGCGAGAAGAGCGATGGCCACAGGCCACCTGCAAGGGAAGTAGAGAGCAGACACTAGTTTGGAGTCTAAGAAAAGAGCACGGAGCAGCCTGGATCATCACAGTTATTTCCTTAGCCCAGGGAAGTTTTGCCTGCAAAGAATCTTCTGGGGAGGGAATGTCAAGTGTCTGGTATGGGACAGGCCAACTGCTCTGGGCTGTTGAGCTCTGAGAAGACAGGCACTGCTACACAGACAGTTGAGAGAGTAAGTGAAATCACAGGAAGCAAGCGAAAATCACAGGAAACTACTACTTTGGAAGCCCTGAATGAAAACCAAAACCACCATGCTCTGTTCTCCTCTTGCCCAGTGTCTCGCCTGCACACTGACAATGGTGAAGCTCAAACTCATGGACTCAGTACAGGGAGAAAAAAGAAAAAGCTTCAGTCAGCTTCCAGTCTCTTCTCTGGCACAGAGGCCCTCATATGGATTGCATTGCCACTCCATTTAGAATCATAGAAACATTGAGATTGGAAAAGGCCTCCGAGTATCAAGTCCAACCACGAATGGGCCAAATTAGAGCAACAGGGATACAAAGGGACGCAGCAGCTAATCTAGTTCCCAAACTGCCTACATAATAACACTTCTCATTTTAAGGAGAGTGACAACACTCCATAAATCCTCCCTGAAGAGCTACAGATTAAGAAAATATACTTGCTCCATTAGCAAGACAGTACATCTCTGAGGAATTTTAACTTGGAGACACATCAGCCCTCCCTGCACAAGACTCACGTGTTGCAGTAGCGGAATATCCCACGGACATCCACTTCCCGCACAGCAGCATTCACGATGGGCACTGTCACCATCTCAGGCCCCAGCCCCACCAGAACCAAGGTCCCACCAGAACGAGTGGCCTGGAGAGCAAACACACAAACAGGTTACATTTTGCAGAACAAAGCTGCAGGAACGTGTGAAGGGTCTGTCAAAAATAAAGCCACCCTTTGTGGCTGCAATGGACTGCCTGGGGCACAGCACAGAAGCCAGAGAGAGGCAGGATGCTGTCAGGAGTCTGTAAGAGTGGAATGCATGATAATCAAAACTAAAAATGCAATTTTTTGTAAGTCTCTGAAGGATTTTGGTAGGAATCTGAAATTCCTATTCTGAAAACCCCATTCTGAAAAATGGCTGGCATTTAGTACTACAAAAAGTACTTTGGGATTTCAGTGAGAGAGACTCAAAACTAAGATCCTGATGCTCTACTGGAATTTCTCTTTTTGCAGTTTGTCCCATTCCCCTCCTGTCCTTTCACTATGCAACTCCACATTAATCTTCCCCCCATCCTCCTGATAGGATGTTCATGGCAGCAAAACATCCTTTCCTTAATTTCTTCTCTCATTGCTTCTGGAATTAATTTTCTTGATTATTCTTCTTATTTGGAGATAACTTCAATGGAGAATGCTGTCCTGCTTCCTGGGCTTGGGGATCTTACTGGAGTCTCCTTGGTAAGTGGTTAAGCACCCAAGCATCAACACTTTGATTGCCTTTCTTTGTTTACAGTCTAAGGAGCAGCTTCTCTCCCCACACCAAGCCCACTTTAATTTAAGCACTGTGGGAGTGAAATAGCTCATTCACTGAACCATCCCAGAAAAAACAGACCAACACAATCACTGGTGTGCCTTTGGAACAAGTGGTACTCACATAAATTCCAGCCTGGATACAGGCTTGCACTCCTGTGCACTCCACAGTTATCTCAGGCATGCAGCCAAGCACACTTTCCACTTTGGAGGCCACCTCCTGCGGGGTCTCGTTCTTCACCTGAATGGTGAAATCTGCCCCCACCTCCTTGGCTTTTTGCAGGCGAGGGGCAGATAAATCTGTGGAAAGAAAATCAAGTCAAGAACTGGAGCATTATGTGAAAGAGAAGGAAGAACCTGAACCTGGCATCTGCTCACTATGTGTGTCCACATGGCAGTGCACAACCAGAAGCAGTGAGGATTCACTCCCTCTTGGCAGGCAGAGAATGATAAAATCCTGGAATAGTTTGGGTTGGAAGGGACTTCAAAGCTCCAATCCACTTTGAAGTTCCATTCCCTGCTATGGGCAGGGACACCTTTCACTAGACCAGGGTGCTCCAAGCCTTGTCCACCTTTGAACACTTCCAGGGATGCAGCAGTCACAGCTGTTCTGGGCAATCTGTGCCAGGGCCTCATCAACCTCACAGGGAAGAATTTCCAGTATCTCATCTAACCCTGCCCTCTGGCAGTGGGAAGCCATTCCCCTTGTTCTGTCCTTCCAGGCCCTTCATCCAAGTTCCTCTTCATCTCTCTTGGAGCCCCTTTAGACACAGGAAGGGGCTCTAAGGTCTTCCTGGAGCCTTCTCCAGGCTGAATACCCCCAGCTCTCCCAGCCTGGCTCCAGAGCAGAGGAGCTCCAGCCCTCCCCTTCATTATCTTCATTCTCCTCCTTTGGACCTGCTCTAACACATTCACATCTTTCTTGTGCTGGGAGCTCCAGATGATGAGGATGATAAAGGGCAAGCAATGAGGACACCTTAATGACACATGAGATGCCAAAGACTCCCCAGCTGCAGAAGAGGGTGTGCTTCAAAGAGGCTGAAGAACAAACCCACAGATAAAATCCACACCATGCATAGCAATGTCTGAGTGAAGGAACAGCCACCACCACTAGACTGGGGAAGTGTCTTCTAAGACCAACAGATTGTAGATGGACCAGTTTCTCTTTGGTGCTGCCAGAACACTGAGAGTGCATCAAGAAAAAGCAGCAGCCCAAGCTTCAGGAGACAACAGGCTTGGAGGATCATCAATGTGGTCATTTCAATTCTAATAGTTCACAATGAGAACAGACCATGAGCTCTCCAAGGGCTTCCTCAAGGAACCCTCAGCAGAGGCCTTCAGATGAGCAAACTGCAGAATGCAGTCATTGTAAACACTCAGTGTGTCTCCACTGTCACAGACCTGTCCTGCTCTTTACCTTTGTACCAGCTCTGAAGGCTGCTGAGCATCTCTCAGACAGTTTTTGTCACAGATGAATGAGAAGGCAAGCCCATGAAGAAAAACGGGAGTGGATCTGGTAATAAGGTGGACCTGAGACACTCCATTAACACCAAGCAACAAAGCTGGTGATGATAAACATCTCCAAGGGCATGGCTGTACTCCTGTACTCTGTTCTGAGGAATCTTGACAGGGCTGTATCACCTGAAGAGCCATGGGGGATTTGTACCACAGACCAAGCTGTCCTGCTGGGGCATCCCACATCCCCTGGAAGAAAGCTACTTATTCCTCTCCAGGCACCACTGGTAACCAGGTCCTCTCTGGAGATGAGGACATGGACAACTGAGGAGAAGAGTGGGATTTCCCAGGAAAGAATCACCTCTTTTCCCTACACTAAAGCAGTGGTCTAGAGGGGTCTGCATGCTGGTACTGGAAAAGATGTAACGGACAAGATTTCCTAAACCCAAATTGAGGAATGGTCTCCAGCCAGAAGTCCTGGGCTTGAAGAGTCAGAAAACAATGCCTATGCTACGGGCACACACAGCAAAGAGGATAACATCCCTCTCACCAGGGCAGAGTCTTCAGAGAAGTCAGAGATAGGGTGGGGTGAAAATATCAAGGGAAAGAGGAGAAGAATCAGACCAGTTCTCTGACATGAGCTGCTCTGACTCAGACACAGTCCTGGGAGCGAGTCAGGCCAGAGGCTCTACCCTGCCCATCCCACAGCAAAAATGATGGCACTCACTGGCAGGGCAGGGGATGGACAGGCTCTCACTGACAGGCCAAATGATGAACAAGCCCCCATGGGCAGCCGGAAGGCTCGGGATGCCAAGCGTGGGCACACCTACCAAGCTGAGCAACCAGGAGAGTTGTGGAGGGCATTTCAAGAAGGGGTAACAAAGGGTAATAAAAGGCAGACCAAAGAGAAAAAGCCAAGGCTGAAAAGAAAGGACAGCATCACCCTGGAAGCCCCAACATGGGCTTGGTCCTGTGGCTGCAGGAGTCACGTCTGTCCCTCCCAAGCTCTTAGCATTGGGCTCCAGGCCATGTGTGGGACCGTGCTTGAGCTAGCTGAGGTGCACTCAGAGACCTCCCATGTACCAATTGCATGGCCAGGGGCATTTTGAGGCACTTCAAGTGCTATGAAACACTGCTGCCCAGCATGGTTTGTGTCTCCCAAATCTCAGTGTATGGCAAGGATTCTGAAGGGGTTCAACAGTCCTCTCAAGTAATGACTAAACTCCCTGTGAAGTTTGGTCTCACAATAGCAGCTCACAGCAGACACAGCTGGATTCTACCATTTTTAACATCTGCTGAGTCACTAATGCATTTTAAATTATAAATATATCTTAAAATTATATATATATAAATATTATATACATGCTATTCTATATTTTACATATTTACATATTTTATATATTTTATACTTTCTCTCTGGTAGAAATAATCCACAGGCAGTGTCCTAGAGTAACCAGGCAGCCAGTGCATTTCAAAGGGCCACAAAAACACTCTCAGGCAGCAAAAAATCCCACAGCTTCCCTGTAGCTGACCTCTGATTTGCTAACCTGCTCAGAAAGGAAGCCCTGGCTCTAAGCAGCACATGGAATGCAGCAGCAACACTGCCAGCCCTAGCCAGGGCTGCAATAACATCTCAGTACACCTGAACCACCAGGAAACACTTAGTGAAGCAGACAGTTCTGCAGGTTACTGGATCGTTCAGAGCTCCAGGCACTTGTGAGTCTTGGAAAGGATCAAGTCCTTTGGACTTTTAACTCACACAGCTATTGGGAAACTGGTCAACTAAACAATTAATGACTTGCATCTTGCCTCTAGCCAGAAATTTGTTTTCACTTCCCAGTGCCTGGAGCTAATTAAAGTTTTGATTGCTTCCAATGAAGTTATCAAATTGCCCTTAAGTTTCTCATGATCGTTTATGAGCCAACTTAACAGGCAAATAAATAGTCTTTATTATTCTCAGATTTTCTGTGTTGATCTTTTATTCTCAAAGGAGCTGAGCTCTGTACAGTTGATCACCTCCCCTGACCTTGAATTCCAAGGTTTCTGGAGGCATCAACACCCAGAACTTCAGATTCAGAGAGAACAAGGAGAATAATTTCCCTTAAGTAGGAATTATTCATTATTAAATGCACCTTCAGTGACAGACAGTGCAATGCAAGACAGCCCAACATGAACACCTAAACTGCCCCTTCACTTACTGGGGAGGAAGGCTAATCTTTTGCATGTATCTAAGGAGAAAAGCAGCTTTTTAGAGCAACAGCAAGGCAGAAGGACAGGAGAAAGTTGCCCATAAATATCAACCACACCCACTCAGGAATGGAGTGGAGAAAGACACAGACCCTTTGGTAGAGTAAATGAGGACCCATGAACCAAATTGGTCTTTTCACCCAACTGGCATACATTAAATATATCAAACACTCCAGACTAGCCAAAGACAGAAGCTGTAGGAGGTGAGTTCTCACAAAAAAAAAAGCTTTTCTAAATATTTCTGTGCCTGCGAGAAGCTTGTGAAAACAAACACAGACTTTTAAAGCCAGAAGTGCTGCACAGACAAAGCTTTTCACAGACACATGATAAAAACACAGGGCAATTAATTCAAATCATCTGGTAGCAAAGTACAAAAGGGGGCAGACAGGCACCTCACAGGTGTTGACTCCAAAGCCAAAACAAAAAGCAGTTCCTTGAGACAGGCAGCAAAATCTCCAGCAGCAACAAGCCAAACCAAACCCATTCCACAGCTCTTGTCACACACAAATATTTGACTTGGGACAGCACCTTCATGGGTGTCTTTGAGCACTTCAGCCAAACCCCTCTTACATGGAAGAGACATCCATAAATCAGAATCCGTACCTAGGCTAGCAAATAAAGATAAGAAAGGGTAATTCCATGTATTCAAGCTTGATGATCCTACAAACCAAGCACCAGGATCCTCCTGTGGCACATGACGGCCAGCTCAGCTGGCCCAAGGTCCCCATCAGCAGCAGCTCCTGATACTAAGGGGTACACACCCAGGCTGGAGCAGGAATGAGGGGCAGACTGAGCCAGCTGCTTCAGCCCCACCAACCCCCACACACCAAGCCTTCCCCACCCAGGGAACGGGCCACCCCCAGCCCTTGCACCAGCCCAGCACCACCTGGGCACAAGGTTCCTTGTTTGTGATTCAGGAGGCAGAGATGTTTTTCCTGCTACAGCAAACAACATCCTCAAATGACAACACTTCACAAAATCTGAGGTGTGGACTGATCACATTCATCAAGAACAAACGCCTGCAGGGTGAGGCCAGAACAGCTAAAAATGCCCTGGACTTGACAGCAAAAGGATTAAGGGAGGAGAAGGCAATAATGTGTCTTGTATTTTGACCTGTGCTACTTCTGAAGGATGTTTCTGTGAAGGCAAGAGGGTGGGACCTGAATTTTATCTCTTGACCCAAAAATGGAAACACAGTAATGGAAAGGTCAAAAATACACCTGGCTCAAGGTATGGGAGGTGAGTAACAGCCTTCTGGAAGGTCCAGATCCTTTAGGGCTTTGACATAAAAACTGCAGCAATCTGTGCTCAATGTCCAGTGGGACCTCTAACTGCTCCTCCTGACCATCACCACTCAGAAAGATTGAAGAGTAATAGTGGGAGCTGGAAACACCATTTCCAGACCCTGTTCAACCCCACGTGGAAATTTCAACCAGAAAACACCCTGAGGTTACTCCAGCTCTCTATCCTTCTGGCAAGCTACAGAGAGAGAGGGCCTGAACCTTAAGGGGAGCTAGGAGGAGCTGGGCTAGGTTAGCATGGCAAAAAAAAAGGGGGGGGGATGGAATGGCTGCCTCAACAACCTGAAGGGCAGCTGCAAAGGTGATGAAGATTCATTTCAGTTCTTGCATGAAAGGGAAATCTCCACAAGTTACAGTTTGTGAGTGGACCCTAGAAAAGCTTCATCATTAAGAGATGCAGACCTGGAGATGGTATCTAGAAAAAAATGGGATCTCCTTCCTCAGAGGTTTTCCCATCCCAGCTGGACAAAGAATCCTGCAAGCAGCAGCTCAATGTCCAGGATACAGTTAAGCAAGTAATGCCCATTTCTGAAAGGCAGAGACCCCGAAAAGGCCATTTCAGTCACTGTGAATAACCAATGAAAAATGAAACCCCCAGCAGGAGCAGACAGAAGGGCAGAGAAAGACAAGTGGAGAAGTACAGTGTGGCTGCACACGGAAAACAATGTGCAAACACTGTCTGGGCCATCATCCTACACTACCAGAGATAAAAATAACCTGCTAAGATCCAACCTTCCTGAAAGGTGGTCAAATACTGTAACAGGCTGTCCAGGGAAGTGGTGAAATCACTGTTCCTGGAACTGTTCAAAAAACTTGTGGATGAGGCACTTATGGACAGGGTTGGGCTTGGCAGTGCTGGGTTTATGGTGGGACTCAATGATCTAAGTACTTTTTTCAAACCTTAATGATTTTGTGATTCTGTATGGTGGGGAACAGGCACACTCTGAAAGGGCTAAAAGGACTTACCTGTAACTACCACAACTGCTGCACCCATCATCTTTGCAACAATCACATTAACGAGGCCGATTGGTCCTGGGTAAACAGGGGAGAAAGAGAACATGTACCACTGCCAGGTAGCATCAGCCCCACCTCTGAACATGTCCAGAGTTCAGCGTGCTCCTGGTCAAAGGAGGCTTTGGCAGCCCCAAGGTCCCCCTCATCACACCTGAGACTCTGCCATGACCCACCCTTCCAGCAGAGCCCAGAAGCAGAGCCTGAGCCTGCCCACCCCTCCCTGCAGGCAGGGAACCCAAGGACTGACTGCAATCACTGTACCAGAGCCAGACACGAAGACTTTGCTTCCCAGAGTGACTCCCGCTCTTTTGCAGGCATGGATTCCCACTGAGAGGGGCTCAATAAGGGCTCCTTCCTCAAAGGTGACATTATCTGGAAGCCTGCAAGAGTGGGACACAAGGAACAGTCACCAATGCAGTTTATGAGGGTGAAGACCAAACAGGGGTGTAAAACACAGTGGCAAAACACACTGCCACCTGTGGTTAGAGAAATATGCTGCAATATGCTTCAAGAAGTTCCATTGCTTCTTTCCTCCTCTGAAAGGGCATCAAGTCCACCTGAAGCATTTACCAGTGAGGTTTGCACCAAGCACCACACCCAGGGACCCACAAACTTCCCCACATCAACTCTCCAGTGCGTGGGGAATCAATAAGGACTCCTTTGCTGCTCATTCCTTTTGGAATAAACCCCCCAGTTGCATATGTACCACCCTGATGCTGTCCTATGGCTCATCCAACAGTGAGCTCCCAGACCACTCACCAGGGTTGAATCAGCTTTTAAAAAATATCCTGCTGCCAAAGGTGATGCCACCAGGAAAGGTAGCCAGATCCAGGTCTCCCCATAACACCCAGGATCACCTTCCCTGATGCACCAAGTGTTTAGCACCAAGTGTTTAAGTGGACTGGTCCCAGCATGCACCCTCCCAGCAGTCAGGGACAATGTGTGCAGTGAGTATCAAACACCATTTGGACAAAAACAGCTCTGTAATGCAGCCAACATAAGTGATGGAAAAAAGCAGAGGAAATTAAACCCTTCTGAACTGCTGAAAGAAATAAATATCAGCCCCACAACACTGCCCACCAGTAAGCCACCAGTGTGGGTTCTCACACAGCTCTGGGAGCTGTGCCTGCTAGGTGGGGGTCTCTGTGACTGGGAAGCTCAAGGTCAGATCTCAGTCAGGCCAATGTGAAGCCAAAGAAAGGGAAATGATGGCTGTGGGAAGACAGCTGTAAGATATCTGCATATCCCTTATTTCCAAGAGGCTTTAAAGGTCTGTCTCCAAGAGCTCCATTGTCACAGAGCTTGGCATCATGTTTGATACTTCTGGGTTTGGGCACTGCCTGCTCAATGGGGAGGGCAGCTTCACAGCATGATCCCACCTTGATCAAGTTACTCAGAGCACCCAACACAGAATCTGTCCACCAGCAGGGCACACAATTACTGTCCAAATGTGTGAAAGCTCACTGAGCTCAGCCATCATCTGTTCTTAGGAAATTTGTGCTGGCAGAACGACTGCATGCCAGGGAATCTGCTCTACATGAGCCAGCCACAGCACTGCTGATCTGAAACCGGGAGCACCAGGTCCATGCTTTGCATCCCAAAGCAATAAAATAAAACAAAACAAAACAAAATAAAATAGCCAAAGTAATATTTGCTCAAATTGGAGGAAAAAAAGCAAAAGCCTAGAAGAAGCCAGCTACAAACTAACCACTTCCTCTCAAGCAAAGACTTATGATGTTGTCAGAAAATGTTTTTTTGATACACAGGAAATCTCTGACAGCGGGTCTGGACAGTGAGATGCTAATCCCATCCAGACCAGCACCTCATCCTGACAGCAGCTGCTTGGGATCTGTTTTGAAAGCTTCCTGCCTGAGGACTCTAAGGAGAAAAGCAGTCAAGTGCCTCCTTCTGACTGACGCAACCCTGAACACTTTCCGTGCAGAATCCAGAGATGAATCCCAAGGAAGTGCCTGCTCATGGAAGTACCAACCCCATACACGCTGAAAAAGAAAAAGCTCCACAGGTAGAGCAGCCTCAGGGGGACACTACTTGGGCTATTTTCAACTCTTTGTTAAAGGCACTTAAATGGTTATAATATCATACAAGTTTTTTCAGATCTTTAGAGTATTTGAGGCCCTGGCACAGGTTGCCCAGAAAAGTTGTGGCTGCCCCATGTCTGGAACTGTTCAAGGTCAGGCTGAATGGGGCTTGGAACAACCTGCATTAGTGGAAGGTGTCCTTGCCCATGGTAGGGGGTGGAATGGGAAGAGCTTTAAGGTCCCTTCCAAGCCAAACCCTTTTGGGATTCTATGATTTGTCAGAGTGTTAAAGCACAGATTTGCTTCTAAGCAAATGTGCCAGTGCTGCCACAATTAATAACATATTCAAGTTTGATGAACTGGACCTGAAAACAGATATGTTGTAATGTTGGTAGCTTAGTGGAGACACTCAGAGACACATGAAAAAACAGCTCAGCAGGGCCACTGCTTTCTGTTCCTGCTCTGCTCAAAGTGGAATGACTTTGTTTCAAACAACAGAGCGAGATGTCAGCAGTCACCCTGGTGTTTCCCAAAAAGCAGCAGCAAAACTCAGCTCAAAGAACCAGACAAAGACCTTCAGGCACTGGCCTAGGAAGGCAAGGATATGAAAAGAGACTGGAAAGAAACCAAGAGCAGGGAGCAAATGGGAAAAGGAAAATAATTAAAGGGTAAACCAGAGGTGACATCCCAGGAGACTTGCAAGCAATGTTTATGTCTGGCACCAGAGGGGATAAACTGCCTGCCTGACAAACCCTTTGCAAAGTGGCTGCCATCCAAGCTTAGGCATGTTATTTATGGATCAGAAAGCAATAAAACCTGTTGAGATCACATAAAGTGTTCCGTAGGGTCAAGAGGTGATTGCTGCAGCTAATCTCCCCCCGGAGAGTTTGTATTTCTCTGTGGAGGGAGCATGGACTGACTTGTAGCAGTAGCTTGCACTGTGCTTGTAGTAGCGGCACAGGTTCCCATCGTCGGGGGGTGTTGCACAGAAGAAGATGGTCGGGGACAGGTTGTAGCGCCCAGTTTTGCAGAATTCATCCATTTCCCTTGGGACACCCGGCTCGATGGCCACACGGTCACCTGCCAGGATGAAAGCACATGGAGTGGGTCAGGGACAGGGTGACACACAAATAGGAGCAGCACCAAAAAAACACAGAAACACTGGCACCATACAGGCAGGAGGGACACGAGGAAGGTCTTGCTGCACACACCAGGCTGCTTCCCAATGCTCCTTTCACAGCAGCCTCATCACCAAGGTCTTCCCAGGTACTTGGAAAGAGATGGTGTTCCAGAGGCACAGGCACAGATAGAAGCTCAGCCACACACACACCTTCCTCCAACTGCCTTGCAGCCAACCTCAGCAGATGAAGGGGCAGCCCCCAGGCAATCATACTGTGACCAGATATTACGATGAACCTGTAGAAGAGGAAATACTGAGGATGGAGCTGGTGAGCTTGGCTAGCCACCACGCTGCCACAGATGGAAAGGGCTGTGCCTTGGGAATCATAGAATCATGGAAGTATTTGTGTTGGAAGGGAACTTAAATTTCAGCTTGTTCCACTTCCTACCATGGGCAGGGACAGCTTCCAAGCCTCATCCAATCCAGCCTTGAACACTTCCAGGAATGAGGCAGCCACAGCTTCTCTGGGCAGCCTGTGCTAGGGCCTCATCACCCTCACAGAGAAGGAAGCTTAAGGTGCAGAACACCCAGGACCTGGCAGGATTTATCTGGGAACAGAGACAGCTTGGTGCTACAGTGGAGTAGCCCAGGGTGCTGGAAGGATACCTGCTGCAGGACAAAGAGCTAGTATTTAACTGCAGTCACAAAGCAGTATGGACCAGAGAAAACAGGGTGAGCATAGCACAACTTGCAAGTACACAATGGACACAAAGCCTCACATTTATTTGGCAGAGAAATCAGAGCCAAAACTCTGAGCAAAACCCTCCACCAATAGACTTTTAGGCAGCCGTAGGGATAAACAGGGTGGAAGTAAAGAGCCATCTAGGTCACTACATTGCCTCTGAGCTGGCCAACAACAGGTGTCTGACAGGGCAGAGGCAGGACAAGCACATACTGAATACTCTCCCAGCCTCACATTATACACAGCTGTGAGGCCTCCCAAGTCCCAAGTGGTTTGTTTGTATTCAGTAACACTCAACAACTTCTCCTCCTTCCACCATGTAAACTACATGGTCTGCTACATCTCAGGTGAATGCTTCACCTCACTGTGCCTTGCTCTGGTGCTAGAGCAACCAGAGAATGGGCAACCTGATCTCCCAGCCCTCCATGACTCCTCACACCTTTGAGTTGTCTCCCTAGCTCTCAGCTCGAGTTCCTGACTTGGACATTTGTCATAGATGCTGTTCCACCAAGAGGTCTCCTTGTCATCCTCTGAACCTTTCTCAGTTCTTTTACATCCTTTCGGAAAGGAGGAGACCAGAACTGCATGCAGAGTTCCAGATATGCACTGACATCCTCTGAGTCTCTGTCCTCTTCCTAACAGTGATTTGCATTTTCACAGCTGTGGAGACAATCCTGCTATTCCCAGTGTCAGGGCCAAAGGTCTCACCTTTCAGCAGTGATGGTTAGCACAGCATTTCAGATATGAAGCTGGTTTTGTTTGTTCTGTCGTGGCTATCACCTTTTGTCTTCCTGCATTGAAGCTCACCTGCATCTCACTGGTACCTCTCAGGTCTGTCTGTAATTCTTGCTGGCTCTCCCCCACATCCTTTCCACCTTGCCTAAGTTTCTCTCAGCAAACCTTACAAAATTCCCTCCTAGTCCATTTTCTAGGATATTCATAGTGAGCTGTGGAGGTCCCACCACAGGGCCTGGAGCAGTTGTTCCAGTGACTTGCACTGCAAGAGGTCATTTGCTCCTTCAAGAACACACACAGAGAAGAAACACTCACAGCAGGTTGCTGGCAAGAGCTATAGGTGTGGTTTCTGAAGGTTTATCAAGCTTCCCTAAAAGGCACCTTTTACCAGTATACACTCTGCTCTACATTAAAATATAGCCAGGCCAGCTCAGCTCTACATATCCCAGGATAAAGCTACCTAAGGAATATCATATACTAGTGGCCAAGATGGGTGACTAATTGCAGTGCAGTGACACTTTTTGAAGGAGGTCACACTGTGAGGTCAGAACTTCAGATAAATTTACGTGACGGAACACAGCTTGTTACGACATATTCTCAGAAATTATTATGAGGAAAACAAACAAGTGGGTTTGGTTCCAGGTACCTGGTTTCAGATGAGTCACCCCAGAGCCCACTTTTACGACAGTCCCGGAAGCTTCATGTCCCAACACCATGGGATTCTTGACAACAAAATCCCCAATTCGACCGTGCTGCCAGTAGTGAACGTCAGAGCCACAGATCCCAACGGAATGCATGCGCAGGAGGACCTCTGCCAGAAAAGGAGGGAAGGGTCCTTGTAGAAAAACTGACCTTCTTAGGCACTGAAACAGCAGCACATGGGCTGTCCCCAGGCCCCAGAGCAAATCCCAAGCCAGTGTTGACATATGTGAGTTTATTGGCATTCAATCAACACACCAGAATTGTGTGCGCTCACGTTAGAAGTGGCACATTCGTGAGCCACCTGCTGAAATGCAAAACTATGCAATGATTCACAAAGCAAGAAGGCTTAAAATAGGGTAAGAAAAAAGCTAATGTCAATAAAAATACGGCAAACAAAGTAATACAATTAAAGAGGGATGTTATTATTGCTGGAGAAGGAATAAAATAGCAAGTCCATTTAATTTTCCCTTCTCCCAAAGCTATGATTTCAGCTCCAGAGAGTTAGTGAATCAAATTTCTATCAGCCCATATGCCCATCCTATTAATGTTTAGTCCTGCATAAGATCATGACACGTCCCAGGCACCATTTACTGTAACATACATGAACTGATGGAACAGGAAACAAAAAAAAAGCCATATAAAGGGGTTTATTTGTGACTGCTCCAGCTTTTCTTTTCAGCTGGAAAAGCAGCATTATCTATTTCAGCAACACAATAATTTTCTGGACAATTTTGTACTTCCTCAGAAATATTTTATATTATCGAGAAGCAACAAAAGAGAATGAGAAAACAAAGAGAGAAGAAGGCAGCCAGAATCAGTCATCTATAGACCTACCATTGGGACCTGGTTCTGGGATTGGACGGTTTTCCTATGGACAAAAGGAAAAAAAAAAATAAGCTGCTTGTTCATATCCCTGGGAATATCTGTGGAAACTTAGCTCTGGTTAGCTCAGGTAAATCCATCACCAGACAGGGTTTTTGGTTCTGTCTTTCTCATAAGACATGGCTGGGCCATGTGGAGCCTGCTCCTAAGCTCCCCTCATTTTCCATGCTCAGTGGAATAACACAGGTAGCTGTAGGAGTAAGCACACTGCCAGCCTGTAAATCCACTCTCTGAATCAGTTTGCAGTAAATTCACTTTCACTGCCCAGATAAGAGACACATACTAAATTTCCCTGCACTGGAGCAGCCCCAAATTTCAGCTGAATACTTCATCCATCCCACTGGCTGAAAAAAGAAAAAATTACCTTCTGTAGCCAGGAAGATTCTGAACCACCTGTTCTGTAAAGCCTTAATATTGCAGTGCTTTTATTATTATTTTAAACAATACAAAACTTCTTTACTACATAATCACAGAATAACAAAATCACACAATGGTTTGGGTTGGAAAGGACCTTAAAGCTTATCTCTTTCTACACTGTCAGAGATACCTTCCACTAGACCAGGTTGCTCCAAGACACATGTTTGAACACTCCCCAGGATGGGGCAGCCACAGCTTCTCCAAGCAACTTGTGCCAGGCTTCACCAACTTGTGTCAGTAATGCATATTTTACATATAATATTTATACATAATAATTTATACATAATACACACATAATGTTTTATACCTATTAAAGTACACATCCACATTCTCTTGTAATTGCCATAGCACCTCTTTATGGGATGAATTATTAGAAAAGTGGCCCATATTACCCTTCCACCCAAACAACACCTGCAGGGCTTTTGCCTTCACCAGGCTCCCTCAGCTGCCTCAAAAGCCAAAGGAATATTTTTGCTGGGTTTTACAACATCAGGACAATACAACGCCCACCCTGAAGATCATGTCTCTAAGAAAAACCCCCCAGAGTAGTGCCAACAATAAAGCCTTAAAAATTCATTTGCTGCTCAGACTTTGAGAAGCACTGTTCTGCATTTTAACTATTTAAATCCCAGCATATTTCTCAACTCCTATTTTGTAACTCAGCATTCTAAACATCATGGAAAGACAAACTCTGGCAACATGTTCTCATATGACTCAACCAACTGAAATTTTCTATGTTCAGACCTGTATCTGCAATTTTTCAGTGTTTTGTTACACTGAGGATACAGCCCAGAGAATTATTTCTAAAAGAGGTCAATCTAGATGTAACCTCTTCTATAGAAAATGCAATAAGCACAGGATCTGGTGACACACCAGAGGTAACAGACCACCTCAGACTGAACAGAAAGTCCATAGTGACAGATAAAGCCAACCCCTAGCTGAAAATGTGTGTGTGGAAAATAATCCCAGCCCACTTTTTTTTTTTCAGCCTGATTTGGAGAAAATGGGAGTGACCAAAGTGGAGAACACCAAAGATAACACAAGAGAACACAAATTCTGCTTGTTATCTGTTGTTCACTAAGTTCAGAAATGGTGACTGGTAAAGAAAACACAGCAAATATTTTCTGTGAAAGGAGACAAGGCAAGAGAGGCCATGGTACAAGTATAAAACCAAAAAATCACAAACGGGCAGCAAAGAGGAGTCTGTGCAACTACCTAAGGACAAGAGGAGAGTCAACAAAATAAACCAGACACATTTTCATACAGCACATGGATCACAGCAACTCTGCCCACAGGAAACATGTCCAAAACTCAAGAAGGGTGTGGGAATTACAGGAAGATGGCTTCACCCAGCTTTGGGTATCAATAAAAGATAACAAGTTTGGAGCTCACTGCTGAGACTACTCCTGTGACCAGTAGGTCAATACAGAGGGCACCACCCACACTGCGGAAAGGAAGTTCAGGGAAGCCCAGGAGGATCACACAAGGTGCTGCCAGTGAGACAGGAGGGCACTGGTGACCAGCTCGAAGGTCTCCAGCAGTACAAATACCCAAGGAAAACTCACACATCTGGGTGTAAGCCAGTTTAGAGACCAGCAATACAGATGTGATGGAGCCAGTGTCCACCTTCACAAGTCTCAGACACTTTTCTTAAATCACAGGGGTATGGAAATGTGTTCTTGAACAAGAGGGACCACTCAGCCCTTTGATTTATTTTTGTACTCAGGCTACATGCGATTGCGGGGAAAGCGAAATTGTGTCAAAGGAGCCCGAGAGCCACCCGGGAGCCACAGGAGCCACCTACAGGGCACCACTCAGGCTTTGGCACGTGTCGCTTTATCTGGGCGGCAACAGTAAATAATCCACCTGTTTCCTGGTAATCACTCCCTAAACAAGGCATGTATCTAAAGCCTGTGCGTTCCCGAGAGCCCTCCTGCCAGGATCCTGTGTACAGAAAGCCGCTTGCCAATGTCTGCCCATGGAAATCTTCCTTCCCCTCTTTGGGCACTCACCAAACTGGAAAACACGACTCTGCAGCAGTGCCATAGTGATTCGGCACCCAGAAAGAGCAGAGCATTAGCAGCCAGAGAAGAAAAATGAGCCTAAAGTACTAAAAAAGTACCAAATAAAAGCTCCCCCTGTCCAGGAGGGTCCTTCAAGCACCTGCTCCCCCTAAATGATCTGTCTTGCTGCTCACCTGGCTCTGGCAGCCCAAAGGGGCAACAAGCAGCCGGCATCCCTGTTCCCTGGAAGGGCCGAATTCAGCTGTGAGAGTGCGAGGAGGGGATGGGGGGAGAGTTTTTTTGGGGGGATTCTGGATTTCAGGGATGAAGGCAAAGATCTCAAGATTATCCTCTCCCGTGTCCTCTAAGAGCATTGTGCAGCTGAAACCTTTCCAACACCGGCAAAACGGAAAATACACGACAGCTAAAAATAGATCATGCTTCTGATACTGCTGTATCCTTCTGCTTCCTTGAATGAGTGTATCTATGAATTTATTTCCCTTGCAAAAATGTTGCACCTCCCAGGCACGCGAGGACAGGTGATTTTCGGTTGTTTTGTTTTGTTTTGGTTTGGTTTGGTTTGTTTTGTTTTTTTTTCCCCTGTCCGGGTCATTCCCCATAACGCTGCGGAGAGCCCGAAGCGGCCCCAGGCTTCCCCACAGAGGGGATGGGAGGGCTCCGGCCATGGGACGCGCCCGAATTTGGGTCCCCGCGCCCCCCAGGTGTCCCCGCTGACACGGCAGCAGGCAGCCGGGGCCCGGTTCACGCTCTCCCGGAACCGGGGGTGCCTGGCCCGCCCTGAGCACCGCGGGCCCGGCCCCAGGCCCGCCGGAGCCGCTCCCCACCCCGCCGGCTTCCGAGCGCGCCCCCGCCCGGCCCCGGCTCCTCCCGGCCGTACCAGGCGCAGGTCCCCGGCTCGGTGAACCACCACGGCCACGTTCTGTCCCAGCGCCGCCGCCATGGCTTAGCTCGGCGCGGCCCCGGGTTCAAGGGTCGCTGCTGGGGGAGGCTGCGCTCGCTACGGCCCCCGCCCGCCCGCCGGGCCCGGCAACGCCCCCGGCGACAGCGAGCGGGCACGGCCCGGCTCCGGCCCGACCCCAGCGCCAGGCCCAGCTCTAGCTGCAATTGCAGGCCTCAGTCCCTGCTCCAGTTCCATCCCCAGTTCCATCCCCTGCTCCAGCTCCAGGCCCAGGTCTCCCAGCTCCAGGCGTCAGCCCCTGCTTCAGTTCCAGCCCCAGCTCCAGGCCCCAGCCCGAATTCCAGGCCTCAACCCCTACTACAGTTCCAGCCCCAGCTCCATCCCCTGCTCCAGCCCCAGCTCCAGGCCTCAGCCCCTGTTCCAGTTCCAGCCCCAGCTCCAGGCTCTAATCCCAGCTCCAGCTTCAGACCCTGGGTCCAGCCCCAGCTCCAGCTCCAGTGCCTGCTCCAGCCCTGGGTCACGGTCCAGTTCCAGCTGTTAAAAAAAGGACTGCAATATGATATTGACTTTCACAGTTTTATTCATGGATCATAAGTATTTAGGTACAGTTTTATGTACACCTTTATTTAGCTGTTTGTTAGTGTAATGTAATTTACCAGTTTAAGTATGTACTGCATAGCTTATAGAAATAGTAGTGCGGTGAATATACGATGTTATAGGCCTTAACTAAACACTGGGTGTTAAAATACCTCTATGTAACCAAAACAAACGGTGCAAGACAATCACGTTACCCCCTGCTTCTCCACTGACTGAATTCTCCAAGTCATAAGATAACCATGACACAAATCAGAGCACCAGAGGACAATTAGAAAATACCATGTTAAATTTAAAGAGGACATACTAAATCCTTATCAGAGGACATAAAACAACAGGAGAGAGACACGAGGAGGAATAAAATACATTAACTTTACACACAGGACATCATGCAGGTAAGCCAGAGTAGGAAGAAACCAATCAGAAAAATCCCTGTAACATCAAACAGTTCCCAAGAATGCTTGATTAAAGTACGGACTGTATGAATGTGCACCTGCCTCAGTAATGTAACAGTATAAAGATAACACTGTAGGGACTACTGGTTTGTTCTTTGGCTGTTTGCCAGGAGCACCCCAGCAGTGGACTTTTGTCTCTCCAGCCCCTGCACCAGTTCCACTCCCACCTCTGCTCCAGGTGCTGCTTCCAGCCCCAGCCCCATCTCCAGTCCTGACCCCAGCTCCAGCCCCAGCCGCTGCTTCCAGGCCCAATCCCAGCCTCAGCTCCAGCTCCAGGCCATGCTGGTGACAACACTGCACCCTGCACTTTGACTAAAATTCAATAAAATTTGATCCGTGAGCTTGCCTGGACATGACACAATTGGAATGTGGTTATTTCAGCTGCAGAAACAGCTTTTTTGGCGAAAAAAATTTAGACTTCAGGAATTCTGGGTTCTGGGGAAAAGGCATTTTCTTCTCAAATGGAGTTGACAAACACCTCAAAGAGATTAAACCCTCCAGTGTCACTGAATCATGGAATCATGGAATATCCTGGGTTACAGGTACTCACAAGAACCATTGAGTCCAAGTCCTGTCCTTGCATGGGACACCCCCACAATCCCACACTGTGCCTGAGAGCTTTGTCCAAATGCTCCTGGAGCTCTGGCAGCCTTGGGGATATGGCTGTTCCCTGGGGAGCCTGTTCAGTGCCCCACCACCCTCTGAGGAAGAACCTTTTCCTCATATCAAACCTAACCCTCCCCTGACCCAGCTCCAGCTGTTCCCTTGGGTCCTGTCATAGGTCACCAGAGGGAAGAGCATTCTAAGAACATTCTGTAGCTGAAAGCTTTCCAAGCTTGACTTCCTTAGAAAAATAGAAAAGATACAGGATTTAGCATGAAAAATTGTCAGAACCAGCTAAAAAACGTCCTGTGTTTCTAATATTATTTTATCCTCCTCCTTGCATGAATAGATATATTTATGAATTTAGTTTCCCTAAAAATGTTTCACCTCCCAGGCACATGTAGACTGATGCTTTTTTTTTTTTTTTCTTTTCAGGGTCATTTCCCTGGAACATTTATTGGAGTGTGTGTCAGCATCATTGATGTGGTTATTCTGAGCAAAGGGGAACAAGTTCAGGGGAGGCTGTGACAAAATACCTTACTCAGTGTTTATGCAGCAGCATAATTCCTGCCACATCCATGGAAGAAGGAATATTTGTATTTTATGGAAAGGTGGGGGAAAGCTGTTTCTTCCTGGATATGCTTGTTTTCTCAAGGCACCTGCTTGTGCCTGTCCTTTTTAGGGTGTATTTGCCTCCAGACTTGACTTGCCACACAAATTATCTGCATGGGATTTGGCCATGAAATCCTGCACCTCTACAAGCACAGTGCAGATTGATGCCTGGGCTCCCTAAGTTGGAAAAAAATGCTGGAGGCATGGACTGGAGGCTTCCCTGGGAACTCAGGGCTCTTGCTATGATAAAAGTCCTTTGGGTTCTCACATCCGTTCCTTGCCAGCGTTTGGGCAAAAAGTGACTTTTTGTTGAGGTGCTGTCTTGGGTGACTTATGATGTTTCTATTCCCAATCATCTGTTCTGTTGGTGTTGAATACTGAGTTCTGCAGCTCCAAGGCTGGTTCCAGGAGTGAAGGGGGAGAGAGAAGAGGTGCACAGTTTGTTACCACAGACTGCACTTGCTCCCCCGCATCCTTCACCCAGGCTGTGCTCTCTGCAGTGCACAGCAGGACAGAGCTCTCCTGTGCTCTTGGTTAGTTGCTGGCTAGCTGAGGCAAAGTCCCCTGGACTGTTTCTTTTCCTTTTCCTTGGAATGGTTCGAACCTGCTCTGAACTGCAAACCCAGAGGAGCAGCAGGAGTTCACAGCTGTGTCCCACCAGGCCTGGCCTGTGACATTTCCCAGCTCTGGAGGAACTGAGAACAGCCTGAGTGAGCCAGGCTGCAACCCACGGGAGGGACTCTGCTGAATTTGTCATCTCTTCAGAGGGGCGAGAGGTTTTGCAGTTTGGTATTGTTCATTTTTGTGCTGGGGAGTGCTTTGCCTGTTAAATAAACCAGTTTTTTCCCACTCCTCTCTGAGGAAATATTTTTCTCTGAACCAGTTGGGGGAGGGACTGCTTGAATCTGTTTCCTAGAGGGACCCCATTCAGAGGTTTCATCCCAAATTTGCCCTAAACCAGGTGGGGAAACTGGTTCCTTCAGCTCTTCTGCTCCTCCCTGCCATGGTTGTCAGCACTTTGCCTTCAGTTTTCTTCCCTTCTCTTGCCCACTTCCTTTCTGAATCAGATTCACTTCACACTTCCATGTTTTCTCTGCCAGACTTTACTGCCTGCACCTGCTGTTGTTGCCCTTCCTTCAGGACCACAAGGACTTCACCAGCCAACACAAATCCCTCCAAGGTCCTCCTTTTTAAAGATGTTTTGAAGACCTTGCCATGGTCCATTTCTCTTCGTTTGCCTCCAGCATTGCCTGACAAGCCCTTTTGACTGCCGCCCAAAGTCAAAACACACTTAGGACTTAGTCCTAATTAATTTCTCTTTCACCTATGTGTGTGGGTGTCCAGCTTTCACTGGTGAGGCAGCCATTCACGTTCCCCCAGGCACACAAGAGCAGAGCTGTGGGATTGTGTCACAGCCATGGTGTGACCTTGCACAACAATCCTTATTACCAGAGCCATTTCTCTTCGCATTAACTCAACCAAATGTTTACCTGTTTAGTTTAATCAAGATCATTGTGGCCTCACTGGGTAAGGAGGTGGGTGTTTTGTTGACATGAAAATAATTCAATTCACTTGCAGCAGTCAAACTCAGTGTGTATTTTCCTTGTGTGCAAACTATAAAACACCTCAGAACTAACTGAGTGAGGAAAAGAGGGACATGACCTCGGGAGATGCATCCCTATGTCTTGGAGGATGAACTCCCCAAGATAAAGAGCATCATTACAGGTCACACACCCACTGACCCCCATGGAGGGGGAGGACAATGCTTGGAACCCAGGGATCCCTGCAGTGATCCTGCAGCAGTCCCACAGCCAGTGGAGCCTCAGTGTGATGTCATCCTGGGGCCAAATAGCTGCTCTAAGTTCAGATGTTTGGGTAAGCCTCTGCTTGGTTCAAATGCAACCAAATGGCTGGATTCTCTGTAGCCTGGGCTAAATCTCTCCATCTGCATGAACTCTCCATCTCCATGCACAGATCAAGCAGGACTCACACTGGAGGCAGATGTTCCCATTCTCCTTCCCTTAGTTACCTTATGAAGGATTCTTGTCTTTGCCTTGAAGGTGTTGTCACCCTCTACAGGATCGCTCCGGAGCTTCTTCCACATCCCAACACCACGATTCTATTTCTGACCAACTACATCAAAGTGTTTTCTCCTGAACCCACACAGAAAATTATAAGGTGCCTGTCCAAGATCTACCATCACCTTTGACAGAGTTGGAAAAATAAGTCAATTAGTTATTACAGTGCTAACTGTGATAACTGTACCTCAGCTGTAAAGCCACCATCCTGTGACAGTCTTATCTCCCCTCTGAACCAAAGGGACCTTGAGTGGTAGGGCTGTGTAAGGTAGTGACCTACCACGCAACCTAGATTAGGAGGAAATTCAGTAATCCTATGGAATAGCTCCAAGTCAGGCAATTAGATTCTGAAACAATAATCAAATTAATCCAATGGCAGAAGAAGGCCCTGGAAGCCTTTGTGGCTGCTGGTTGTAAGTTTTTGCATTTTTGTTCTGATCTGGGTCAAGATTTTCATCCACCCCCTCACATACATGCCACTGCTCCCTCCACCTCTTCTATAAATCCCATGACTCCATCAGTCGGGTATTTACTAAACACGGAGTTATTTGCATAATCAGATTTGTGATTTCCACAGAAGCCATCCTCAGCCCTTACTTCCTTGTCCAGCCCTGCTCTCAGCTCTGCCTGATGATAAGGCATGACACCTCATATCATCCCGTCAATTGTCCCCAGGGAAACACCACTTAGGAAATCATTTGGTGTGACCTTGCAAAACAAACATTTAGGGTCCAAATGCCGGATTTTTAAGATCATGAAGGTGTGTGTGTTCCCCCTTCCTGGGAGAAGTGGCTGTTCCCTGCAGGACAACCACCCTGTCCCCAAGCCTGAAGTGGGACAGGAGCACAATGGCTGAAAGACCCTCTGCACTGTGCATCTGCCCCCAGAAATACAGAGCTCACAATCAAACTCTTCTGCAAATAAGCTTTGTCTGAAGGGCAGTGGTGGATCTGGGATAGTTGTTGGTAGTTGACACTGGGACAATGCATCTACCTGATTCTTTGTTTGTGCTTTCTTGGTAAATCCTGTAGCTGTGTGAGTCATGCTGGAGACTGGCAGGCTACACCAGGGCAGGGTGCAGGCTGCAAGAGTCACCCAGGAGTTTGGTGGAGTTCAAGCTCAAGGTCATAACCCACAGAATCTCTGCTTTGCTTTGTGACTAACTCCTGCTCTGTGTGCCCACAAACAGCACTTCTCTCTTCTCCCAGGTATCTGCAGTTTTAAAACTGCTTTACAATTAGCAAGATCTTCTTGCTAATCTAGTTTAAAGCCTCCCAAACTATTCCTTCCTTGCTCTGACACTGCCGCCCCAAGAGCAGACAAATCCCACCCTTCCGTGTCTATGCACCAAGCGTTGTTCTCTTAGTGGTATTGCTGTGCCCCCACCTGCCTGCTCTGATCCCTTTCTCTCTGAGGTACAATTCTTACTGCTGTTACAGGCACTTTTTATTCAAGACACTGCTAGAATTCCGCTGGCAACTTCATCTCCAGCCTCCATGGGAGTCAAGCGCTGTCCCAGCTCCCCAGGCTCACGGGCTGCACGTTGTGGACTGTCACCAGAAGTATTTGGACAGTGATCTCACATGCACGGGGTGATTCTTGGGTTGTCCTGTGCAGGGCAAGGAGTTGGACTGGATCCCTTCTAAATCAGGATATTCCATGATTCTGTGATTCAATGATCTACTTGTTGGTTCAAATCACTAGAACAAGGCACTCAGCTCAAGCTCTGCTCCTAAAGGCCTCAGTCACATAAGCATCCGTGCTGATGTAAAGCCTGTATTTGCTCTTCCCTAGAGGAATATTTTCAAAATTATCTAAACCAGCTGGCCCCATTTCCCCCACAAAGAGTTTACATCTTTATTACATTTTTTAATAGTGGCCAGAAATATCCCTGTATCTTGAGATCCTATAAAGGGAATAAAAGAGTGCAGTGCAAGTGATGGAGAGAAGGGATATGCAAATCCATCCAAAATGTGTGGGAGTGGGAGATAAGGAAGGTGTACCTGGGAGCACTCTCTGGACCTGAGCATGTGTGTCCCTCTAGCCTCAGAACTTCCACTGAGCAGGTTAGGTTTGCCCATGATTACCCAAAAGCTCTTTGAGCAGCAGTGGGATTTCTGTGGGCAACTCAGGGCTCCTCAGGGCACATCTCTCTAAGTACAAAACAAAGACTGTCAAATGCTTTCCTGACACCAGTTGGCATTTCCAAGGAGTGTCAATCCTTGAGATCTGCTACCGGGCACAGCTCGGGCCCCACATGGCTTGCTGGGCTGACATGGAGCTGGTTCACCCCAGTCAAGTCCTCTGTCCTTTCTGGGATGGTTTTGTGGAAAAGCTTGTCCAAGGGAAGGTGTCCATCACTGCTCCTTTATCTCTGGGAGGAGATGTCTCCTGTCCTTGCATGTCTCTTTCAGCACAGACTGGAGATGCTGCTCCTCACCACTCCTAGCAGTGCTCCACCATTTGGCTTTTCTTCTGGCACTGTCCCAAAATGCTGCCTTGCATCCTGCCTCGTTCATTCTGGGATATGCTCAGAGGAAGAGACTTGAAATTAAATGGAAGTAGTTACAAAAATACTATTTTCCACAGTTCACTGCACAAAGCATTCCATGTGGTGGCTCAGGGATGTTTTCAACCTGAACAGCCCTGCCCAACTCTCCCCTTTCTCATCCTGATGTTGGCTGTGATCAATCCCTCTCCATCCTTGGAGCTGCAAGCTCTGACATTCATGCCTAAAACTTTGCCCAGAAAGGAAAAACCCATACTTCTGATTGTTTCCACCGAGAAAAACATGAGAAAGACTTTTGTTTTATTCAGTGCTCACGCCAAAGCACCTTCTGTGAACGTCACCACCATTTGTTTTCACTTTCTATCTCAAGAACCTTCCGTGCATGGCAGCATTGCTCTGATCCCATACACAAACACGCTCTACTGGGAAATCACCTTTTTCTTCACCGCAACATATTTTCTTTAGAAACCCAAGGTGTACTTACTGGCTTAGGATTTGTATGTCTGTTTGTAATAATCTTTTTAAGAATACAAACAGATTAAAAATAGTTATCTTCCAGTTTTGCTTTATATTATGCTTTTATTTAAGGGCAGGCATGAAGAGAACAAGAAGTGCTCAAACGCTCTAGAAAGGTTTAAACCTTCTGGAAAACATTGTCTGCATTCGGTGTCATATATTTAATTCCTAAAACTGTAGGTAATTTTAATTCTAGTTACTAACTTTTTTTAAAGAAAAAGTATCTGTTCATCCTCATTTATTGAGTGATAAATGACTACTGACTGTGACCTGAGAGACCAGTTCAGACAGAGTTACCCCTCTCCCATGCAATGTCCCTTAAATTGCAAGAAACAAGGAAAGTTTGAGTTGGGGGCAATTCTGGAGGTCTCCAAGGATGAAGAGACCCTCTCACTGCTGTTCCATACCCTGTCCAGTCACTCTGCTGCTCTCAATGTACTTTTTTTCCCTTGTATCCAACTGAAATTCCTCCCAATTCCCATTCCTCCCATTAAATACTCACATAGTCTTTGAGGTTCCACATTCACCCACATTTTTTAACATATATTGGCTACAGGCTTTCCATTTCTGTTTAATAAAGCCAAATCCATCACAGGAACTCAGCATATCATCCCAAGAGATACCCTGGAATTTTTGGATCTGTGGCAAGGACAAATTTTTCAGAATTGTCTTTATTTTTCTTCTCTCTTTCCTGCCCCCCCCCCCTTTTTTCTCCCCTGCTTTTTTGTTTTTGGTGTATTTTTAGAAAAGAAACCAAGACAAGAGGCACAGTGGTCCCTTGGATTTCCAGGTAAACCTTTCCTTGGTAAATTTTAAGGAAGTAGGCCCATGTCAAAGTGGTCTGTTCAAATCCAGTTACTGTGTTTCAGGAGGATACTGGCACAGCCAGGCTGATCCACATGAGAAAGATTTCTCTCCAATTCCCAGAAATTGCCTCTAAATAGCCAGTTGATGATACAAGCATCAACTTCCATGGAAGAGCAGTATTTCCTTGCTGATTCCCAGCCCACATCAATGGGTGGCTACACCAGAGGGGCAACCTAAAAGAGGGGTACTTAATTAATCAAATTTTACCCTGTTTGGTCCTCATCAGCATTTAATGTGCTTGGGGCATAAAAGCAAGGCTGGAACAGGATCACAGAATTATGGAATCAATTAGGCTGGGAAAGGCCTCTGCGATGATTCAGTCTAACTGATCCCCCAACACTCCTGTGTTCACCACTAAACCATATCCCCAAGTGCCTCATCCACACAATTCTTGAACATTTTCCAGGGATGGTGACTACACTACTGCCCTGGACATCCTGTTCCCGTGCTTGACCCGCCTTTCAATGAAGAAATTTTCCCTAATGTCCAATCTAAGCCTCCCTTGGTGTGACTTGAGGCCATTTCCTCTCATCCTGTCCCTTGTTCCCTGGAAGCAGAGACTGATCCCCACCTGGCTGCCCCTTCCTATCAGGGAGTTGTGGAAAGCCACAAGGTCCCCCCTGAGCCTCCTTTTTCTCCAGGCTGAGCCTCCCCAGCTCCCTCAGCTGCTCCTGGTGCTCCAAAGCCCTCTCCATATTTCCTCCTTGCATCCAGGTAGGACTTGGGAAGGTGATGTATAGCTGCAGGTCTGTCAGGAGGGCTGGAGAAGCTACAGGAGGCTTTTGTGATGTGGGGGGTGTCATCAGGTGTTTGTTTCTCAGCCCATGAGGGGTCCTGCTGTGACACTGAAGGCTCAGACTGGTATAACTTGTATAACTTGTTCCCAAGGAAAGGTGCTGGGAGTTAGTTGGCCTCCACCTGCACCAGCAGGCACCTTTGGAAATGCCACACGGGGTCACCCACCAGTGCAGAGACCTCCTGGGGGCATTGGCAGGCAGGAACCCACCCCTGGCAGGGAGGAGGGGGCAGATATTTGAAGCTGGGCAGCCATAACACTTCTTACTGCAGGAAGAATGATCCAGCTCAGGCTGACACCAGGGACACTGTGGACAGAGAGTAGTTGACAGCCTTTCCCAGACATTTGCAAGGATCAGGCTCTTTTGCCAAAACCTTGCTCATGATCCTTAAGGGTGACAGGTCCCTGGGAAACTCCCAGGGAAACATTCTGAGTGACTCCAGTTGAGAGTGGATAGGTCTTGTTGTCTTTGCCACCAGAGAGAGAAGAGCACTTGTAGCTGTCCCATGAGGGGGAGCATGTTGCCACACGTAGAGCCCTGAGCAACCAACCCAGGCCTCAGCATGATGCCAAGGACAGCAAGAGGGACAAAGGGCTGGGGGAAGTGATGGAAACACATCAGCGCTGGGACCGGCCTGCCCTGACAGCCAGTAATTGCTGCCATTGGCTTTAACCAATTGCTCCATTGCCTTTAACAGCTGGCACAAGCTGCCACTCTCCCTTTGCCTGCTGGAACTTCTGTCCTGGGTAAGCAGCATGGAGACTCGGAACCCAGGAGAGATTCGGGAGGTCAGACTCACTCCTGGCACCCAGAGGAGCAGGAAAGTAATACATCAGCCACGATTAAGCCCAGCTGGTGAAGCCAAATGGACAAAGCCCAGGGATGATGCCCAAGTGAATGAAGCCCACCAGGTGAATCTCACCTGATGAAGCCCAGTGGATGAAGCCCAGGAGATGAGGCATGCTCTGCCATGCCTAGGGAGCATGGGAAATGGAGGGAATGAGAGAGCTCTGGCTTCCCATAGCAGGACAAACACTCTAGAGACTCCAACCTATCTGCACCCCAGGGGAAAAGCTGGGATTTTTCCCGATCTGAGTACCCCAGACCAAGAGAGCAGGACGTTTTGGACGTATTTGGAGATCCTTCCAGGTTTTTATCAGGAGCTGGTGCTCCCCTGTCCCAGGGGTGGCTGCAGCTGGTTCTTCTTGGTCTCCTGCCTGCACTGGGCTGAGACCTGCAAGTGCAGCAGTGGCTTCTTCTCCCTTCAGGCATCCCAGCTTGTCCTGTGCTAGCCTCCCAGTGCCATCTGCTGTCTGTCCCGACACACCGAGCCGTGACAGTGGTGTTCCTGCACATCTCAGGCTCACTCGCCAAAGGAGCTGCACAGGTTGCCCAGTTCCCCACGGGGGTGGCTCCCACTCCCCGTATGTAGAGAGTCGAGTGTGTCATGGCTGTGTCATCCCAGAAGGCATCACACTTCTTCTTTTTGAGTTAAATGAGTAATACCAGGAGCTATGCATGGGAGAGGCAGGCAGCAGAGGGACAGTACCAGCCTCAGGGCATTCCCAGACTAAGCTGGAACAAGCCAGGACTGGCCCGAGTGGCGATAGTGCCACCTCAGCAACACCTCCCCATCGTGTCCCGTTCCAGCTCAAATTCGGTGTATTTTTGATAACAACGCGGCAGCCGACCAGAAAAAAAAAAAATAAAATCTTTTCCCCTATTAACTTAATATAGCGCTTCTTTGCCTGAAGTATCTCTGCTCTCCCCATCCCAAGGAGGAGAAGGAAGTGCACGCAGGTTTCCTCCACTCTCCCGAGCTGCAAACTGCAGTCGAGCTCCTGCTGGATGTATCATGGTTTCCTTTGCTCAGGTCTCGGATGCCACCTCCTGGCTTTCCTGCTAAACCGTCCATGTGGTGACAGTGCAGACCGGGAGCGCAGTTCCCATCGCACTGTCCCAAGAAACAACGCCGTTAAGGCTTGACTGGCTCTGAGCTTTTGTTCTTTGTGGAACTGACCCCATACCATGTATTTTTTGCATCACAATGGAGTTACTTCCTGTAATTAATAATCCTCAGGATCCCATCGAAGCAACATCTTGGATCCCAAGGCCTCTCTGGGATGTCATCTATCACTTTGGGGCTGGGACCTGTTCCCCCTCACCTTTCCCCAACAGTTATTTTTGGGGTGTATTTTGTTACATGATCCCTGTGGCATCCGTTGTTTATCACCTGTGTCATCTCACAGGGGATTGGGATGCCAATTCCACGTCTCTACAGACTTGTTGGTGAATTGGGGAATAATTGAACACGTAGATGTTTGGCAGAGGGAGACCAGAGGTATTTTTGGAGCCATGAGAGTATGGTGATATCCAAGCAAAACTCCTGAGAGGGGCACTATGCAATAAGGAATGGTGAGGCAGCCAGCACACTGTCTCCTCCCTGCTTGGTGTCCATCATTCCCTACCTCTTCCTGCCCTCCTGGTGATATTTCAGGCCTGTCTGAGCCTGCTTGTACACCTGCCAGCCAAACCTGCCTCTTCCAGAGGTGCTACCAAGTTCATCCACCATTACACATCTCAGCCAGCCATTTAATCTGGCCACGTGCCATGGGCTGCGGCCCCACGGACATGCGATGCTCCCTGACCACAGGAGACCTGCTCCTCACCCCCACAGGGGTGGACAACATGTATTTGCCTGGGGAATCCCACCAGCATTGCATGAGATGCAGTTTCTTGCCATAGCTCAAATCCTGTGTTCAGCTTTGGGTCCCCTCATGACACGGAGGGGCTGGAGTGTGTCCAGGGAAGGGAATGGAGCTGGGGAAAGGGGCTGCAGCATGAGGGAGTAGGGGGGGAGGGAGGGGGAGAGGGCTCAACCCGAAGAAAAGGAGGCTCAGGGACCTTCTGGGTCTCCACAACTACCTGACAGGAAGGTGGAGCCAGGGGAAAAGTTGGGCTCTGCTCCAGAGAACAAGGGACAGGATGAGAGGAAATGGCCCCAAGTTATGCCAGGAGAGGTTTAGGCTGAATGTTGGGGAAATTTTTTTCTCTGAAGAGGTGATCAGGCATTGTAAGGAGCTGCCCAGAGCAGTAGTGGAGTCACTGTCCCTGGAACTGTTAAAAAATGTGGTGCTTGGGGATGTTGGTTTAATGGTGAACCTGGCAGTGCTGGGGAATGGATGCACTCGATAGTCTTAGTGGGCTTTACCAGCCTTAAAAATTCTGTGATTCTATGATTCATGGAAATCAGCAGGGAGCAGTAGCTGCTAAATCCTGCTGCAGGATGGATCTGGGGCTCTCAGACATTTCCTTACAGCTGTGGCCATTGTTCTCTGCCTGAGGGACAAACAACAGGCAGGTCATCAGTAATGTTCAAAATGATCTCTAGCCATGACAGGCTTTGGCCTGAGAGAGGACAGGAAAGGGGACAGTGGCAGCAGTGCTGGCACAGACCAGCAGATGAGAATTGCTGGGATTTGATCCTTTACAAAAGCCTTTGAATTGTTCTTCATCGTATGCATTTCCCAAAGAAATGGGTGAAAGGCACCAATCGTCACCTGCACGACTGAGCTGCATCTGGGGACCCTTAACTACCAGCAAAAGCGTGTGGGACATGAGGGAAGAATCAACACTGTGAGATGCCCCTGACGAAGAGCCAGGAGCTCCTGTGACCAGCACATCACTGGATGAGTGCTGGTGTGAGATGACCTGAATCCTTTCCCACCCTCTCTGGTTGCAGCAGGGACAGAGTTTTGGATGTGCCCCCCCAGCCCGGCTGGCTGTGTGTCCAATCACCCCCACTGGGAGCAGCTTATCCAGTACAGCCATGCCAAGAGGCCTTTTTGCATCACAACAGCTGGAGTTTCTATTCCCACTGCGCTGCCTCAGTGCCCAGACCACACACTGTGGCAGAGCACAGCATGTTCAGGAGAAAAGAGTCCAAAAGATCCAAGATCCATCTTTTGTCCCACCTTCAAAACAAGGAAAAAAGGAGTTTCCAGTAAAGTGTAAAACGAAAGCATGACAAAAGCAGCGTTTTTCCCCCATCTATATTTTTTCCAGCCTCAGTATCATCTTCTCTACCCCCTGGTAGGTTTGTCCTTTGGCTATTAGCCAACATGCCCAGGCAGCACAAGGACCAAAGGTACCATGGACCGGCACCCTTTCCCCAACAGCTTGTGCCCCACCCAGAGCTTCCCTGCACCTGGAGAGCTCCATCCTGTCTGGTGACGTGGATATTTTGGGGACATCCTGCATCCCCAAATCACCTCCCAGAGCATCCCTTTGAGCAGGACCCCGTCGGGAGCAGCCGGGGCAGCGCACACGTGGCTGAGCCGCGGCACACGCGTGTCCACCGCCCGGGGACCCTCAGAGCAGACGTGACCTACTTTACCTCCGAGGCGAGCGGGGCTCAGCGTAAAAGCTTAGTAGAGCCGGGTGTAAATTATTCATGGCCTGGCCATGTTAATGCATGTGCTAAAGGCTAAAAAAAAAAAAAAAAAAAAAAAAAAACCACCAAACCATACCAGGCTCAGGCTATAAACCTCGCACGCTGCCATCACCACGGCCCGCTGCTGGCCGGAGTGTTTCCGCTCAGGTGAGCGGAGCCGCGAGATGCAGACAGACGCAGCAGGGAAGAGCCGGCCCACTGGAGCAGGGATGCAGGGAAGAGCCTGGGTGGCGGGTGAGAATGCCACGGGAAGGGGCTGGCAGCCCTTCACTGCTGCGGGCAGCCCGCAGCCTCACAGCGAGTCACTGCCCGCAGCAGCGGCACGAGTCCATTCCCAGGCACGGGGGCCAGCGGGGGCTATTTTTAGACCTGCCTTTTTCTTTTACTACTTTTTTTTTTCCTTGCTTTCGCTCAGCACTGCGCTCGAAGCCCTGGGGAGAGAGGAAAACACTGCTCCCTGGGGCGGGAAGCTGCGGGGGAGGGATCCGGAGCACCCCCGAGCAGGGGTCAGCGAGCTGGGCCGTGGGGCCCAGCACGGAGAGCCCGTGGTCCCCGCATGGAGATTCCCACCGGGACAACCAGCCCTGCCCCAGCACTGCCGTTCCCAGAGCTGCTTCAGCGGGTACAGACAAGGCCACAGAAAGGTTTGGGCAGCATAGGATCAGAGCAGGAGCTGGGCAGGCATAAGCCAAACGGTCCAGGCACGTGGAACGTTCACCTTCTCTGAAGATCTTCTGCACTGCTGGGATGGAGAGGCCCTCAGCCTCCACAGAGCCTGGGAAGGGGGAACAAAACGCCCAAAAAAGCTTAGAACTGCCCTTGCAGAGGCCTCCACCACACGCCCATACAGGCAAGGACTTGCCCTTCACCCAGCAGGGTGGGGAAGATCCCATCTCCTGGTCCTCAGCTGCATCCCAAACAAGCCTGCATCCTTCCAGCCTGGGAAATGGGACCAGGGAGGGGCTAGGCTAAGCCTGAAGCATCCCACACCATTCCCACAAGAAAACACCCAAGACCATAGAAAAAGTCACAGCAGCCTCTGGGTATATTTTTTGTTGTTGTTGCATTTCATATATTATCCAGTTTCACATTCTCATAGGATCAGCAATTATAGAGCAACTTATTCTCAAATCTTTTAATACAAGTGAGACAGCCATGGTCAGGTAATACTTAAAGCACTTCAATACCAAGCAATAAGATGCAAAAACAAAAATTGCACAATTTCTTGTTTACTATGCCTGACTGAATCATTGGTACAGAAGACAACTCTTCTTTTTCAAGCTTTTAACTAAACATTAACTTATCTTACACGATTACAATTTCTCTTTAATAATAACAATAATTGCACACAAACACACAAGAAATTCTTTATGATGCATAAATATTTCCTTATTACACATGGTACAAAAATACTCATACTTTTTTTTTTGTTCGGTATTCCCATAAGAATGGCTGATTATTTGGCAAGACTGGATGCTCTCCAATCAGAAGAATTTGGGAAAAACAAAAAAAACAACAAAAAAAAAAAGTTAGATATTTTACAGCTGTTCTATATATAGAAGTCTGAAGAAAGAAAAAAATAATGTAATAACCCTGACTTTAAAACGAGCAGAATGGATGAGAACAAAACCCAGTGCATCATACTTAAAAAAAAAAAAAAAAAAAAAAAAAAAAAAAAAAGAAAAGGCATTTTTCAAATTTTTCTGGTCATCCTGGGGAGGGGAGGGTGGAGGTGGGAGAAGGGGTGAGACAAGGACAGTTAGTATTTCTCAAAGCCAAGTCTTCACCGAAGCAAGAGGAAAACCTTGATGGATCAATCTGCCGGGCCAAGACTTGTTGCTAACAGTTACACAAACGCTAGAACAAACAAACTTACAGCACACAGACACAAGTTAAGTGTTTTAATTCATGCCAGAAAACATGCAAAACCCATTTTGCCTTTCAATTCCTTCAGCCGAGCTGCCCCCAGGGCAGGGCGAACCCGGGGGGAAGCCCAGGACCTAGCCCCTAGCTGGGGTTCAGTGCAGCCAGATGGAGAAGCTCAGTCAGGGAGGACGTCCTGGGGATGGCTTGAGGGAGGGATGGAGAGAGGGATGCAGGCAGCGCACAGTCCATGGCTGGGGCCACGATGGCTTCACAGTCCAGGGAAAGGGGTACTGGCAGCCCCGGGGGCAGCATGGTGGGGCCAGGCGCGTTGTCCGCCGGCCACGTACCAAATCAGAGGGGTCAGAGCAATCGTCCCTGGCACATCCCTCTGCGGAGAGGCAGGGAGGAGGAACACAAGCCAAGAAGAGACACTGTGGGAAAGGAGCACAGTCAGCGGGGCCAGCTGGACCTGCGTCCTGAGTGTTTCCCACAGCTCCGGGGTCTCCCTGCTCCCATCACCTGTCCAGGAAACCCAACCACATCCTTGGGGTAGGCGTGTGGGGCTAAGCCCAAGCTCCCATCCCTTCCTCCCCACAAGAGTCCGAGGAGCCCAAGGAAGAGCATGACAAAGACCTGACTCCATGAGTAATTCATTACTTACTAAGGAACTAACAAAACTGACGAGACTTCCATCCTTGCTGGGTAGCTTCAGAGGGAGGATACCAGCGCATCTGGAAAAGAAAGCCACAGCAGAGGTCCATGATCCAGGATTACCCCAGCCAGAGTACAAACCTTCAACTCCTTCAAGCCGTGTGCAAGGTCGACGGAGCAAAAGATGTCTCCAGCATGGGAAAGGAGGGCTCCAGGGCGAGCTCCAAACACTACCTTGACTAGCTCCACCCTCAGCCAGACAAAGGAGGCATCTCAAGACCACACATTAAAACCAGACAATTTCTACAGGACATGTAAGAGGGAAGATGTGGTTCATCCACTACAGCAGATGCCCATGGCATTTTCCAAGCCCCAACCCTGCTACCAAAAGCGACTCCATGGGAAAGATTTGGCAAAGCTGCAAACCAGCAAGACTTGCAGGCTTTCCTGGCAGGTGCTTGCTGCCACATCTCAGACCTGCTCCTTGCCAAGGAAGGGGCCGGATGGGCACCTAATAAGCAAACAAGGGACAAGTAACTGAACACTTTTCAGACCCTTAGGAGACACAGTGAGCTGGCAATGTCCAGCCCTCGCAGCCTCGTATATCCAGATGATCCTATTTGGTCAGCAAGGCCAGAGAGTCCAGCTGGGCTGCATCAGCAGTTCTGTGCCCGAGAGCAGCAGGAGACAAGCCCATGTGCCACTTGACTGAGCACAGATCCAGCAGCTGCAGCAGCGACTGCAACTTGGTCCTGCTGCTGGAATACAGCAGCCAGCCCCTGCTCCTCCCTCCCCAGCTGCCAGGAGAGCACAACCTCAGCACATTCAGGGCTCTGGGAACCAGCACAATGATGGACTTGGCTCTAAGATGGGGAGAAAAGTGACAGAAAATCCCTTGGAGCCCCATGTGGGCCATTTCCCTTGTCCCATTCATCCTGGTACAGCTATCCCCCTCACCCAAACAAGCCTAGCTAGATGTTCCTCTCCCAAAGATGTGCAGAGACATGCAGCAAACTGCCACAACCTCGGCACTGCTGCCTGCAGTGGTCGAGTTCTCCCCCCACAGGCATGAGGGCCGCAATGCCAGGATCTGCAGCCACATGAGCTGTGGGCCTTGAGTCCCCCTCCAGGACATGGCTTCTAAGTGAGCCCTGCCAGTCAGAAGAAGCTCTGTCCTCATAGGACCCTCTCATCAGCTCAGAACAAGGCCAGTTTGGACAAGACTTGGAACAACCTGGTCTAGTGGGAGATGTCTCTGCACATGGGATGGGGGTGGAATGAGACTGGTTTAAGGCCCCTTCCAACTTGACCCGTTCCACAGTTCCATGATCTGGTGGACTCTTTGCAGACACCTTCACAAGGCAAGTGGGTGCCACTGAATCAGCTCCCAGCTGGCCCCATACTTCACTTCATGCCACAGCATCCCAGTCAGTCCAGATGTTGGAATCAAGGGCAGGGACATTACCAAGACCCTCCTCCCCAGTAAGGGGTCACACCTAGTGCCAGGACCAAAGTGCCACACAGAGTAGGTCTTCACTTCTCCTTTAGCCTGCTGCCCAGTCAGGGCCACCACACCGTGCACAGGCACCACCCAGGAAGGCTTGGAGTGGGCAGCAGCATCACTGGCAACTTACAGGGCCATCACAGCAGCTGCCAGAGCAAGGATAGGGGTTTCTTGCTCCCCCCCAACCCCTGTCACCAGAAGGTGCTTGCTCAGCAGAGCCACATCTCTGCAGCCGTTCTCTCCCTGGCAAGTGTCTCCCACTCCATACCCCTCCTCTTGACAGCTGGAAGCAGTTTCCTTCTCGCCAGCAGTAACAGGAAACTCCCCCTTCATTCACAAGGCTGTAAATGCTTAACCCTGAGAGCCACCTCCATCCCACACAGGCTCAGCCAAGCAGCACAGCCAGGCCATACACAAGCCAGTACAGACCAGCCTGGTGGCCCTCCATCCTGTCCTCAGATCCACCTTCTGGCCCACCCTGCAGAGACTCAGCACCTCCACTTTCAACAGAAGTCCTGGTTTTCTCTGAAAACATGCACTGTTAGTAGCTCTAGTGCTAATAAACCATGACTGCAATGAACCACCCCTCCCTGCCTTCCACCTGCAGGTCTACAATGCTCACATACCAAACCCACCCAGCCTGACCCACTGTGGCCCCACAGACCACTAACCCATCCCTGTACTCAGAGGGGCTCAGCCTGGAGCCCTGCAGGAGCTGCTACAGATGTGACGATCCTGGGTACAGTCCAAGGCTCTGACATGTTGGCAAGGTGAGGGAATGATCTGCCAGGTCTTTCAGCCTACAGAAAGATTAAGGGCTTGATGAGATGAGGCAGGAACTCAGTAGGATTGATGTTCTCAGAGCCAGCAGAAAGCACTGGAAGCAGTGGATTGGAGGCAGCAGGTAGCCAAAAGGACACTCTCTAGGCACCTGCCAAGGCAGTTTTCTCTTCACACCCCTCAAAAAACAACATCCACCAAGGAGGAAGCTAAGAACTAATGGAGATGTTCAGCACTGGGTGAGGAACGCACAGCAAGAGAGGCTTTTACTGGAAAAGGCACAGGTTTTTTTTGGAGAGGCATTAGCTCACAGTTGGAAAGGAGTCTGGTCACACCACCAAAACATCTCCTGCTCACAGGGATGAGGCAGCCACTGCTGGCCAGCTGCAGCACCCTCATGCTGCAGCCCTCAAAATCTGTCCCAGAAAACAGCTGGAGAGGAGAAATGTGTGCTTCTGCCTGCCCCCTCCCAGAGAGCAGGAACCTCTCCCTTTCTGCAGCACACCACCAGCAACTCCCTAAAAATCACAATGATATTATAAATGTGGCAGAGAAACAGCCCATCAGAGCTTCACTCTCCTTGCCAAAACCTCCTTTGTCTCTCTCAATTGCCCTCACAATCTAAGCATCCAATTGTCCACCATCCTCATGGAAGGCAAGTCCTTTAGAAGGAAAGAGGGGAAGCAAGAACCAAGTACACAGGTCCCTCCTCAGACCACCTTTGGCTTGGATTACCTGCTTTCCCTCCTTCGTTAGCTCTAGGTCTGCAGCCAGCCCCAGCAACTCTTGGAGCTCTGATTTATCTCTCCAGCTGGAATGGACCCCAGGTACCAGAATGGCTACTGGTGCAGGCAGGGACAAAGCACTCCCTGTGCTCCTAGAAGCTGGTAGGATCCAACTAACATATCCAAGACCTGCATCTTGCTGCTAAGCTGCTGAAGTGCAGAGCAGCATCTTCACTGGTGCTGCTGAGATCCTCGGATCCTCAGCCTGGCAAGCCACGAGCACTTTGCAGGCAGCACCTCAGGTCACTGGGTGTGAGCCCTGAGCAGCCCCCGCTGGTGGCTGTGGAGAGCTGCTCTGCTCCATCTGGAAACACAGCCCATGGGAATGTGACCCAGGCGGGCAAGGACAGGCAACACAGGCACCACCTCACTCACTGGTGTGTGCTAGACACACACTGCTGCCCCAGCAGCACACACTGCACCCAGGCCACCTGCTCAAGGGCCCCTCAGGGGGCTGGTGTGGGTGCACGATGAGGTGTGGGACCAGAGCAGCTCAGCCCACCACCAGGAAAACCAGATACAGTGGGATTGAGCACATGCATCTTCCCAGGCAGTTCTGGTGAGGGAGAGCTGGAGGATCAGCACATCATCCCCACACCAGAGCATGTGGGACAAGATAGGCACTGATTCATTCTCTTGCTTAGGAAGATTTTAACAAGCATGCATCCATCCATGAGTCCATGCCTTGTACCCCTATGGCTCAGGGAGACACACCTATGGCTCAGACTGCAGCAAACAAATATTTCCCGTTCTACAGCAAGTTGTGCTGCTGTCTTTTGGATTGAGCCAGCCAGAGAGAGCAACTGTTGGCCACCAAGTCTCTTCTGATGGCACATTAGTCCCTTTCACCCACCACTTAGCGAGGACAGCTGCTCAGCAGCTTCCTCTGCTTGGAGGATGCTCAGAGCATCTCCTGCCTGCTTTTCCCTGGCTAGGAGGGAACTTCTGGTTTGGGGCTGCTTGGCCAGCTGTGCCACCACTAAGCCACTGGAGTTTAGGAGGTTACCACAACCATGAACATCTTGAATAAGAGGCTTCACATCTCTGGGAAGCATGGAGCTGGTCCAGAGAGAAATAATCCTGGAAAGTCCCTGCACAACAGCACCAACAGGCAACCAGTTATTAGGGACAGAAAATTCATCACTGTCTCTAGTCTAGGGCAGATCTGTCAGCTTAGGTGCAAGGGAAAGGGGGTCTGGACCTCTGCTTTCATCAATGGGGTCAACCTCAACCCAATGCTAGGAAGTCCCAAGATCCTCCCAGGCTCTTGCACAACCACACAGCCATGATCCAGGACTGCTCCCTCCATCCACCATTCTGGACAGGTCCCAGAACCATAGACCACCCCTGCTATCTCCTCAAGGTCTCCAGTAGATGCTTCAAGGGAACCCTGGGCAGCCCACTCCCAAAAAATACTGGCATCTCTATGCCCTCAGGCCTTGACCTGGCTGCCTTGGAAACACCTACCAGGGTCTCCAGAACTCCAGGTACCCAACACATCAGCTGCATCCCCAGCAACACCATGTGGCCGTGCTTTTTGTGGGCCAATCCTGCATCCAGCCCCATGGCAAATCCTGCTGAGAGCAGAGTCCTGCCCTCATGGGTGCTGCCACAGCTGGAAGCATATCTGCAAAAGAGCTCTAGAAGCATGGATAGCCCTGGCATCTCCTGCTGTTCGCTCACAGCCTGGTTTAGAGGCACCCCGAAAACAGTGGTTCCACCTCAGACACAATGCAGCCCAACTCCATCCTACCAGCAACAGATGGATCTGTCTACCAGGATCAAGGAGAACAAGACAAGCTGTATCATTGTCTCTATGCCTGTGTCAAGCTCTTCCCCTTCTCCCAGGAGGCTAGCTCCACACATCCTTGCACCTCACAGTTTTCTAAGGGCAAAGGCAGACCTGGGCCCTCATGTTCGGTGGCTTCTTTTCTTATAGTCACTTCCAAAGAGACAGGAAGAAGTCCGCTCAGAATCACTGCAGGGAGAACTGACCCAGCTCATTTCCTTCAGTCAAACATCAACCATCCCCTCACCAACCAGTCCCAGGCCCTTCCCTCTTCCCAAGCTCCCAGTCTTACACCACATCCCTCTCTCCCAAGGCTGCTGATTACAGCTCACACAACCTGTGTCCTGCCTGTGATTTCAGGTTGCAAGAGAGAAGCCCAAGCTCCAGGTAGGAACTGGCTCCGTTTCCATTACTAGAGAGGAAAGCTGTGAAATCAGACCCACGATTAAGGGCAGGGTCTGTCCCGGTATGCGATTCTGGAACAAAGTGACCGGCAAGTGCTGTTGTCTAAGGTGCCCACTAAAATTTAGTCGTGTGCTATCACTACCACGTCATTCACCTCCCCCACCGTGTGCCAAGAGTGAGGTCAAGGTGTATTTCTGGTTGCCCTCAAAGGGTCAAGACTGGGGAGAAACCAGGTTTCTTTCAGGCCGAGTGGCAGGGTGGTCTCCGCCCCAGCTCAACCCGGCTGCTCCCCTCCCACCGGCAGGGCCTGGCCGAGCCCGGCTCAGCTGGGAGGAGCTGATGTAAGATGGTGCCATGCTGTGTGCGCCATGTCATGTGCTGCGAAGTTGGAGATGTGGGTTAGAAAGAAGGCCTGGTATCTCATTCCCCAGGCTCTGGTGGGTGGGTAGCGTGAGGCCCATGCACTCGGTTGCCAAGGAGATACGGGCTACAGAGATGGGCAGAAGCTTGCAAATCCCACAGTGCACCTTGGAGGAGAGATGGTTACCTTACCAGTCTTTCCAGACGTGGCTGCCATCATGCTTAACACTTCTAGGAATGGAGCTGTAGTACAGCCACTCCACTAGCTGTAATAAGGCATCACTAGGGCGTCCCATGTCCAGGGACAGCTCTGAGCTTCGAGGCTAGCCTGCGCTGGCATCATGGCTGGAGTTCACTAGGGACATCAAAGGAGGGATTTGAGAGAGTGGGAAGGAGGGAAGGCAGATGGGACAATCTTTAAGTAATCAGAGTCCCCAGTGGGCCAGGGTCAGGCTGCAGGCACAGCGACAGCAGCCTGGTGCCTGCCCAGAACATCACCAGGGCATGGATATGCCAGGAGCAGCAGCCATTGGCTGGGAGTGGCTTACCAAGAGTTCCCGAGGACAGGCCAGCCTCTCACCACCTCCTGCCCCTCATCCCTCCTGCCAGCCCTCTGAGCAGCTCTTCAGGAGGCCAGGCCACCTCTTCTCCCCCTTACTGAACTCAGTGCTGCAAGAGGACGAGCCCTTCAGGTATAAATCTCTTGTGAAAAGATCTTGGTTTAGTTACATGCTCCAACTTCTTGCCTGCCTCGAGGCTGATCACCATGGAGCTGCTACAGCTCTGGCCATCCCCATGGATGCCCACCAGCCAACACCAGTCCACCAGGAGGAAGAACTGTGACTGTTATAGGGAATAACCCATAAGCCCACCACAGTAGCCAGTGAGGGCAGAGGGCTCAGCACATGGGGACTAAGGGCACAGTTTTCAGCCCAGCTTGTGAGCAAAAGTCATCTCCCTGTTGTGCTCCACCCTCAGCTCTGCAAGGGACAGGGCTCCAGCCCAGAGCTGCCTGCATGAGTAATATTTAACCCCACTAAATTTTATTGGTAACATATCCTGTGCCAGGACATGCCCCTGCGGGGTCAGCACTGGCTCAGCACAGCCAGAAGCAGCTGGGACTGCCTGGCAGCCTCTTTGGAAAAGAACTGGGTCCAGCCACAGCCTGGTGGGGCTGCACTGGCTCCCTAAGGCTTAGAGGCCCATCATCACCCATGGACCCCATTGGGCAGGGAGCTCTACCTACACAGGGAGCTCCTCAGGGTCTTACGGTGAGGCCAGACAACCTCTTTGGAAACCTGTAGCTCACCAGCTGGAGGGCAGGAACTAAGACCCCAGGAGGAAAAGATGTAGCTGGAGGCCTCCTTAATACCCCCCATTCTACTGGAGCAGAGTTTACTCCCCCACTTTGCACCATAAAGTTTTGGTATCTAACCCTCACACTCAGGGTACAGTCAGCAATGGCCATCCTGGAAGAAACTGCAGCAGAAGTATCACCTCCCTCAACCACCTCAGACGGGCCAGAGGGGTTGATTTTTCCTGGTTCTCCCTTTCAGGGAGAATTCAACCTTGACCACCACCCTACACGCACAAGGGGCAGGAAGACACCTCTCTCCTGGGCCACTGAGGAGCACAGCACAGCCCTGTAGTTGTAGGCACCACCACCAACTTTTGGAAAACACCAGCAAGCACAACCTTCCCAGTGAAGAACCAGCCTGGCTCTGGAGGTCCTTGGAAGAACACTCCAGTGCTCTTCCTGGTCCTGAACCCCAGTGTACTTCTCGCTACCCCCGCAAGGGACTTCAGCCCAACAACAGCTCACCTGTTGGTGAGAAGGGCAGAAGCAGGAGATGTCTGCAGGTGTGAGAGGGGCAGGACAGAGGACGGGAGTTGGCATCCACTCCACGTGGCATTTGGGAAGCAAGCTTGGCTTGAAGCTGGGCAGTTACCATCACAAAGCTTGCAGGAAGCAACAGGATGCCCGAGGGCCAACATAGCTCCCTGCCAGCCAGGATGGCAAGGTGAGAGGACACAGCTCCTCTTCCTCTCCATTTAAGCAGGGAACAGTAGGAGTCAACACCCTGCCTGGCAGGGCAGAGAGCAGAGGTTAAGCCCCAATGCTCAGTCCCACTGCCCCGGCCTCCCACGGCACCACTACAGGAGCAGAGACAGAAGCAGGCAGAGCACAGCTGGCTGGTGACACTGAGCAAGGCAGGGACAGGGTTTCCAGCTTCTCCTGGACAAGTACTTCGAACCAAGCACCTTAACTTGGAATTAGGACACTGCTAGTCTGTTTTGACTTTCCCTTTGCATGTTCATGGTTTCAAGGTTTATGTGGTCTCTATACACTAAAGCATCCGTGTCAGACCAGTGCAGGCATCCCTACATCCTCAGCTGACAGCAAGCAAACCTTGGGACACCAGGCAACTGGTTGCACCATCTGCTCTTCCAGAGGCTCATGCATGGAATGACTCTCTTCACTAGCCTGTACTGAGGGTGGCTAACACCCTGTCCCATCGCAGTTCCTCACTCTGGCAAGGCTCTAATCACTCATCTTCTGCAGGACACCCTCCTCCAACTTTGGAAGTGTTTGAGTCATTAGACCCATGGGGTCCCGGCTGAGCCCCTCAGTTTAGTGCAGAGCTAAGCCCATGGTTTTTGCTGTGACTTGGGATGACACTTCATACCTATGTTACTTGCTGGCAGGAAGTATTTCCTCCCAGCAGTCCCTCAGTGTAGTTCTCTGGCCATGGGGAGCAACAGGACCAGCCAGGAATCATGCCCTGACCTCCTCCCATCCACTTGCCCCTTGCAGGAAAGCAGACTGGACCTGCAGGGTGAGAAACCTCACCCAGCCCTGCCTGCTCTTGGCCACACAGACCCCTCTCTTGGGCTGGGCACCCCTGCCCCGCAGCCAGGACCAGGCTCTGCCCAGGAGCCAAGGTGCAGAGGCCAGGGTCAAACCGGCCAAGCGGAGACTGCTGGAATGAGAGCACCGTGGCAGGGAGACAGGAGAGCCCAGCCCAGGCACGGGAAGTGGGGAACGACTCACCTGAGCATGAAGAGCAGCAGCTGCAGCAGCAGCGGCTGGGTATGTGAAGGCGGCATGGGGGATGGCAGGGGTCAGCTCCGTGGTGTACAGTGGGTAGGGAGCCCACGCCTCTGGGGATGCTGGGATGAGAGCCGCTCCAGTCAGGTCATCTAGACAGGAGAAGGAGACAAGGGGACAGTGTCCCAGTAGCTGGCCCCAACAGCCTGCTTTGGGGACAGGCTCCAGATCCCCCACCCCAGGCTAAAGCTTCGCACTGCCATTTAGACAGGGCATAAAATCTGTGTGCATGGCTGCCCCTCTGCTTCCCACCCTTGCCAGGAGAAGCCAGGAATGTGTTGCATTACAGCCCCATGTGGGCTTTGGACAGACTGGTCCACACAGGCAGCAGAGGGGTGGTGCCACAAGATGCAGGACAGGAGACGGGGCTCAGAGCCACATTACAGGTCACCCCATAAGCCTCAGCAGGGTGACTCAGCCCACCAGGCTACATACAGGGTGATGGCACAGGACCCATCCTTTATGTTCCACAGTTAGGGATGCTTTAAAAGATTTATAGTATGGCTTGAGCTACCAAATCCAACCTTCATGTCTCAACAGTTCTATGTTGGCCAGATGCCTGTTATTCTCCTGTGGCTCCAACATCCTGCTGTCCTCCCCACCCCAGGCAGATTTCAGGCAGAGCAGAGGTGGGTCTAGGTTCTTTCCACTGTGGCAGCATTTGCAAAACTGGGCACCTCCCAGGTTGAAGCCATGACCTGCAAGCCCCTCCCAGCATACTCACAGGGGTCCCGTGCAATGAAATGTGCGCCCAAGGCAGGGTGGATGTTGGTGGGGTTCGGTGTGGCCATCAGCTTGCTCTTGGCCATCTTTGTGTTGGCTTTAGCGAATTCTAACCGCAAGGTCTGGGGGTTCTCAGGGTCGAAGCGGATGCCCTGCCACAGGAGAGAGCACAAGAGTTTCTCAGAGGTGAAGCTCCAGTCCAAGCACAGGCTGTGGTTATTCATGGAGCAAAGCCCAACTGAGGAACCAAGGCCACCACACTGCAGCCACACACCCGGATTTTTGTCACCTCGCTACAACACTCACGTTCCCACATGCTTTTATTTTTGTGTTCAGCTGGCCCAGGACCACTGTTTCCAACACAAGGGATACAGTTCTGCTCCTTACGTGTGGTTCACCGACCACTATAGCAGGGACGGCTACCAATACAGATCAGGAAAGGTCTGTCTGCTGAAGCTGGGATAACTGTCAGTACTGGAGTTGGAATAATCCCCACACAGAATGGAGGGTTATTACAGCTCTCCCTGTGTGGGAACTCCCAGCTGTGGTGCCACTACACCTTCTGCCAGCCTGACCAGAGGCGCTAGCAGGTGTCACAAAGTCCAAAGCAAGTTCGACAGCACAGCAGACCCATGTCTTGCTGACCAGATCCCACCAACACTCCTGCAGGATGGGGATCATTTTGGGCATCTCTTCCATGTTGACCATCCTCAAGATATTTTCTTGAGTCACAGCAGGTCCCCACACCCTGAGGCCCTCAGAGCTGTCTTCCAATGGTCAAAAACTACATAGAGACAGCTTGCATCCATTTGCCCAGGCTGATGTTAGCCTTGAACAGGCTGCTTCCCTGGTGGGATACTGTGGAACCATTTCACTTTCATAGTTTGGGGAACAGCTGGTAGACCCTGCCCTTAGCAAGACATGTGGCCCCCAACCCCACCACTACGTTGGGTACTCACATTCAAGGCATTCTTCGCTGCTTCAGCGCCAGCCCGGCTGTCAAAGGTCACAAAACCCACTGGCTAAAAGAAACAAAGAAAAAAAACCACTGACTTCAGTTTGAAAGATTCTTCCAGCTCCTCAGATTGCCTTGCCACCCCCTCTGTCCCAGACAATCAGCAGAAGAAACCATCCTAAGCTGCACAGGGTCTTCAAGCAGAGCTCGGGTCATTGGCTCGACATTCCTGCTCTGCATCTGCTCCCATCACAAATGCTTTGACACTCTTATGTGTGGGGACACCACTCCCCCTGACAAGCCCCCAGCATGGGTACCCCTGTCTTGATCAGCATGGGAGTGGGGAAGGCTAATGGCAGCACAAGGTTTGAGGCTGAAGCCTCAAGTCTCACCCAGGGCAGCAAGGAACACATGGAGACATTCAGAACATGCTGGGTCAGTAGAACCCTGCTGTGCAGCTGGTGCTGGCTATTTTACACAGTGAAATGGGATTTTTTTCCCCTCTCTCCTCCTGGCATGCTCAGTTTGCTAGCAAAAGTCAAAAATACACAGGTTGGAAAGAGGTACCTGCTTTGAAGTCAGCTTGATCAGTGACCCTTCATAACCCTGCAGGAGAGAAGAAAGCAAGTCAGTGTCAGGCTCCTGAAGAGGCCATGTTACAACCAAGATACAGCACAACAGCTCCAGGAGTTCTTGTAGCACCAAGCCCTCCACAGAGCAGAGGCCACAGTAGAAACAGGGACGATAACACTTCTTTTCCACCAGTACAAAAAACTGGGGGCAGAGCAGGTATTTTAGCTGTTCCATCTTGGCCTTTTGGGAAGGAATCCCATTTTCTAGCTCTTCATCCAGCTACAGAGATAAGCACCCTGCCCTGGCTAGTGCCTAGAGAAAGGGAGTTGGTGCCAGAGCACCCTCCCTGTGCTAGAAGAGTGCAGACAAGGGGAACCCACTTCCCCAGAGACAGCCTAGGTGGCTGTCTTGCAGAAGGATGGAGAGTTTGGGGGATGAGGACATATCCTTAAGGAAGGGCTGGTCCAGTGGAGCAGCAGGGCTGACCAAGCAGGCTTCATTAAGTTTAGAGACAACATGATTCCAATAGCAGGTTCCAAATGGAGGTTCCCAGCTGAGCACAAGTCATGGGATCCCATGCTGGCTTCAGGTTTCCATGTCATCCCTACTTCCCCTGACAGACCTTTGCTGCCAGGTCATCCACAAAACACCATATTTCCTTCCAAAAACCAGATTTGAAGACCTTCTTACCTTGAATGGTCGGAAGAGAAGGTAGAGCTCTCTGGGTTTGATATCCACTGGAAGGCCACTGACAAACAGCGTCCGTACCTAGGGGAGAGGCCAACCAGTTGTACTGAAAGGAGATGTGTAGTGCCAAAGCAGGAGTACGAGCACAGCTCAGAAGATTAAGTGCAGTAAGAACACGACACCTTGCATTAGAGGTCCACTAAGCCTTTCCTCCATTAGGGGAGTGTTGTCCAGGATAAATTACACCTAGTCCTTTGATCACCACCTCAAAGGATTGAGGCCTTTACAAAAATTCAGTCCCTGGCATCATGGCCTGGGTTGATCAAGGCATGGACACCAGCTCCACAGCCTGACAGGACCTTGATGGCTAAACTGGAAAAGAACACAAGAACTAAGTCTGACACATCTCAAAGGTCCAGAAGGGATCAGTACAAATCCCAGTTTTCTCCAGATCTTTCTACAGATCACATACCAGATCTCGTCTCCTCAACGCACCCTGGCACTTTAATTCCATCACCAATTCAAAGACAGCCCTCAATTTTGAGAAACCCCTCACTGCCCCACTCATAGCTTTTGACTTCCGCAACAGTCCCAGAACATCACTGCAGGAAGATTTTTTGGGTCCATCCCAGCTCCTTCCCCAGCACACCTCAGACCCTTCAGAAGTTGCTCCCAAAACCATTCTCAGAGCAGTTACTCTGTCGTGCCCAGCCAAGACCAGCTGTGCTGAGCCAAAGCCCGGTCGGCATCTGCTCTTCCCAGCCTGTTCAAGTCATGGACCAAGTCCAAACATACTCATGTCAAAGCAAAAAAATGCAGTGCCAGGGAGGATTTCAATAGATAATCCATTAAAATTATAGATAATAGTTCACTTGAATAACCAGGAAAAAGAAAGTGCTGAAGGCTCAGGGCCTGGGAGAACTCTGCTCAGCAGTCAGACTCATCATGAGCACCTTCTCCCTGCACACTGGCTGGCAGACCATTTCCACAGGAAGCAGCATGATGAAGCTGCAGAGACTTCTTGTAAATCAGCACAGAGCTGGAAATGGAAGTTACGAACAACCAAGGTCATGAAGACAGTTGTCATTATTAACAAATAATGGAGAAAGAGCCCCAAGCCAGAACTCATCTCCTGGCCTGCTTCCAGCACAGAGTGACCCCATTAAATTTGCAGGGCAGAAGGGCTCTGCTCCCACATGTTTTTGTTTTGCTCAGCCATCTCCCCTCCTCCAGACAGAGGGGGCTATATCCAAAACCACTTTTACCACCAAACTAAGCATCATATGCTTGTCCTGCTTCTGGGCTGGAGAAAGACCAGGAAACACAGGAGCCCCTAACTCTGTAATTTTCTGGGGGCAGTCAGATAGAGAGTCCACCACACAGGGAAGTCTCTCTTACTTACAGATGAAAACTCACCTCCTTGAGCTCCTCTGCCCAGGACAGTTCTGCCAAGGCAGACAAATGTCCTTCCCAGAGTAAAGCCTCCAGGATGAGCAGCGACTGTGAAAGACTTGGGGTGCTCCTGCTCTCTTGTACATGCTGAAACTAAGGGCTGCCACTGTCCCCCACCAGACTAGTGTGAAAAACCCTTCTGCAGACCAGCACATCTCAAGAGCAGAACCAGAGCAGCTTTCCCATCCTCTGACCCTTTAATATGGATAGCTCTACCACATGTTCTTGCTTTTCCCTGCCTTGGGAAGCAGGATGCCATGTGAAGCACTCAAGGAACACTTTCCAAGCCCAGGCTCGATCTGACAGGCTCCCCAACCATCCCACCCCACATCTGATGCTTTAAGGCATGACTCCAAGCCCCCCCACCCCCCATGCCTGGACAGAGAGGACAATGCCACTGTTTCTTGGCTTGCTGGCTGCCTCAAAGACCTCAGCACTTGAGCTTCAGCATGAGCTCCACAGTGCACTCCCAGAAGACCCATGGCCATCTCTTGCAAGGGAGGACTGCAGAGTGTGGTGGCACACATGTGCCTCAGCCATGTGAAAGCAGTGTCCCTCTTCAATATTTCAGGATCCAAGTGTGCTTAGCCCCCAGAATGGATTTTTGTTTCAAGCATCCGCATCCCTGTTGAGTCTCTAAATGGCTCCGTGATGCCTCACTTGGTAAGTCCTTGCGACAGGCGTGACAGGATGGAAGATGCATGGTGGTTCAGGGAAGGGGGAGCCAGAGCTGGAGCTTTCACATCAGCCTGAACAACTGCTGAGCAAGGCAGGTGCCCAGGAAAGCTCTTTTCAGAGTAACAGGCTCCCACTGCCAGCCCCAGAAATTGCTGCCCAGGACAGGAGCAAGAAATCGTCTCTCACTGGACAGAAGTTTCCCTTGGCCTCAAAGTCCTGTTTGTCACTATCCACAGCATTGAAAGCCAAGCCACAGCACCCATCAAGTGCTGCCATTGCTCCAAAGCCTGGGCAATTCCAAATGCTACCAGTCAACCTCTCCAAAGAGGGTCTCAAGACAAAGTAAGTCCCTGCTCGGAAGAGTTTGTTGGAAGCGACAAGACCAGGCAGTTGGTTTTACAAGATCTCTGCAATTCAACACACCCATAAGTGACCTAGAGAAGGGTAAGGAAAGAGGGACACCAAGTTATTCAGTGAAGGGAGGTTGAGGCTGATGAGAGACCTCAGCAATATTTTCAAGGGACAGAGTGAGCTAAGCCAGAGGGAGCTCACTTCCAACACCAGGCATAAAACAAAGGAGATTTAGGTTACCCCACAGGAGAAAAGCAGGAGGCAGCTCACCAGTCTGAGCCTCTTGTGCGCTGTGAGCAACCAGCCTCTTCCCCTGCTCCCAAAGAGAGGAAACTCCAGATGAGGGCAACAGGCTCTAGACAAGCATCTTCCAGTGGATTAACCAAACTGGGACTCTCCAGTCAGCTGAAGTCCTGCAGGCTTTGGGAGCCCAGAAGTACCACCCAGGGCTGACAAATCCAGGCATCCAGCCCTTACACTCAACATGCCATGACAGGATAGCTTCTGCTAAAATATGCCCTACTTCACGTCCCTGCCACCAAACACCAAATCCAGCCTCCCCACAGTACATCTGGAAAAGTCACAGGACAAAACCCACCAAACCAAAACAAACAAAAACACAATCAAAAATATCCATCCAGGGCTGGGTCAGGAACTGCCTGGGCAAAACTACATGTCCAGACATCCAGCAGGAGCAGATCTCCAGGAATACTATATTCTTCTGCTCATTCTTAGGCTCTGCTGCCAGCTACTCAAAAAGAGATGCCAGGTGAGAGCAGTCCCACCCAGGACTGGTCTGAACTGGACGCATGGGCAAAGCAGGGCAGGGAACAACTCTCACCTAGGCTAGCCCAGTAAAGTCATACTGCTGTAGGTCCTGCAGAAAACAATTCTCCTTTCCCCATCCCTGCCCCTCCAGGGATGCCCCCAGTCCAAACACCTGATAGAGATGGAGAAGAACCATTGAAAATGGGATTCATGCCAGGAGGGACAAGACCATCTAGGCCATCTCTTAGAGACAGGATATCCCAGCATAGCTTCCCACGCAGGGGGAGGGAAGGACACGGACAAACCATTTAGCTCTCAGTTTCAGTTCTTACACAGCTGCATCTCCCCAAAGAAAAACACACCTTGGGCCAGCACAGCCAGGAGCTTAGCACCAAGGCTGCAAGAGAGCCGGGCAGCTGCACCTGCCCTGCGCTACCACAGCCCCAGTGCTACCAGGAGACAAACACAGCTCCCATAGCTCCTGGCCACAGCAGCTTTGGAGTAAGAACTCTCAAAAAGGAGTTCTGAGCTGCCCTGCAGCCCAAAAAGGGCCGAGTTATGTCAGAAGTTTCTGATGCAAGGGCACCCCCTGAGGCTGTAGTGACTGGGCCTTTTTTTTGTTAGAAGACTGCTCCAAATCCCCCTCCTGGAGCCAGCAAGGCCAACCCTCCCCTTCAGAGAGATCAGCCCTTTAACTACATCACCCACAGCACAGCTTGAGCTATTCCAGCCCCCCAAAACTGGCCTGGCCCTGGACCCATACTTCCAGCATCTGCAGCACACAAGCCTTTACCAGCAGTGGTTCAGAGACACCTAAGGCACAGCAGGAAAGTGAGCTTATGCTTCCCCCACATTGCGCCATTGGACATTGCTCCTCTCCAGGAAGCCACCCCAGTCACAGTTTTTCCTAGAAATGAGCCATTTCCCACTAGTTCGCACCAATATGTCCACTGAGCATTCTTCCTATGCCACCAGCCCATCCTGATGAGGACAGGGACAAGCTCTGCCACAGCATCCCAAAGGCACTCTCCGCTCCTGGCAGCCACTGGAGCTCAGGGATATGGAGCACAGATTTCCCCTTTGCGGAGCATCTCAGTGGGGCACCAGCGAGGCCAGAAGGGGACACAGAGCCCCGGTCTCGGCCACTGCGATGCAGCCAGGGCCACTTGACGCGAGAGCGCTGGAATGCAGCGAGGCTGCGGCTGGTCCCGGAGCCGGGACTTATAAGGCACGGGAGAGGAATGGGGCGGCGAGCTTGCACAACAGGGCTGCGGGGAGGGGAGCGCACAGAGTCCAGCGGCGGGGCTGAAAAATGGGACCGGATCCTCCCCTCGGTGTCTCACACGGGCAGGGGAGCGGGGGGGGGGGGGGGGGCTGCTTCGGTCCTCAGAACAAAGCCCCAGGAACCACAGGGGAGGAGAAAACTGGGAGTGAGATGTGTGGTCCGTACGAGGGACAGCTCGGCAGACCACACCACGGGGCAAGAATCCCGAGAGAAGGGGCTTGTAACTGCCTACTTCACTGTTGCATGCCTCAGTTTCCCCCACACCAACTACAAGAGAGGTGGCAAGAGCCGGGGTCTGCTGCCCTTCCAGCCCTAGCAGAGCTCCCGGCTCCTCAGGCAGGATCGCACTGAGCCCCAGAGCAGGAGCAGGCCAGGAGCTGCTCCAACCAGGAAGCCCCAGGCAGGCACAGAGCTTCCCACCCACTGGAACGACGTTCACCCATCTCCAGAGGGGAAAGAGGGCCTTGAACTCCCCCAGCACTTGAAGTAAGGCAGGCTTCCGGCATTTCCCTCCGAAAACAGCCTTTTGCACAAAAGGCACATGAGGACCAACATGGCCCAGAGGGAATGAGGCTGACCACAAACCAGCCCAAGTGCACCAGCATTTTGTTCCCAAGGCTGCGGTGTTCCACACTGCTCATAGCCGGAGCAGCCCCTCCCCAGCACTGCTCTTCCCTCACATCAGGCAGGGGATGTCAGTGGGGCTCAGCCACCCCTGTGGTCAGGGCAGGAAGACACCCCAAAACAAGTGGGAAGCAGGGAGAGGCACCAGTCCCACTCCGGGAGAACAGGAAGCACATGGGAGCTGATAAGTCCAGGCACAACAGGACAGCACCCAAGAATAGACCTTGGCCCTGGCAGAGGAAGCACTGATGGTGTGCCTGTGTCATGGATCCTTGGCTCCTGCTATCAAGTCCCATCACCTGTGTCTCTGCAGCATCTCACAAAAAGGACAGCACCTGGATGGGTTTGGGGGCTCAAAGCTGATGAAACATTTGGAAAGGTCAGCTCCACAATCCCCAAGAGGTTACTGTCCAATAGGGCAGCTCCCCAGGACAGAGAGGTGCTGGCTGAGCAACCTCAGGTTGCCTGCATCACCTTTCACCTTGCCAAGAGGTCTACTAAGTCAGAGGGGACAGGCACACATGCTGAAGGACACTCATCCATGCTGGCTCTACCCAGCCACCACACTAAGCCCTGGTCTCCAGACACCCTCACGTGCCACTCTCTGGTGTTGGGGACCTGCAGACACCTGTCACCATCAGCTGAAGCCATGGACTTTACCTGCTATGGACCAGCTTTTCCTGCCACACCCAGGCACCTGTTCTCCTGGCAGAAAACAGTAGTGAAACGAGTTCCTCTACCAAGGACTGGCAGGAGACATGGGTCCGGAAGCAGGACCCTCAGAAGAAATGTTCTCACCTCAGATCTTTCAGTGAGTACATCTGTATCTGCTTCACCCCACCACACAATGATTCCTGGGCACTTTGCAGTCCCATGCCTCCCAGGACGCATTCAGACACAGAGGAATCTCTCCTCAAACCAACCCAATCTGGGGCAGCACACCAATGGCCATGTCTCAGCCCCATCCAGCATGCCAGGAACCTTCACAGTCCAACAACCAAGTACTCCATGAAACCCAGGTGATGGAGAGCTGAAAGCTTGCAGCAGGCCTTCACTGTGGACAACGGTTATTGGAGTGTCACCCCCAGCACAGAGACCTTCAGGGACACCAGGAGGATGACAACCACCCACAGGACTAAGACAACACTGCATCAGTCCAGCTCTTAGCATGACAATGCCACTAGACAGCAGGAAAGGGCTGCGCTACCAAAATATGGACCAAAAGTGCTAACCCAAAGCCACAACATGCCCTGTGGCTGCTCTCTCCCAATCCATGGTTCACACTGCACTTCAGGCCACTGCTACAGGTGACACAGGGCAGTTACACATTGAGGGAGACACAGGTCTCCTGTCCTTGGAAGTAGATGGGAAGAACACACATCCCCAAGCCAACGGCTTCTTACCCACGGATGCATACCAAGACTGATGCCATAGTAATGCAAGAACCTGTCACCACCTGCAGCACAGGAGGGAAGGCACCATCCCAGACTGGAATGTCAAACATTTCCACAGCTTCTCCTGGGCTGTGCAGAAGGACTGAAGAACCTCCACAAGGGTAAGACCACCCACCGGGCCCTCAGGTTTCCAGCCACCCCTGCACATCATGACCCTATGGGGCAGTGGCCAGAGCATCCTTGCCAAGCCTGTAGCACCCACTTCTGCTATGCCAAGGGCAGCGTCACCTGGTGCCACTACTCCCTCCTCATCAGATGTGCTGGGCTGGCTCAGGATCACACCTCAGGTTCAGCAGCTCCAGTGCCAAAGCTGTCCCCCACTGCCCTGCTTCTCACCAGGTCCCTTCACAGGGCCAGACACACAGGAGGAACTTGGTTTTCACTATCCCACATGGTGCAGGAAGATGAGTATTGTAGTGAGGTCTAACCATCCCACTTCTACAGTTGTGCTGCCGTGAAGCTTCAAGTTGAAGCCTTTATTTCAGGCAGAGCTCCAGAACAGGCAGCAGCATTGCTCATTGCTCTGTGGGAAAAGAGCAGTCTCCATGATTTGCCAGGGCCAAGACCAGCAAACTCCAAGGATCTTTCCCTCCACAACCTTCCACATTAATTCCAGCAAGAGTCACTCTTGAATTCCCACAGTGCCAGATCCTCAAGCAGAGCTCTGAGGAAGAACAACAAAGCCTGAACTATGGTTACCTCCCAGACATCACAAAGGGCATCCTTCCTACTTTGGTGAGGGCAAAGCAGAGACCTAGCAAGTAAACCACTGAGTTTGGCCCTTCCTAACTTCCACAGGCACCACCAAAAATCCATTCATTTTGAGGCTAAGGAAGGAAAGTCCTTCTCAGCAGCTCCTCAGATTAGCCAAGTAAGAAGACCAATTTCTGAAGCTCTTTCTCATTTAATAGCCCAGGTGGCAGGAGAAAAAAGTTACCCCATCACAGGGACTAACCGAGTTGGGATGTCAACACTAAGACTAACGTCTTAGAAACTTAGATTTGAAAGAGTGAGAAAGGAGAAGGAAGGTTCTTCAGAGGGTATTCGCAGGCACCAGGACACAAGGAGATAATGGGGAGATTCCCACATCCCTCCTCCTGTCAGAACAACTCAGTGCTCAACTCAAGACCAAGCTGATGTCTGGGAACACATCAGTTCCCAGAACCCCTGTGTGCATGGCGACTCCAGGGTGTCTGCTCAGCCAACAATCTGTCACTGACAGAAAGCCGCATCTAACACTTAGGAGACTTTTAGGATGCATGAAAACAGCTCTGAGGCACCATCCTGCTTCAGCCAGGCCAAGTGCAGGAGGATTAGCGAGTGGTGACTGACTACTGCAGTTTCATGTTCTTCATAGTGAAGAGCAGCATCAGAGGAGACATTTGACTCCAGAACTTACACTAACCTTATTTGTTTGCAGCTGTAGAGCTGGAATCCACACATGCACGAGGTATCTAGGTCCACTCAAGCAGAGATTACAGAAGTCAAGAGATGCCTGGCACCAGTCCATGCATGAAGTGCTACAGACATCCAGCACATAACACAGCCCATTCACCAAGCAGCATTCCCAGGCAACCCTGGAGTGCAGCAGCTAAGGAAAAAAGGGATGTAGGACTTGCTACTGAGAAGGCTGTCTGGAAGCCAAGAGCCTTCTGCCTCTCCAACACAGTTTTCTAACCCCCAGCCTTCCATGGACCAACAGGGAAGATCACAGAATTACAGATTTGGTTTAAAAGGGACCTTAAAGACCATCTCGTTCCATCTCATGCATGTGCAGGGACACCTTCTACTAGACCAAGTTGCTTGCAAGCCCCGTCCAACCTAGCCTTGAACAGTTCCAGGGATGGGGCATACACAGCTTCTCTATGCAACCTGTGCCAGGGCTTTACCCTATCACATGGAAGCATTTCTTCCTAAGATTATCCTCTCTGGCAGAGCTTACCCAGGTCCTCACCTGGGCTCTCCCAGAACAACTTCACATTCAACACTTTCCACCTTCAGCAGTCCAGGATCCCCAAGCTCTACCTCAAGAGCAGCAGCCACCCTCCATGGAGCTGCAAACAGGCTCTTCAGACCAGGCAAGAGGACACACAGGAGAACCACAGACTTCAACTGCCAGTCCGGGCATCTACACAGCCAGTTCCAGATTCTCCTGCTCCTGGTAGACCTACAACTTCCCAGCGACTTCCCAGGAGAGCAAGAGGTAATTTCTAGAGTAGAACCAACATGTCTACATCAGGAACTCCAGAGAGCAGGGTGAACACACAGGGGTTTATTGCTGTGCAGCCATGGACACAACACACAGTGTCCATGGGAAGCATGAGAGCTCCTCAAGCTGCTGGGAAAAGCTTTGCCTGCCATAGGGGTGGGAGTGCAGCACCCAGGCAGCTGCAGGTCTCACACTACCCTTCAGGACTCGCAGGAGAGATGCAGCCACGCAGATTGGCGGCTGCCTGGAAAATAAACAGAAGATAGCAGCAAGTGGGGAGGGATTGCGTTTGGGGAGGTGTCTGGTGAGGAACAGCAGGGACTGACATTAGGCCCTGTTTGTTTAACATTCCCGTTAACGACCTCGAGAGGAGTGAGAGGCATTCCTGTATTCCTGTCCTCCACATGTCACCAGCCAGGAAGTGGCTGCGAGATCCAGGGGCTTACAGATAAGATAAAGGGGAAGACTGAATTTGGGAGCATCGCCCCGCTGTATCTGGGGCACACGGCACCCTTCTGTGAACGCTCGGGGAGGCAGTGAAGGAGGCACATGGTGGGGGAGGGGGGGTGGAGGAGTGTCCACAGCGCCAGGATCTGGCAGTGTTATCCATGCAGTGTGGGAAAATATTCCAGCACAACCTCCTGCATATGTTGGGACTGAAGGATTCCACTTTGCTCTGAATTTATTTATCACACTGTATCAAAGGGAGCTTCTGGGAAAGAATTTGAGCCCCCAGACCATGCTGGGATCCTGAACACAAGATCACTCCTTATGCCTCCGTTAGCCTCTGCAGTGAGGAGCAGCTCCTGGTCAGCCCGGAGGTACTGGAAAAACAAGCATTCGGAGTAAGCTCAGGGTAGCCACCATGGAGCCCAAACTGCGCTCACCACCCACAGCATTATTTCTGTTGGATTCTGCTTGGAGAAAGAACTTTCCAACAGCAATCCCACCAGGGACTGGAACATTAACCCCTCACCAGTCCCAGCCTAACCAAGGTGGTGGGTCTTTTGCTGAAGCCCTGGGTGCAGGGTGACAGACACACCCAGCAAGGCCACAGACCATCCAACGGGGTGGACAGACCATGCCCCTCCCCTTACGCTCCTGGAGGCTGTACAGTGGAGAGCAGGAACCCCTTCTGTCCGACCCCTGCTCACCCTCTGGGATGCCATCTTTAACTCAGTTTTCCAGCCATCAAACTCCACTCCTGGGAGGACCAGCCTCTCCAGAGGGTGAGGATTTCCACGCTCCTGAAATGCTCCATCACCTTCTTTGCCAAGTAACCACCCAGCAGTGGGAAACAGACCAGCTCTGCACCCCCAGCACCAGGAGCTCACCCGACCATCACCTGTGAGGCACCAGCCCAGCTGGAGCGACGCCACTGGGATGGGATTCACCGAGCGGCATCAACCTCAGGGAACTTTGCAGGCCAGCGAATAATTGGATCAAGGAGCCACACTGAGTCTTCTGTACACACGTGCACAGCCTGTAAAACCCCCAGGTACCGAACCTCCCTCCACCGTGAGCGGCACAGGGCCCCAGGTGCTCTGGCTCTCAGCGCGCCAACACCAGTACCACCCGGTGACACTGAGACATCCCACAGCATCATCGCATCATTTATGCCCTGCTCCATGCTGCAGACAGAATCACTACAGCCACCACCTGCCAATCCATTCCACCCCATTACTCGGGTCACCCTCGCCAGGACCGAAGCCCAGGGGACACAGCAGCCCAAAGTCAGCTGGCGCACAGGGCCCCGCGCAGCCCCGGTGGGTGGTGGAGCAAGCCAGGCGCCATGTTGCGGCGGCGCGAATGCACGGAGGACAGCAAGGGGAGGGGACTGAGCACCTCCCCAGTCCTGAGGGCCAGGCGCAGAGGACTGCAGCAAAACATTTCCAAGACCAGGCATTTTCCAGAGCCCTCTCCAAGATGGAGGGCAGCTAGTAACCCGCTATGCCAATACCTGCTCCAGAGGTCCAGTGATGACATCAGCCAATGGCCCCAACAGCCAAAGCGTAAATGCGGGGGGCTGCAAGCTCTGGCATGTGGCTATAGACAACCGACCCTTACTAGCCTTTCCAGCCCTGAATCCAGCAGCATACAGGCTCTGGCTTGCAGTGGCATCTGGGAGAAGGGGCTGCTGGCAGGTCAGCTCATAGCCCTCCAGCCCAGCCAGGCTGTCAGCACACAAAGAGCAAGGCAGGGGCTCCTCCACTATTGTCCAAGTGTCTCCTTTGCAGCCCACATGGGCAGAACGGTGCTGGATCCAGGAGCCCTTCAGCTACAGGGACTTGGCAACAGGACACCATGCCCACGGGCACCAGCTGCACTGGATGGAGCAAGGAGCCCTCTGCCCCACAGGACTACACGGACACTGGGCTGCCTGGCCCCAGCCCCTCCTCGGGACGGCCCGGGGACTCCAGCACCAGCTCCTCAACACCTCCGTACTCTGGCTCCCATAGCAGCCCCGGCACCTGGGCTCCGGTTCCCCGACAACCCAGGGGTCCAACCCTGACACCACGACCTCTATTCCCTAAAAGAGGCGCTGCACTCCTTCCCGGTTTCCCCGACGTCCACGTGCCGTCTCCGCGGTCCCCGAGACCACTTTTCTCCATCCCTAATATCCCAGCCCCTGTCCCCCGACGACGCTGCGTTCTGCCCGTCGTCCCCTGACACCTTGGCGCTCCATCGCCGCCGTCGCGACCCAGCCCCGTCCCCGATCCCGATCCCGATCCCCAGCCACTCCAATGCCCCAGCGCCGCTCCCAGTTCCCTGCCGCCCCATCTCCCATCCCAGCGCACACCTCCTCCTCGACGGTGCCGCCGCCGTTGGTGTGTTCGGTGTCCTTGTTGAGGTTGCTCATGGTGGGGTGCCGGAACGGGGGGAGGGGGGGGGGGGGGGGTGGTGGTGCCGGCTGCTCCGGAGCTCCGCTGGGCCGAGCCGGGGTGCCGGTGGGGTGCTGGTGCGGTGCCGGTGCGGTGCGCGGGGGCGGTGCGGGGCGGTGCGGCGCTGCCCGCCGGGCTCACATACGGGGTCCCGGGACGGCGCCGCTGTTAAGGGCCGGGCCGGGCCGGGCGGGGCTGAGCAGAGCGCAACGAGCCGCAGCTGCGGGGCCGACGCGCCCAGCCCCAGCCCCAGCCGCCGCTCCCGGTGCCGCCACCGCTCACCGAGCAGCGGGGCCGGGACCCGCCCGCCTGCCCCGCCCGGGGCCGCCCCCGGCCGTCGGCGCCGCCAATCCCGGCCCAGCCCGGCCCCCGGGACCGCGGGGAGGTTTTTTTTTGTTGTTGGGCTCGAGTTATTTTAATTATTTTTTCCCCCTCCTTTCCACGAAAAACTTCGTCAACTTTGATGAACTTTCGGGTTTCGACTTTCTTAAAGGGCCCGCCGGGCTCTGATCTCGCGGCGGGGACATGCCGTTCCCTCCGTGCATCCCCGGGGCGGGGAGACGCGGCTCAGCCCTGCGGGGCTGCGAGAGCCCCGGGACTGCACCTTTGTGACCCCCTGTGAGAGCCCCGAGCCCCAAGAACAGCAGCCCTCGGAGTTCAGGAAGGGCATCCTGTAACCCCGGGACAGTGGCCCTGAGCCTCAGGAGAGCAGCCCCAAATCTGCCCCGACAACATCCCCGGTCTCTTGGGGAGCAACAGCCCGGTTCCACCTGCCAGGTTAGCCCCACAGCCATCCTCACGGACATCGATATGCGCCCCGTGCAAAGCCCTGTTCTTGGGCCTGGGAGGAGGAGCAGGGTTGAGGCATAGAATCATGGAACGTGTGTGTGGTGCGGGTGAGAAGGGACCTTAAATTTCATCTCGTTCAAGCCCCTGCCATGGGCAGGGACACCTTCCCACTATCCCAGGTTGCTCCGAGCCCATGTCCAACCTGGCCTTGGACACTTTCATGGATGGGGCAGTCACAACTTTGCTGAGCAACCTGAGCCAGGGCCTCACCACCCCCATTATCCACCTTCTTTCTGCCTGCCCACATGGGTGCCCAATTGGTCACATCCTAGAGCACAGCCTGTGGCTGGATAACATGAGCAGGAAATGGAATACATAGCCTATTCCTCTATACTGCATCCCCCAGCTTGGTTCCTCTGTGAAGCATAAGTGTAAAACCCTAAGAGCTTGGGTCAACTTACCAAGCAAGAGATATCCAGGGACCTGAGCTCTATTATCTTAACCAGCCTTTCTTATGCTGCTTCCCCAGCACCGAGGCCAGGTGAGAGAGGGGAAAAACATCAGCCCTGCCCTGGGGGTCCCACAGCCCCCCCACACTGCAAAAGCCAAGTGTGTTCCCTGTCCTCCATTGGCCTGGCTGGAGACACCTGTGTGTCCTCAAGGCACTGAATGTCACTTCAAAGTCAAACTGAGTCCACACCTGTCTCTCAGTGACCATTACTTTCCAGCAGGAGCTCAGGGATAATATAGTTTTGCTCATGTGCATGTTGTGAAGGGGTGTGAGCCTGGCTGGGGGGTAACCACAGCTGAGTTCCCACCACACCTGGGTCAAATGCCCTGTTCAAGCCCCAGCCTCTGACTCCATTTGCCACCTGGCTACAGAGAGACACCCTGTAAAAATGTAACCCTAAACTCCGCCATCCCCATGCACAAGAATCGTCCAGCACAACCCACAGCACTCTGAATCTGGCACCAGAAAGGCAACACAGGAAACACCATCACCAAGATGGTGCCCACAGCCAAATGCATGTGGGGCCAAGTAATTCCACCACAGGAGGTGTGTTAGAGGGGATGAAACATCCTCCTGGGAGCATCACCTTTATGTTCCCCTGCTTTCTAGGTTATGGCTTTTAGCAGCAGCAGCTGTTTACATGTGGCACAAAGGGTTTGTGTATGGAGTCCTCATACAGAGACTAAGTGACCACTTCTTTTTCCAAGGCTTTGTAATAAGCTGCTAAGCCAGAGAGCCTGATCCCTGCCAGATCCTGCATGAGGAGAGAAGACTTCCAAATTTTGACTAAAAAGCCCCAATTTATTTTTTTGAATGCTGTCCTACAGAAGGGTTTTTGAGAGACTTCACATACCAGCTCTGAGTTTCACAGCAAGAGCTGCCCCAAACTACCCATGGAGTTCAGCACAGACAGATCCAGATCAGAGCAAGGACTTTCTCCAGTCTTCAGGGATACTGTCCTTCACCATAACTTTCTCCCCAAGACTGGGGAACAGTCCCGTAAGGCTGTGGAGGAATAACTCCAAGGAAGAGTGTTGCCTACCATTCCTCAAAGACTCTTAAGAGAGTCCGGCCTGACAAAGACCAGGAATATTTGCTAATTGAGCAAAAACCAGCATAACGTCACAGCGCTTTCTCTGTGTTTAGGCTTGGTGTGTCACTTTCTACAGACTTTGAGTGCAAAGCCTGAGGCAAGTGAAGGAAGGCTCAAAAGGGTGGGAGTCAGGAGCAGCAGGGTTTTCATCAGACCCCCAAGGACCCCCGTGCTGCACACACACGCAGAGGAGATACTTTGCCTCTTCCAGAGCAGGAAAACCCTGGCCACAGGCAGAAGAATTTCTGTATCCATCACACTGGGGCAATAACAGTAGGTCCACTATGTCACTACCATACTGATGGCCACAATCTCTGGTTTATTTTGTAGGCAGATCTATGGTATTGGGCTGGAGATAAGTATCCTCCTTGCATAGCCACCCCTCAGAGCTGTATGTGATGGCAGCATCCCTACATCCCAGTATCTTGTGGCTCATTGTCCCTTTGCTATCTTCATAAACATCACAGCCAGGCAGCCTCTCCCCTCCCAAAGCATTGCAGCATGTGCTTCAACACGTGGAGCACTTGATGGTCCAACCAGCTGCACATAGAGGGGATGTTTTCTCCTCCTAGGAACTTTAAGGGATGGACAGAATTTGGGACAAATGAAGCCATCACTGCTATCAGCTTGTGCAGGTGGGCCAGTCTACCAGAAAATGGTCCTGCCTCTGCAGAGATGTTGGCTGAGGATTCCACTTCCACCTGGAGATGCTCAGCTTTGAGTATGCGATCCAAGGTCACACTGAACGAGTGCAAGAGCAGGTGACACTTCAGTTTGTACTTTTCTTAACCATGTCTTACAGTGATGTATTTTTACATCAACACTTTTCCTCCTGAAGTATCTTCCACTCAACAGCATCTGGCTCTGCACCCTGGCTAAGGGCTGCACCAGAGCTTTGTCCTTGCCATCTCATGTCCACTAAGATGTGATGGTTAGAAGAGCAGAGGTGATGCTGTGACGCATCCACTTACCTCTTCCACATCAATTCCTCATCAGGGTGGAGAAGTTGACAGTGAGCCTTGTGATGATGTCCTGCACAAGCAACTCCAACCGTGCTGTCCTGCTAGCAAATGATGGGAATGACAGAGCCTCACCAGGGAAAAGGAGTAAAAGCTGTGAGGTGCTCACAACCAACAAGGTTGGTCTAGCAAGTCCTAGAAAGGGGACTAGCAAAATACTTGAAACAGAAACAGGTTGAAATCAGCTGAGAAATCAAGGTGAGACTTGAAATGACAGACAGCTGTAGACAGTCTTGTGTTTTCCCACAGTTTCTAAGCTTTGCATTATCCAAGGGCTCTTTGTAATTCTTGAACAAGCAGGTTTTCAGCTTGTTGGATGCTGGTTAAGGTGTCAACAAGAGATGTCTCTCTCCAGCTGGGCTCCTGCATCCTGCCCACCCATTCTGTGATCCCAGACCTCCTTCACCCATCTGTAGAAAGGCAATGGATTTTATTTGGGGCATCACGGTGGTTGTCATGGGGGCACTTTAGGCCCCTGCTCCTGCTGAGCCCACCACAGGCAGTACCACACTTCAGCCGAGATGCTGGATTGTTTTTGCTGTTTCTCACTGCTTATCTGGGACAACAACTGAGCCTTGGCACTTGTCCCAGAGCAGAGAGGATGCTCCCATGCCACTTTCAACATTTCTGAGGTATGGAGAAGGGAGGATTTCCTTTGCTTGCCACTGGCACCAATTTCTCCGCCTCCTGTCCTTGTCCAGGAGATCCCATGTCTCCCCAGACTGCTCTGCTGCTTTCCTCCATTCTCTGCCCATTCCAGCTCCTCTTGCTCATGCTCTTAGTCTTTCCAGTTAATTATTCTGAACTGGGATTTACTATGCTGGCTGGAAAGAGGCCACCAACCCTGGCAGATGGAAGAACACTGATCTCCAAGCAAGCAGTGAGACCAGACAACACCCTGTCACAGCTCAGACCAGTGACAGACACATGCAAGCTGAGTGCTGGTGTCACCAAAGACTCTTTACAGGGCCTCAGATGAGTTCTCGGAGAACTTTCTGGCTACAAGCAGGCGAAGGCTTTGGGGCTGCTTTGGTGCCATCCAAACATCTGGAGACTGGTTATAGCAAAGGTGGAAAGGGACCTCAGAATTCACCCATCCAACATCCTGTGTGACTGTCACTAGCTCTGGATCAGGTTGGTCCTGTCTTGAAAACCCCTAAGGACGGACCAACCCCACCTCTCCAGGTGTCCATCCCAAGGCTGCACCATCCAGCAGGGAAGAAGTCTTCCTAACACCTATCTTGATTCTCTCAAGCCACCATGTGTGTCTGCTGCCCCATGTTACATCATCTGCTGCCACTATCAAGTGTAACTCCACCATATTTTTAACTACCCCTCTAGGGAGGTATAAGCTGCAAACAGACCCATGTTCAGCCTCTCTTGACCAGACTAACCCAGCCCAGTTCCTTGCTGACCCCTCATTAGCACTTTCTGTGTTTCCCCCTCTCCCAGTCTGCATCTCTTCCTGATACAGAGCCTACCCAGCCACTCCTCCCACCCTGCAGCCTCTTTTGGTCTATCTGTCTCTAAACAGCACGGATGGTACTTGGTCAAGGCCAAGCTGAAGAGGAGCTCCCAACCCCTTCCATGGATTTGATACTTCCATCAGACCAAATGCCATGTGGCTACAACAGCCCTAAGCGCCAAAAAGGGCAGAGGATAAAAGGTGTGGCAGAAAATTAGTACCAGAGACCAGTGATATTTGGGTACCAAATCACAGGATGCAGTTAGCCCCATCCTGGGATCTGCGCAGGACTTTGGGTGGCCCAGTGGGTGCAGGGCACAGACAAGAAGCAGTGGAATTGCAGAGCTCATCCAGCATCACATGCCTGGAGTAGCTGCTTTGAGGACGGCAGCGAGTGCTTTCAAATTTTAATTCCTTTCCGTACGTCACGGCTCATCTTTTCCAGCTCCGCCTTCCCCCAGGAGGACAAGCTGAAGCTAACTGAGAGAGACAAGGGCTTGGAGGTGTGCGCAAATGTTTGCTCAGACGCATCAGATCGCTGCAGAGCTGCTTTTATGGGCATTTCGGAGCAGCTCCTGGCAGCGCTGCCCAAGCCGAGTTCCGTGGAAGCTGCAGTGCCCCATGACGTGAACCCACCAAGTGAGCTTCTGACCAAAAACGGGTGAGGAGAGCTTGTATTTACACAATTTGAATAAAAAGATAGCACCAAGCAGAAAAGCCTGTTTGGAGCCAGGAGCGGGAACAATAAACCCAAACACTTTCTCTGATGGGTTGCAGATGCAGCATTGCTGGCGTTCTGGTGGAAAAAGCACGGCTACACGGAGGGATTTGTCACTTAGTCATCTAGGAAATTAAGGCAGGACTTTAGTCTGCCCCCAAAACTCATACTTCTTTTGCCTAAAAGATGAAATATAGAGAAGAAAGAAGGCAATGCTCCTCCTTGCTTGTGCAGCACTGGAACAGTGCACTGTTACCTCTTTAGTTTCATATTAATGTCATTTGCACTGCCAGGCATATTAATTATGAGGGAATTAACCAGGGGGAGTCCTTTATAGAGAATTTGTTAACTAAAGGCCCCAAAGCCAGTTCAGTCCTGTGCATGGGATGGCACACACCTGGCTCTAGCACTCCTGCACTGAACTGCTGCCCAAGGGGCATCCATGGCTGATTTTTAACAAGGACTTTTTGAAGCGTGGAGTGCAGGCTGTCTCAGCTCCAGGCCCAGGTGTGCCCAGACCTGGCGGACACGTTGGAGCATTGGGGCTCTCCCTCTGTCCATCCCTGCAGCTCCTTCCACCATTATTCAGCTGTGAGAACAGCTGAAGCCACCACCATAGTGGTCTTGTGGGCTAAAATTCTCATAGTGCAGCTGGACCTCATCGATGACAGGACCATTCCATTGTCTCATCCACAGAGGAGCTGGGGGCTGCCCAGGCTGCTGTGGTCCCATGCCAGCTGTAATCGAGAGATTTCTGCAGTTGATTCTGTCCTTCCTCACTGGAGCCATGTCAGGAGCTGCCCCACTGGCAGAGGACAGGCTCAAGGCTCCCCAGCCCCACTATCATTGCCCCTGGTCAGCAGACACAGCTCTACTCTGGTGCCTGGCACTTGGCATTAATGAAGTCTGGCATTAATGGTCGCCAGACCAGTCCCAGGTCCCAGCATCAAGGAGGAGGCACAGCACCTCTGGTGAGTCCTGCTGAGCCAGACCCCGCCCCTTCCCTGCTCTGCAGTTGTTTGAGTGAGTTTTTGACCAGGTGCTCAGTGAGAACATTGAGTGCCAACAGGGTTGTGGAGCAGCAGCGATGGGACATGGCTTTACCCAGAGCACTAAGAGACAGTCAGTGTTATTGGTGTCCTGAGCCCTCATGTGTGGTCCTATCTCCAGGATCTGGCCCAGGCCCCTCAGGGTGTCAGCAGATCCAGCTTTGGATCCCTCATGCATGTGCTACCGAGTACCACGTCCCATCCTCTGACTGTCAACAGGGCTCTGCAGGCCTCATGCTCTGCCACATCATCTTAATCCCTAATTAATAGACATTATGAATCATATGGAGGGGAGAAATACTCCCAAAGTTTGCCATTAAGTATCTGGACAGCCAAAGAGGGCCACCTCTGTAAGAGAGGAGATGGGCAGCTTTGGGCTGTGCCATGTGATACGTCCCTCGGTCACAGCAGAACACACCAACCTGAACTCTGTGAGAGGAAGGCATCCCATTTTCACCAAGGCTGTTAATGTCCAGCCCCTCTGCACACTGGAGACCTTGTCAAACAAAACAAAAGGACTTGTTGTGGAGGAATCCTTGGCAACATGACCAACATACACATGACCTTACGACTTGGAAAACAGATTTTCAAAAACCCAAGTGAGGGATCTTGCCACACGTGGCATGGCTCAGCTCCTCAGCCACTGGCGCTGGCCTGGGATGCACTGCGAGTCCCAAAGCCTGCTGGAGCATGCCAGAGCACAAGAGGGGATGTGTGGGATGGGCATTGCTCCAGCCTGGATGTGGCACTTTCTCTGTGGCAGCTGCAAGCTTGGAAAAGCTCTTTACCAGTTCACTTACCACGTCCTTCCCCAGGACACTCCCAGCTCCCATGGGTTCCCCTCAGGCAGCCCTCCGCACATCCACCCTGGGGAATGTGTCTATGGGTGCCCTTAAGGGTAGGAAAGAAGTCTCCTTGCAACTTCCTTCCTCCTCCCTGCTGTTCTCCTGGTGCTGAACACTGTGGAGAACAGCCAGGGACACCTCCATTATTAAACACCCTGTGTGATACTGCCCAGCATGGGGGAGATCCCAGCACGGATGTGGCACAGAGGAGACTTCCTGCTGACTCCAGCCTCCCACCTCCTCTGGCCAAGCAGGACCCGTGCTCTCCTCCTGGATATGACACTGCCCATTCAAGGGTGCAACCTGCTGTGTAAAAGCCAGAACTGACAGAAGTCTGAAGATTCTTCCTCAGTCATGTGAATAACAAGAGGTATTAACAGGTCGGCAGGATGAGAGCTAAATGAAGCGTCACCTTGCAAGAGGCTGCTCCATCCATCCTACTTGTCTTTGGGCAGAGAAGGGAAGGTGGAGGGCAGCACAGGGGCAGGCCAGAGATGGCAGCACAGTTCCATTGTCCCTCCTGCCCTCCTGGAGCTGGGGGTACAATGAAAGACAATGTGCCACAGCAACACCCTTCCTAGTGCTGTTGCCACATGGGGGATGCATCACTGCCAAGACTCCTGTACCACCTGCAGGGTTTTCACACGCTCCTCAGCTTGCCCACTGCCCAGAGTTCCCAACAGGCACAGTTAGTGGCCTGTCCCCATCCCCAGGGCACCCTAAGTCTCACCCCTTGGAGTTCCCAGCCTTGGTAGGAAACCAGCACATCTTCCCAGTTTTCAATCCTGGCAAGGCCAGACTTGTTTAAACTGGGCTGTTTAGATGACTTGGTGTATGTTGGACACCCAGCCTGAAAGATTCAGCTCATGATGAAAGTTTGACAAAGCCCTAAAACCAGGGAAAACAAAGAGTTTTATCATGGGAAGCACTGATCCCTGAGATGAGCTGTAATTATTTCTGTCCCACTTCAACCACAGTGCATAAACACTGAGGACTGATGGCACAAGGGCCGATTTTCCAGAGCTGATCCTTTCCGCTGATGGGACAAGATGTGGTGCAAAGTGCAGGAACCTGCTGAGCTCTCAACTGCAGTCCAGGCATTTCCCCCCAAATACCTATGAAACAACCATTGCATCACTGAACATCACCAGTGCAAACTTCCCTGGAAAAATTCATTTCCACGCAAGGAATACAGCTTGGAAAATTCCAGCCTCAGTGGGGAATGACAAGCAAGGGGCTGTCTTGGAAACTATTTTGCAACCTTAATTATTTTACTTCAAAGGCTGGCAGCCTGTAATCACATTAGTCTCCCTGGGAAAGCCTGCCCTATCAGAGCCCCTCTTGCCCTCTCATCACTCCCCCCAGTCCCCGAAAAGAGCTCACAGGGAAGCTCAGGGGCCTGGTGAGCCCCTGCGTGCAGCCTGCCAGGCGATCCCGGGAATGCCTGATTTACAGTGTTATGCTTCATTCTGTTTACGCCAGCCGAGTTATTTAAAACGGGGAGAGTGAGAGGAGCCCGGGTTTTGTTTAAAAGTCCAGCAAAGAGATTTGCCTTAAATAGTCAAGAGCTGAGGTTGGAGGGGAAGCCGCCCAGCAGCACGGACCTCCGGGATGGGAGCAGAGCTGGCACCCGCGGGGGGAGCTGGCTGGCTGCGGGAGGGGTGGCAGAAGCCTCACATTTAACCCCGGGGACTTAAACCATCCTTGCAGCCCCGGCTTTGAGTGGCCTGTGGCAGCAGGGACATGGTTCACCTCCACAACAGGAAACACAGTTTTAGAGGAGAAACAGCACTGGTCTCGCAACACTCTGAGCCGTAGTGATGGCAATCCAAAAAACTGCTCCACAGCCAGAATTGGCACAGCCATCCCGAAGGAAGCTGTGCACAGAATGGCACCGCCCCAGCTCTGAACCCTCTGGGCAGCCCCTGCCAGCCCTTGAGGCCTCTTCCTCAGAGCAAGGCTCAGTGTAAAGCCACACTGCTGGAAGGGCCTCCCTCGGGGGACTGACATGAGCTTGGTTTGCTCAGTGCTGAGCACAGATCTGGTTGCTCTCTATAAATACATCCGGGGTCAACACCAGGGACGGGGAAGAGCTATTTAAATTCAAGGGGGATGCTGGCAAAAACAAAAGGCTATATATAAACTTTCCATGAGCAACGCCAGGCTGGAGGGAAGGTTTTAACTCCTCGAGTAGGAGGGTGGAGAAAGAGTGGGATAGGGCCAGACATGTTTCACTGTGTCCCCTGGGTGGGTAACCTCAGTTTCCCTACATCCTCAAGACCAGAAAACCAGCTGAGGGACCAGCAACTGGCCTTGGCACCACAGAGATTGCTCCCAGCCACACCCCAGGCAGGACAGCAAGGAGCAAGAAGCTCTTCAGATGTTTTTCCACTTTCTTGACTTATTTGGTCAAAACTGCTGAGGAATTAATCAGAATAATGAGAAACTTGGGTGCCTCAACACACTCAGCAGCAAGGGTTGACTGCTGAAAGGCTGAACTGTTGTACCCAGCCTGGCACCCCTTGCTAGGCCTTTCCCTGCATCGCTGCTAATGCCTGTATACCACATCATTCCTTTTTCTCCTGCCCATCCTGCATCCCAAAGTTCTGTACCCACTGTTAGCACATGCATCATCTGTTAATCCCTAACCCTAGCAAGCTGGCCCATCTCTGAATCTCTCTGATCCCTGCACCCCAAGGAGCCATGATGTCTGCTCCCAGCATACCCACTGGATCCACCTGCCAGATCCTTGAACAACAGTGACTTGTGGAACCAGCATGGGTGACAAACATTGCATTTGGGAGGTGTTATGGAGATGGTGATGAGGAGGACAAGGAGCTATGTGGTGGGGCAGGCTGGTGTCATGGCCCCAGTTAACAGGCAGGTCTGTGGGACACTAACCTGACTCTTTTTGGAAGTTGTCTCAGATGGAATTGAGGCCGGGACATCACCAACCCCAGCAGAACCATTTGCAGGGTGGGGGATGAAATATTCAGAGAGGTTTAAAGCAATTCAGTGTCTTCCACGGAGATAGGATTAATATTTCAGAGGAATTGGTACCTGAAAGAGGTCTAGGAGCCAGCTGAGCATTGCAGCAAACAGCCACCCAGTCACCACAGTGGCCATGGTGTGGTCTGGCAGGGATGCTGCTGGGGATCGACTCAGAGCAGCCTACTGGAGCATTGGCCAAGGAGGACACTCCTTCTGGAGGTGTACCTTGTCTTCCCACTCTGCCCCCAGGGATGCAACAGCAGTGAAGGTTTGTTCTCATGCACACAGCCATCAATTAGGTATCCCAGGTCACTGCAGAGTGGCTTCCTGGCAAGCACCAAGGCCAACCCCATCTTCCTGGTTCCTCCAAGCTCCCCCCATCTCACTCACCCCCTCCAAGCAGTGTGGTTACTGTGCTCCCACACCATCACCCCACATGCTGGGCTCGCTGTAAGGGGAAGGTGACAGCAGTTGGTACAGAGGACATTCATTCCATCATAGGAAATCCCTCTCCTCACCCCAGTCCACACGATCTGGTCCTTTCCAGGCTGTATGAGGAGAGATCTGACTACATTCACAGTGAAGTGTGGGCTGTACATAAGGCCCATAAACACTTGTCCCTGTAAGTTAAAGCAGAGCTGCCCATATCTGCCACTCTATCAAATCCCCTAAGCCACAGCCTGGAGAGCAGCCCCACCAGCGCTGGTTTTGCAATGACCAGGGGAGTGTGGGGAGTCACGTCCCAGGTGAAAAGTTCAAGTCCGAGCCAGGAGATCTTCTGGGGTAAAGGCTGTGGGACTTGGTATGCACTGCCAAAGGATGCACTGGCACCCCACTGTCCCTACCTGGCACAGAGCTGCAAGCTGCCAACAGACACATGCCCTCTTTGCTCCTAGTGGAGTCGGTGCAGGGCAGGACTCCAGTGTGCTGGGAAGGGGTTTTAACTCCTCCTACATCCCCCAGCAATGGCAGCAGCAAGTCCAGGAGCCAGCAGTGCAGGAATGTGGCTGGCTGATGGGAAGCTTTGGGGTAGCAGGAGGGAAGGCAGCATGGCTGTCGGCACTGCCGCCACAGACTCAACCAGCACTGGGGCCACATTCCCCAGGGACAGATAAAAGCAACCATAAAAGGGGAGACCTGTCAGTCAGGCTGGCCTGGCTTGTCTCAGCACAGCGGGGAGAGTGGAGCACCACTCAGCAAGCGGGTGCCACCACTGCTTTAGGAGCTGAGAGCCACCTTATCGGCTGCATGTCACAGCCCGGGTGTTCAGGGACTGCTGAGTGATGCCAGGGAAGGCACCAACTCACCAGGTATCTCTGAGCAGCCTCAACTCCATCCTCTCTGCGATGGCAACATGCAGCCTTATGTACAGTTGCAGCCACCAAATCCCATCAAGCTCTGCTGGCCACACACCTGGTCCACACATCGTCCCCAAGCCACTGCAGCCCTTCAGTGGGAAGTTGAGATGGCTCCTGGGTGAGCTCAGGATTTCTAGGGGTACAGCCATGCTTGGTTCCCTCCATCACCCTCTGCATACAAGGGAGAGGGAGCTCAGACAAAGGGAAGGCAGGAGAGAGCAGCCCCCTCCAAAGGAGTAAGAAATGAGACCCTCAGCACTTCCAGTGCAGGGCATATCCAGCAGGAGCTGGGGGGGAAGTCACCGGCTGCAGCAACTTTTGCTTATGACAAGCAAAACACTCAAGATCCATAAGCAGGAAGAGGCTCTTTTGGAGTGAACTGCAAAATATTGTCTTTGCACAGCTATACTCCCCCACTTGTGCCTTCTCCTTGAGGCCTCGGCAGCTCTCGGGGAGAAGGTTCCTTCCTGCTCACCCCTCCGCAAAGGGCAGGGCTCCTCCTCACAGTCAATTAGTGAGCTGGGGTCGGGGGTCAAGGGGCTTCCCGAGTTCAAGGCGCCGATGCCTGCACCACTGCCGAGCGACGCCAGCATCAAGTGGCACATAGGGGGTGGTCCCGTGGTTGTCCTGCGACACTCTGGGTACAACCAAATTGTGTGGTGTGTCCCAAGGTCTGCAACTTCCCCTCCTAACCACTAACTGCTGGGTCCCTCACCCTGCACTTAGCTCCCTGCTTCATTCCTCCTTCAACCTGACAGCCTCCAGCTGCCGGTCCGGCCCCCACACATCCCTCTGCAGAGCCTTTGCAGCTTCATCCCATCACTGGCAGGTTTGCAGGGGCGGAGGAGGAGCCCACATCTCTCCAGCCCCATCTCAGCACCACCACAATGACCTGGGCAGCCCCAGCGCATGCCGGCCCCATTGCCAGCCCCCCACAGCCCCATGCCAGCCCCATTCCCTTCCTCTGCAGGCCGCGCTGCAGCAGGCCAGTGGCCGCTATCAAATATTGATGGTACTGTGTGGTAAATAAGCATTATGAATTTATGAGTTGCTGAATTAAACAGGCCGTGCTCGGGCTGGCTGCTGCTCGGCGAGGCAGAAGGAACAGTGGCACTGCTGGCACATGCAGCGGCGAAGGCACGGCTCCACAGCTGACCGCGTTCAGACCCAAACCAAGCCCGGGCTTTGGGAATACCCAGAGCCCTGCAACCCTGGAGAACTTGCACCAGGCAAAGGGTTCCTTCCCCTCTTGCAAATGTCTCGCTGTCCTCTGCATTTCAGCTGTCCCCAGGGCAGCTGACAGTGCAAACTTCCCCCTCCTCAGACCGACAGTACCTCGGAGCAAAGAGAAAGGAGTGAATTGAGGCTCAGGTTCACCAGTTTAAACAACAGTGAGTCCAGCACTATGGTTATGTGAGTAACTGGGTTAATTAATAACATGGCAACTGTTGCCCAACACAGGAAAGAAGCACAAAATGATTCTGCTTGGTACAAAGGAGCCAGTGGAAAGTCACCTGTGAAAACCCCAGGCAGTGGGAAGGAGAGATGTCTTCTGGAAAGAGGCTTGTTTGCCACAGCCAATCCAACATGCTGGATGCAAGGAGAATCATAAGGCTGGTTTGGGTTGGGAGGGATCTTAAAGCCCACCTCCTTCCAGTGCCCTGCCACAGGCACCTTTCCAGTAGACTCGGTTGTTCATAGACCTGTCCAGCCTGACCTTGAACACTTACAGGGATGGGTGTGAGAGGGTGGCATGGCTTGACATCTGAGCCTGGCTGCCTCCCTGGAAGACGTTTGGGTGTCCTTGTGAACATCTTCACAAGAAGTGAGATGTAAGGACAGGATGGCGGGAAAGGAGATGGGATAAACACTTCAGCAGCATGTGAGACATCACCTAATTTGAGACCTGCAGGTAAGTGCCAAAGGAAAAGCCAGGGGATGGGATTTCCAGGACTGACACAAGAGGGAGCACAGGGAACCATAAAAGCAGCGAGAAAAGCTCCCTGTCAGCACCATTTCCTAAGGGAGCATCATGCAGGGCTGCTCCTGTTTATCAGGACCATAGTATCACAGTTTGGCTTGGAAGGCACCATCTCGCTCCACTCCCCCTGCCATTGGCTGGGACACTTTACACTAGATCAGGTCACTCCAAACTCCTTCCAGCATGTCCTTGGATCAAGCCCAGAGAAGGAAATATTTTTACCCATGCAAATATGGCGCTTTACACCTTCTTGCCACACCACAGATTGGCCACTCAGGCCTGGGACATTGCTGTCACCACATCCCCTGTGAGGTGGCAGTAGGGTGTCATCAGGCCTTGCTGGTCCCCATGTTTAGTAGATGGGACCCCCACCCTCACTGTTAACACAGCAAATTATCTCCTCAGCCCCCTGGTGTGCCAGGGCTGGGGCTGGTTCCCAGCACAGGGAGCCAGCCCCGTCCTTCAAGGACCAGCATGGCCAGCTTTATGACACCACAAAGCCACTATCCTGGAATTGCAATGTACCCTGCCCTTGGATGACCTGCTTCTTAAATCAGTCCTGGCATGTCTTCTCCAAGCTTCTCTTCCTTACGTGACAGTGGAGCCACCAAGGAGGATTGGCAAAGGGGGTGGCTGGGGTTTCTGCTTTGGGCCACTGCTACTCCCTTCCCACCCCATCTTCCTATCCCCATCGGGTGTCCAGGGCTTTGCCATCCAACAGCAGGAACCACAGACACTCCTGGCACACTTGGCTCATCACACATCAGGCAAAGCCAGCTGGGCTCTTTCACCATCACTGAATTTATCCCTGAAGACCTCCTCCACGGTACAATCAGTTCCCATCACCGGGTGATGCTTCTCTCCCACCCCTGCAGCTCCCCCATCGACTCCCCCACCTCCTCCCCCAGGCCAGGATATCCCCACATGGTTGCACATGAGCTGGCTTGCCTGGGAGCAGCCACATTTACATGGGACAGCAGTGGGGCTGGACCTCCTGAGGATGCTCCAGACTGACTACCAAGGAAGAGCCTTCAGGCTTCAGCCTAGCACCAGGGGGCACATTGCTGTGCCCCCCACAAGCCGGCCCCATGCACCACCATGGCATCAGCTCTTCTCCCCAGCTGGGCAGGATGCTGCAGGGTGTGTGCTGGCAGACCAGGCAAGGCTTTGGTGGGTTGGTGCCCTGCTCACACCAAGAAGAGGGGGAAACCAAACATGGGATAAGACCTCCTCACAGGAAGCCCAGTAGGGTCCTGACATCACCTCCTGCTCCCCTTCATGAAACCATAGAGGGTTTGGGGTGCTAGGGAGGCTGCAACGAATGGCACAGCACGTGCTCACATGCCAGACCTGGGGATGACACCATGCTTGTAAGCCACATTACTCTCTCCCCACCGATGACAGCTGGGAATGGCCAGACAAGGAGCAGACTCCAGCTCCCTTGCTGGATCCACACAGAGAAGTCCAGGGAACTTGAACACTAATTTATCAAGCTTCCAAAACAACAGAAAAAGCTTATTCCTGCATGGCTGCAGTATTAAAATCAGAGATATTGCTGACCCTGCGTTTGTCCAGTGAAGAGTCCTGGGAGCTTGAAGTCCCAGCCAGCACAGGATGCAATGCTCAGAGCTCGTCCTATTGGAAGGCACAACTGAAGCTCAGGAGGAAAACGCTCGTTGTGAAAGAGTGACCCCAACTGTCGTAATGGAAGGAAACCATTGCTGGAAAGCTCAGCTGGGAACCTCTGCTGCTGCTCAGCTGTGTGACACCAGACAGCGAGAGCTGAAATCTCTGGGGCAAAGTGTGAAACCACTGTGGGGAGACACAAGACAGGAACAGAAGTTACAGGGTTTCGCAGGGGACTTGGCTCCCTGTCCTCCTCCAGCAGGAGTTTGCTGTGGGGAGAGTAAAGCAGGATGGTGAGAACTTGGTTTAGCATTAAAACACTGAAAAATACAATTGAATCCCAAAAATTCAGCTGGGATTTAAATGCACTGAGCTCTCAGTGCCAGCAACATTGAGACACAGCACTGTTCCTGGTGTCACCTCCGGGGACTGGGAACCCTCCTGGCCCACATCAGCCACCTGTGCCCCTACAGAAGCACAGGAGCTGACACGAACCCCAAAAAGGAGAATACAGTCACTAGTAAGAATGTAGGGGACAGAGGACCAAGGGGGGGACAAAAGACCAGGTAATGGATAAGGTGACAAGTGACACAGACAGGGGCTGCCTGGAGATGTGACGCAGCAGGAACAGGGTGACTGTGGGGTGAAGATGAAGCCTGGGTAGATGGGGTACAGCATCACTGTCACACCTGGATTCACTCCATCACGGCCTAGGACACCCTCAGCAAATTACACAAGCCAGGGAAATATGGACCAGCCTGGGAACACTGCAGAATATAACCCACCAGCTGCCTGAAAATCCATCCCACGCCTCCCAGATGCTGTGATCACTGTTCCGTGTCCCAGGGACCAATGAAGAGGGCACTTTATAAATTACAGGAAAAGCTCTGCATCTTGCCATTGCTTCCCTGCTCTGTTGTTGCTCCCTTTGACTTCCAAGCAACCCCACATTCCTGTCCCAAATAAACCACATGCATCCAGCCCCACTGCAAGAGAGTGACTTGGAAATGCAGGGAGAAAACAGGTGGAAGATGGTGGCTGTGCTGAATATCCCATAAAAAAAGCCCCACAGGGCTGTTGGTGGAAGCAAGCCTGGTAAGGCTGTGCTTGGGACAGGGCACTGCTGCATTTGTGTTTCCAGGGCTCTTCCTGCAGGATAATGGCCCCAGCAAGTCCTGGGAGATCTGGAGGACAAGGAATTCAGACCCACAGCCCTTTTTGATCAATTGAAAGGAAAGCCTGGCAAATAGTTTTAAAAATGCTTTAACAAAAACGCTGTCAGGGCTAAAAGTGACACTTCAATAATTCCCAAGCACTCAGAGGTTTTAGTGCTCAGAGGCACATCCTCACTTAATAAAATGAAGGAAAACACTAAAAGACACATGAGGCATTTCAGGTGGTCCATAACAACCCACCCAGCTTCACACAGGACCCAGTGCCCACTCAGACAGGGGCACGGCAGGGGAGTCATGGCTGAGGAGGGAACAGGATGAAGGGCGGGCTGGGCACCCACACTTCGGTGAGGAGCACATGGGGCGCGATGATGGGAACACGAGGCTGGGCAGGAAGGGGCCGTGTGCCCAAGCTGGAGGTGTGTGTACCCCGTGCACCCCAGCTCCCCCCGACGTTCCACAGTTCCTCGCCCGGGGGAGTGGAGGCTGCGTGCCGGGTGCCGCTCTCGGCTCCCGCGGCAGCTCAGCCACCGATCGTCAGGCCCGTTCCCATGACCTGCTGCACTTCCTGAGGCTGGCGGCTGCTGGAGGGCTCTGGGACGTGATGGCGGAAGCACTGCGATTTGGGTGGAAGGAGAGGCCAAGAGCCGGCCTCAGCCTGGGAACAGCCTCCATGTGGCGTTCCCCACGGCCGTGACACCCAGGGTGGGATCTGCTGGCGGCCGGGAACTGCTCTGCCTGCCTCCAGTGGGTCTGTGGATACCCCAGGAGAGCAGATCTTGGGAAACTTGGGCCCGAGTAATTTCTGCTCCATGTCCAGCACAAGGCTGTATCCCAAGCAGAGCCATTACATGAGCTTGTAAAATGCCCAGGGTTTGCTCCAGCCTAAAACCACTTTCCGTTAATCCAGATGGTCCGGATGAAAGAGGGCCTCCAGGAGGCAGGTGCTCCCAGCCCTGCAGTGGCTCCCATCCCTTCTTCCAGAGATGTGCAGAAGGCAGGGAGCAGCAATGCTTCCCTGCTCAGGCTGGGCACCAGAACTCATACAGGCATCTATCATAGGTATGTTCCACACTGACCCATCGCACACATGGCAAGACAAAGCTATCCAAAAACTTAATTTGGGAATGCCCTCCATTTGTGTGTCTTGGGAAGCTTTTTATCAGTGTTCCAGAACACTACAGACGGCAGCTCACGAATCTCTGACGCAGTTGTTTGATGGGCATGTTCTTGAGTTTCGTCTTGCAAAACATTTAGATTTTCTGGGCCTTAAGATCACTTGGAGGTTAAAACAGGACCTCTAGGACAGCAGCTTGCCCCTGCACATGGTAACAACAGTTATAGCCCAGCCTGCACCTGGTTTATGTCTCCTGAAGGAGAGAGATCTCTGGAAATCTGTTTGGCTGTGGGCTCTTGAAGACAAACATTTGATTTCTCAGGGACTCCTCCTGATGGTCAACTCACCAGGATGAATCCAGCTGGAGTCACCTGCAACTCAGAGGTGTTCCTGTCCCAAATCATAGGCAAAGCCATGCAGAGCCTGGGAGGCCCTTTTCCTGTCTCCCTCTTGTTTCTTTCCTCTCCATTCTTTGAGCAAAGCTGTGTTCAAATAATGCTTCCGTGGAACAAGGAGAACTGCAACATAATTGGGATGAAAAGGTTTGGCATCTGGCCATTTCTGAGCTGACAAACCCTCACCCCGTTTTCCACTGCAGGTATAACAATACTGGAAAACTATACTCAGAACACAACCCTGCCATGAGCCCCCAGGCCCAAGCGGCCACGGAAGACAGGACTGCCCAACAGGCAGAGAAGCACAGAATATCACTGCAGGCACCCACAAACACTCACAGGAGCTCTGAGAATAAAAGATCCTCCTCTCCGACCTCATGGCTGTGTTCCCAGCTGTGTTCCCTGCTCCCAGGCAGACACAGACACTCTCAGCTTGCTGTGGATATGTGTCAACGACCCCCAAAAGATTTGCAGTCATCTTTGTGAGGTAAAAACCAAGTCGTTCATCATCTAGCCTAACAGGAAACTGCATCACAAATCCTGATTTTACTTTCTTTGTATCAGTTTGCCCCCAGAGTTCCAGGTGATGGGAGTTTTGAGCTTTTAAGTCTTCTATGATGGTAGTGCAGAACTTTTTTTGTAAAAGAGCTCGTTCTTCTCCCAAACTGCCCTTCCTAAATTACAGTTGCAGCTCCTCCAGAATCCGAGCTTTTTCTCTCCCTCTGTGTACCCAAGCAGTGCTTTCTTGGAGATTCAAACAAAGAATGTAATTTTGTAAGAGTAAATTAATTGAATCTTAAAGAATCCAAAACTACAGTAACTCTGAATCACAAGGGAAAGGGATATTCGGTGGGTTTGAAACAGGAAAGGATCCTAAGTTTATATTAGATGAAGAAATTTAGCATATTGTGAATAAATAAGTGAGCTGCATCACTTGGAAAAAATATCCATTAGACCAAAAAGTTCAAAATGCAAGGACACAAGCACTTACATACACAGACATTCATAGCTAAACTATCCAGAGGACAATTTTAACAGTATTTGGATATTATAAAGGAGCTCATCTCCATAACATGAGCAACCTGAGGAATAGCAGCACCCTGGCTTGTGGTTAACACACTGCAGCTGCTGACAGGAGTCAGAAGCCAGAGCAGGGCAGGCAGCTTTTTTCTTCCATCAGCCCTTTGCCTCTGTTTGCAAATGATGCAGAGGGCTAGCACCCAGCCAGCTTCTGCAGGGAGCCCCCAGCGATTTCACTGAGCCTGCAAATTCCTGTGGCGCTGCAAAAACAGGAGCTTTATGAATCCAACTGCACTGGAACAGAAACATGCCCAGCAGACATCTCACACACACAGAGGCACAGAAAGGAAGAATCCACACAGATTTGGGTGTTTTGCAGGGAGTGCATCCTCAAACCCAGCTGGCAAAATCCATGTTTGCACATGTGACATGGAAAGAGAGAAAAAACACTACCTTTTTTCCAGAGGATAGGACAGAGGTATGATCACGTTCTAGAAATATCTGGATCTCAGAATGAATCCTCTGAGTGAACCTGTACAGTGAAACAGGCCTGTACACATTATTATGGCAGTGTAGAATTGAGAAAAACAAAATTATTAAAGCAAAAGGAGGTGTTTTGCCTGGACAGGTCCTTGAGCTTCTTGATTCTTTGCTTCCAACGGCTTCACCACCAGCACAGGAGGTGTCAGCAGACAGGAGCTCTGCAGCCAGGGGTGAATCCTCAGCTCTGAACCACTGGTGCTGCCTTGCAGCATCCCCAGGACCATGAGTCCTTCTGGAGGATGGAGCCAACCCTCTGTGTTGGCTCCATGGGACCCACTCCTTGGCTCAGTCGGCTTAAATCAAACACGTAGGGAGAGCGAGGCTTAGGGTGCTGCCCGTGTCACCTCACCAGGGAGCACCCTCTGCTCAGGGAGCTTTGGGGCAGCACTTTAAGGATTCCAGATTTGGGATTTCCAAGATTTCCTGTTTTATGATACAGCCATAAATTAAGATGAATTATACAAAATAAGCTCCCCCAAGAGACAGTTCTGAGTTCTTGCCATGCGACATTTACAAGAAGCCTCACTCAGGTACTCTGAATGCCATGGGCAAACACAAGATTTTTTAATTTTTTTACTGTCCTTGCAGTGTGCAGTCAGCTTGTGGTCTTAAAAATGCAACTCCAAGAGTCCTTTTGGATTTTTGGCTGGAGTAGCAGTGGCTCATCACCATGTACCAACACACCACCCAGTCTTTTCTACAACTCTACCTCTGTTCACAGGAATGTTTCCTAAAGTATTGACCACAGAAAAACAGCTTTTGTGTGAGTCCCACTGCTCAGAGGCAGCACACAGGGCCTGTTTTGGCTAAGTTCAGGCAGTTTCATCAGAAACACCTCCAGCTCCATCTATCCCACCTACAAGCAGCCAAGACATGACCTCTTTTTCTCCAGAGACAAGCAGCAGAACTGCTGTTCCCAGCTTACCTGTGCATGACTACAGAGAGATGAACAATACCTGCCATGCCAGTATGGAATGTACAGAGAGCAAGGATGTGCCAGGAAAGATGAGCTCATTGTAAAAATAATTGAAAGGGCTTTTAAAAGAATCAATACAAAGCCCTGGCTGGATTCAGATGTGCACATGCCAGGAGCAAGGTACCTCCCCACCACCCAAGGGCTTTTCTGTATTCTCCTTTTTTATCAATTCCTGCTTGATTTTATCCCTTTTTTGTCTCTTTGTGCCACCCACCAGACCCTGCACTGAGTATCCTGGAGTGTGTTGTACTCCACAAGCAGCCAAGGAAAAGAGCTTCGGGCGCAAAGCAGCAGGGATGATGCAGAGAAGCTACGGGCAGTGGAAACAGGGACAGGGAATTACAGAAGTATTTATTTTGGCCAAGGAAGAAGTGACCTCCGGAGCAAACCCCAGCTCCCACAGATATTCCTCACTGCCAGCTTGGCTGACACAGCCAAGAGCTGGGAGCTGCATGCATGAACCTCTCATCCACATGTTCCTGGCTTGCTGGAAAGCTCTGTACTCCATGGATTACTTTCTCCACCACACCCCATTTCCAGGTTCTGTTGTGCCAGATTACCACAGCTGGAGGAACTGCCGTTTTGGTTTTTTTTCCAGTATTTGCCAGTAAAAGCCTTCTGCCTCTCCAGGGCAACCCATCCCAACACTCAACTGCTTGGAGGGACATTCAGAGACTTGCTCTGGCATGTCTTCCTCATGGCCACCTCACAATACCAGCAGAGTATTATGCCATCTCCAAAGGCACTGGCGCTGACCCACAGCATCGTTCTGGAGCACAGGGCTCATGAGCGACACAAGTTTGTGACAGACCCATCATGTCATAGCACCAGCTCATTCCCCTGACACCATCCAGCTCCTCAACCCACCCCAGTACCACCCAAATTCAGGCTGCGCAGGAACACCTTTGCTTGGTGCTGATGCACATCCCACTGGCATGGGGAAGGACAAGACCTCCTCAGAGCACAGCAGTGGGAATTCATCCTTTGTCATGATCTCTAAGTGATCTTTTGCCCATTCCCTGGTTCCAGGCCTTGGACACACCCGTTATCGCCATTCCCTGAAACAAGACGTTCCCGACCTCCTTTTCCCTCATCACTAATTCACACCGAGCAGGTTTCAGCTCAGCTCATGCATGAACTCTGCACTGGCACCACTTAATGGCTAAAGAACGAATTCTGACAAAGCTCATTAAAAAAGCAAGCCACTGATGTCAGCAACATGCCTTAAATCTGACCCTCAGCTTCAGGCAGGTCTGCCAAGAAACCAAGTCATCCTTCTGGAAATATAAAGGGAGAGCAGAAAACTATCAGCACAGTATGAAAGGAACCTCATTTGTTGTTACGGATGTGAAGCAGTTTGAAAACACAGGTGAGTGACACAAATTTGACTGTTCAAACTATTGAAACCCACCTTGCAGATGGACACTCAAGACAATTCCAGATGCACTGATGGGCCACCTTTAGGGAATTTATGCACAGCTCACCTCAAAACACAGGGAGCCAAAATTGCATGAATGCTCCTGGTGCTGTTTTGGTTGTAACAGACACAGACAGGTCAGCACAGGAAGATCAAACTGGCAGAAGGGCTGGGACTGAGGTATGAAAACAAAATTCTCTGGCAGGGTTCACTTCTGTTTCACTTCTGTTTTCTCCTCAGGCAAACACCTCACATTAAAAAAGAGAAGTGCAGTTGCAGAAGGGGCATAAAAAGGCACTGTTGAAAAGTTATTTACATCCCCAGATATGTGTCTCCCACCTAGCAGCTTTTGTCCCGGTGTCAGGCAGCTCTGAGGCTAAAGCCATCTGCACAGCCCACGAGTGTCACTAGCTCCAGGCACAGAGGGGCTCTGAGGCTCCATTCCCCTAGCTGGGGAAAAATGGATCACTTCTTTCCACAGTTTGTCCTCGTGGAAAGTATTTTTAAGAGCTACACAGTCCACATTTAATCAAAATAATTAAAGATATGCTTAATTAGTGTTTGCAAGCTTCTAAAACAGAGAGGTTGCAGACTGCATCTGTTTTGCATCTAGAATTTGGGATAGTCAACCCCAGAACCAAGCGTAACAGAGTAAAGCTATTTGGAGATGTCTGTCCTTCATCAGACTGGCTGTGGCAAAAAGAAACTGAGGCAAAAATATGAAGCAACAGCATTTCTCACTGCCAAAATTCTGGGCAGGGCAATAAAACCCGGGGAGAGCAGGAAGGCCCTGAGGCACAGAGGGAACGGAGCAGCGCAGGACCTGGCAGGGCAGGGAAAGAGAGAATCGGGATCATTTCGGGCAGTGTAGCCAGGTGACAGTGACAAGGGAGAGGACAGGCAGGACCCGAGTCCAAGCAAGGCGTTTTTTGCTCTGTGAGATATTTCCCTGCCTGGGAACTTGGGAGCTCCAGCCGTGCACAGAATATCCACAGCAGCTCCGTGCAGGGAAGAGCCTCACATGGCCAAGAACAGCAAATAAAGAACCTGCTGGCCTCTGCTGGCACTGGCACCACACAGTGATCCTGCAGCCTGGCTGCCTGGCCCAGCCTCACGTGGCAGCTCTGCCACCCCCAAACTGTGGTGCAAGGGCATGTCTCAACGCCAAACCCCAGGCAGAGCAGGAATGATGAGCCCATTGCTCCCAGCAGAGCTCTCGGTGTTCTCTCCTCTGCGCTCAGGGGACACTGAGGCACAGAGCAAGCGACATGATGGGGTGCTCCCAGGGTTTGGCACTGGGGCAGGGGCTATTTCTTGACGCCGATGCCCCTCTTTGGCCTCCATCCTCATGACTTGTCAGGACACCTCTCAACGTAGCCAGCACCCTCCCCAAAAGGGGCTCATGGGCACAGACCCCTCAACCAGCAGTGGCAAAGCACTGGAGAGCTGTAAGCAGCACCAGACACCTTGTGTTTCACACACTCTCCTCCTCAGCACAGATGGGGACACAGAGTGACATGCAATAAAAAATAAAAACCCTTCCCAGGGAGATGCAAAAATAATACTGTGTACATTCCAGCTTCCCAAACAACAATCGCCTGAGAAGCCAGCACTGTGGGAAAGTCTCAGTTCACTTTTCCTGGGCATTATAAATAGAATCAGAGCTACAAGCAGGGCTGGAAGTGCGAAGGAAGGGGGGAAAGGCCATTTAATGGGCTCTGTTTGAACTTGGGCCCTGGCTGATATCCAGCTTTCTGCAGAACATCTGGTCCCTTCCTGCCGAGCGAGGGGCAGCGGCATTGCACTGGGAACTGGGAAGCCCCAGTCCAGGGCTGCTTGTTGGAACCCAGAGCCCCTGAGCCTACTGGGGCATTGCACCTCAGGCTGCTGTGTATGTCACTCAAAAGCTGCCTCTGCCGTGCCCAGGTGTGAGACCAGGTGGGTCACTGAGATTCTGCAGGACTCCAGCCCTGGGGGCTGGCACCCATAGGGCCTCCAGAGCTTCCTTTCCAGAGGGCTGCTCAGTCCCTGACCTCATGTGAAGGCTCAGCACCCACCGAGCTCTCTTGCAGGACTGAAGCCCACAAGTTCTTCCATCTGCCTGGTTCTCCAGGAGCCTCATCTTTGGTTGTGTGACTTCTTTTCCCTCATGGATACACTGCTCACCAAAAGCCCCTGTGGAACCCTCTCATGGGCAGCTCCACATTCTGTTATCCATGTGTCCATTTTTTTACTCCAGCTCTTATTTATCCGGGTTATGTGCCTGTTGTGTCCCAGGCCACATTTTATGCACCAGCAACATACTTTAAGCAGGATACAGAATCACGTCAGGGGATGGTTTGGGTTGGAAGGAACCTTAAATAACATCTATTTGCAATCCCTCTGCCATGTGCTAGGACACCTTCTACTATCCGAGGTTGCTCCAAGCCCTGTCCATCCTGGCCTTGGACACTTCAATGCACGGGGCGGCCACGGCTTCTCCAGGCAACCTGGGCGCCAGGGCCTCGCCACCCTCACAGGGAGGAATCTCTTCCCAATTTCTTACCCCTGCACCACTGGCTTCCTCTGTGTGGCTCCACCAGTGCTCAGCTACTCATTCCTCGGCCCTGCTCCCCAAACTCTTCACCCACCACCTCGGCCCCTGTTCCTGCCTGGGCCTTGGCACTTCCCACAGCCCAGGTTGCCGGCCTGGGGCCACCTGAGACCTGCCCCACAAGGGTGTGGGAGGGAGAACCGTGAGCCCGAGAAGAGGACCGGGAATTCATGGGGAGAACCGGGACCCTGGGGATAAACGGGAGCCCGAGGAGAGCCGGGAACCTGAGGGGAAAACTGAGAGCCGGAGGAGCCCCGGGAGCCGCGGAGCGCCCCCCTCACCCTCGCCAGACGCGCAGGGGGGCGCGCGCGCCCGCCCGGCTCCGTGACGTCAGGGGCGAGGGGCGGGGCGGAGCGGGGGCGCGGCCGGGCGCGCGCCTTTGTTGTGGGCGGCAGGTTCCCGGGCCGCGAGCGCGCGCGCGCGCCGCGGGGCGGGGCCGGGCCGGGCCGGGTGCGCGCGGCGCGGGGGGCGTGTCCTCGCGCGGGCCCGCGGGGTCAGTCGGAGCGCGGCGCCGAGCGGAGCGGAGCGGGAGGGACACAGTCGGGACACAGCGACAGCAGCCGCACCGGAGAGACCGCACGATGATAAACACCCAGGACAGGTGTGCAGCGCGCTCCCCGCTCTCTCTCGCTCCACAGCGCGGCGGCGGCGGCGGCGGCGGGCGGGCCCGGGGTGCGGGCGGGCGCTGAGGCGGCGAGGAGGCCCCGGGACGTGGGGAGGTCGCTCCGCCTTTCCCCGCTTAAAATCCCCATCGAGGCGTTGCTTCCCCCTGCAGGAGCCCCCCGGGTAGTGGGTCTGGGCTCGCCAGGGCCTGAGCCCCTCTGGCTGAGCAGCCCTCGGCCCTTGGAGCGCTCCCTCCCCGCGCCTCTCCCTGCCTGGAGGAAGGTGGCTTTTCCAGGCGGGTTGCGCGTCAGCAGGCACGAACTTGCAGGATCCTTCTCAGCTGACCGATTTATCTTGTGTGTCTCTTCCTTGTTTAGAGTCCCCAGAGTGTCATTTTCTGCACCTCTGTCGCCGATAAGAGCCCAGAGGATGCGTATCGAGCAGCTTCGGTTCTTGTCCGTTGCCTGTGTGGGTGATGCTTGAGCTGTGCTGTGTTCATCACATGGTTATCTGCAATTTACTCCTCAAATTTGGCTTCTGGATATGTATCTCGCAATAGGAATAATAATAATTATTATTCTAGTGCAGCTACATCTCCAGAGCCTGTCCTGGAAGGGGAAGAAAGGAAAACAAACAAAGCAGTCATTTCTTCAAAGTCAGGGGGCTCTGTGGATTCTTCCATCTGGTCTAAGTGTTCAAAACTAAGAAGACCCCTAAAACACAAGGAAACGTGATGATTTCAGCTCCTGATGTGCTGCTGGTGGTTTCAGCCTGGCTCTACGTGCCAGGGCTGCCTAGGAGCAGTGATGATGGGGTTCTGAAGTTGCTGAGCTGCCCTTTGCATTTTAGCAGGGACGGGGCACGGGATTGGGATTGCTGGGAGTTTAGTGAGTTAAAATTACACCCGAAGGATGAGAGCATAACATCGATTTCCAGCTCCCCTTTCAGGCAGGGCACAGATGAGCAATTTATACTGAGGAGTTTATCCACGGAAAGGCCTTGGTGATCCAAATGCATCTTAATTTCAACCAAGCTGCAGGAAAGCAACTTCTCCAAGGACAGACGTCAGAAGGGAGCACAAGCCTAACTTTTAAGCTATAAACAGGCCTCAGGGAGAATTGCCGTTTGCGCAGGGATGGATGAAGGGATCAGACATTGTTGGGTGTTTGCATGAATTTCTTTCCTGGAGCCGAATCACAGCTGGAGAAAGCAAAAGCCTTTTTAATCTGTGCCTCACACATACTCTCTTCTCTGAGGGTGCTGCTCTCAGAACTCTAATCCTTGGGGAGATTAGTGCTGGTGTGCAGGGACCCTGATTTTAGGCGGGGGGTGGTAGTGAAGGTGTGCAGATTTGGGCCAGAGATGTGCAGGCAGCAGCTGAACGGGGCTGATGTTTTGACTTCTGCATGTGCCAGAGGAAGTGAAACCGGGAAGTGTCTTTGGCTGTTTTTCGTGAAAACTGCCTCTCTGTTTCAATTTTTTTTTTTTTTCCCCCCACAACTCCACTTCATTATCCAGTTTCTCGATTCCTTGGCTGCAAGTTAGAAAGAGCTATCAATAGTACATTGTTGGCTGGAGGGTGGAGGGAGGAGGGAAGGGAATAACAAAGCTGCCAACAGCTTTCGGGGGTGGGGACAGCACAAAGTGCTTTGTCATCCTCTCGACATCCACTACTACTGAACACACACTGGCCCATTGATAGCCCCAGGCACACCGGGGAGCACAGAACACACTGCTTTGCTACCAGACATCTCCTGGTGTATTTAAACTGGCTTTTCTCCAAGAGGTGCCTGCTCTAGAACATGGGAATGCTGCCCCAGAGCCCCGTCTAGCAAACCTGGGGGAGGGAATATGTGGAGGAAGAATAGTAGTGTTTCCTGTAGAAAGATGGTTTTGGTGGTAGGTGGTAAGCGGAGATCCGTGGTGAATTGTGCGTTTGTGAGTTATGTTTTTTGGCACTCAGAAATGCCGAATTGTAGTAGTTTGTTTGCACAAGGCCAGGTTGGATGGGGCTTGGAGCAACCTGGTGTAGTGGAAGGTGTTTTTGCCTATGGCAGGGGGTGGGACAGGATGGGTTTTAAGGCCCCTCCCGGCCCAAACCAGCCTGATTCCATATTTCTAGGTATCTCAGGTGGTTCTGACAGTGCGGCTCTCTATTTGGTGTTTGGATGCTTAAACCTGTCTGCCTTGTGGAGAGGGATTAGAGTGGAAAAACACTGCATGGAGAACACCTTCAAGTAAGATGTTTCAGGACAGGCGGTGGTTGTCGGAACAGCTGCAGAATTTATCCACTTTAGCCTCATTCCTCGCTCCGTGCTCGTGAGAACCCTCCCTCACCACATTGTTTTGGTGGTGCTTCCATAGCTTTGTGCTATGTGTGTTTCATAATGGGAGCACTGGAGGACTCTTTTCCTTGCATGGCTTTTGCAGACTGCTAGAGGAACATTGCTGGGTATCAGCACAAAGCTTTTGTGGTGCTGAGAGAGGAACCAAGGCTCCAGAAGTACTTTGCTTTGATGAGCTTCCTTAAATCCAGAGCAGGTATTAAAGCCTGTGTCCAAAGCGATTGTGGAAGACTGTGTGTAGGACTTCCAAACAAACTTGGAAACTGCAAGGGAAATGTGTTTTCTTGCTGTTCAAAGTTGCTCTGAGGGGTGAATTTGTAATCTTTAGAGTTGGGATGGAGGATGCTTGCATGGTGCTTCATGTGTATGTGAAAATGTTGCTGTGGACGTTGTGGAGCATATTGAAGAACCAACCCTTTCACTTCTGGGTTTGAAAATGTGAAACTTAAACCTTCTCCTCCTGGGCCCTGTTGATCTATTTGTAGGTATTTGTCTCTAGAAAATGTGCACTCATCTGGTCATGTGTTCCCAGCCATCTGTTCCTGGCAGCCTTCCAGGTCTCTCTTATTAGCATGAGGTTGCTCAGCACTCCGGGTTCCTGGCTCTAACCCCTCCTCCATCCCTAACAAAACACACTGGGTTCTGGTGCCACTGGGGCAGTGGGTGGTTTTAGTGTTGACATCTGGGTGCTGTGGAGAAGCAAGGATACGAATGATTTGGGGTTTGAGAAGCTGGAGCCTCCAAAAGGTGATCCCTGCTAATGTAATATGGTGTTCTCTCTCTTTTTCTTGCAGTAGTATTTTACCTTTGAGTAACTGTCCCCAGTTGCAGTGCTGCAGGCACATTGTTCCAGGGCCTCTGTGGTGCTCCTGATGCCCCTCACCCACTGTCGAAGATCCCCGGTGGGCGAGGGGGTGGCAGGGATCCTTCTCTTTCAGCTCTGATATATAAGGTGAGAAAGATTTAACTTCTAAACATTGACCTGTACCTGTGTTACAACTGTGTTCAGTTCCTTTCACAGTCTGATGGGAATAAATGCAATGAACTCCAAGATAATAAGTGGGAGAACAGGTAATTTTCCAGGGACTGAGCTGCAGATAGGTCTCTCCTTCTTTAATACCACCTGTTTATTAAGAAATGAAAGACCATTGTGCAGCACATCATTCACTGGCCTGTCTGCAGAGGCCTGCTGCAACTATTTTACACGGAGCCTGCATTATCAAAATGTGAAAGGGCGTCTGAAATGTCTTGCAGAGAGAGGAAGCAAGAAGCAGAAAGGTGAAATGCAGCAAGGGAGGGGTTGATAAGCTCCCTCCTGTGCCCTGCTCCAGAAGGTGTTGCTGTCAGGGCCTGGGAGCTGCCTGAACCAAGGTGCAAATGGGAGAGGCAGCCATCCAGCTCCCCCCTCACAGGGCTGTTTCTAGAACATGAGCACAGGCAGGGCAAGATCAAGAAGGGTTTCTGTCTGCAGACTTGCAGCTGTCTCATTTTATGTTCCTCTTCATTCCATGGGACCTTTCCTTTCAAATGAGGAGACCTGGCTGCTCCTTCATGTAGAGTAATTGGCATTTGTGTGACCTGGCTCACATCTGTCTCCTTTCTGGGACAAGGGCTGCTCTTTCATTTAGATGAGGCAGACTGAATTTATGCTCACCTTGCAAATTTGTCTGTTGAGCCAGGGGTGTTGTCAATGGTGCTAGACCTGATTTTTAATTAACCTGTGCACGGCACACAGATGTTACCTGATGAAAAGATACAGACCCTTTTGGGCCACAGCTCCCAGGGTCTCCTCCTGGAGTTCCTGAGAGAATCACAGACCTCATGGTTGCTTTCAGAATTTCCTTTGGTGAGTTTCCAGCACTTTACTCACTTGCTTCCCTTGCCAAATGTCAACCTCTGAGTCTCCAGTGACAAGGTCCCATCAGTTTAATGCTTGAGGTGAATAGCCACAGATGTTTGGGGGGCACAAACTGCAGAGAAGCAGCACAGTGGGCTTCCTGTCACAGAAAGAAGATATAAAAATAGCTTCAAGAGGGCTCTGGACAAGTAATGAATTCCTTCTGGGTGGGAAATAGGACCCTGCAGCTGGAACTCCTGCCAGCCAGCTTTGCCAAGCTTTGTGTATACACTAGGCAAGGCCCAGAGGCAGAAAATGGCTCAGCATGGAGGAGAAAGGTGGAGGGAATCATGATTTGTAGACTTTGGAATGTTTGATTCCAGTACAGCCCTGAATTTGCACAGATTTGGGCAGTGGTGTGTAGGCAGAGGGGATGTCATCCAGATAGCTGCATCCCAGAAATGTGGATGGAATTCCTCCTGGATTTATTGCTTGACGAAACTAGCAGAAGCTGTCAGAAAATCAGCCCCTTCTGTAACAAAAAATGATGGAATAATTTAGGTTGGAAAAAACCCTTTAAGGACATTGAGTCCAAGTGTTCTGCCAGCACTACCCGTGTTCACCACTAACCCATGTCCCCAGGTGCCAAATCCACAGGGCTTTTAAACCCCTCCATTCTCCATTTCTCAGGGCAGCCTCTGCCATGGCTGGACAGTCCTTTCAGTGAAAACATTTTCCCTAATATCCAACCTCCCCTGGCCTGGAAATGGTTGAGGTAATTTACTCTCATCCCATCCCTTGTTCCCTGGGAGCAGAGCATGACTCCCACCTGGTTGCACTCTCCTGTCAAGGAGTTGTAGAGAGCAAGAAAGTCCCCCATGAACCTCCTTTTCTCCAGGCTGAGCCCCTCCAGCTGCTCCTCATCAGACTTGTGCTCCAGATCCTTCCCCAACTCTGTTCCCTTCTCTGGGTATGCTCCAGCGGTGCAGAACTGACCCCAGGGTTTGAGGTGCATCAGACCTTGGAGTGGTTACAGGGTTGTGTTCTGCCCCCTCAGTTGCCTTTTCAGTCTGGCAGTGCTGTAGCTACAGCAGCTGAACTTTGCAGCCAGCGACCACCAGCATGACCTCAAAAGGCATCTGGATCTGAAAGCTTAAGTCCTTTTTCCAGCTGTATCAGCTGTTCCAGTCCAAGGGATGACCTTTCTGAACACACCTGCCTCTGCCAGCGCATGCAGCACTGCTATAAATTTGGGATCCCTGTAAGTGTTGGCATTTTTGTGTAAAGAGACTTAAAGCTCAGCCCTCCATCCAGGGAGCTTTGCTGGAGCTGCGAATGCCACAGCAACTGGTGTGGGTGCTGTGCAGCTGAGATGTGCCCTGGCACGCAGACTTGGCAGGAGGCTGCAGGTGCTTCCACAGCTTTCTCCAGCCACTTAGCCAGGGTGGATCATAACATTCTTCCTTCTGACCCTGCCAACACACCAGGGCCTCCCCCCATCCTTCCTGGGACATCTGAGGAGCAGAGCAGGGCTAGAGGATCTTGTGCTCGATGAAGTGGAACCAAGTGGAAGTTGGTCCTTGCAGCTTTGTGTTGCTGAAATGGGGCTGGAGGACTGGGGAGCTCATGAAATTCAGTCTGGTGGCAGGGATCTTTGTCCACAGGAACGTGGCAGAGGGATTTTGGGTGGGGATTTTTCCAGGGCGAACTAAAACTGAGTGCTTGTTGTGTAAACAGGATTTTGTTTTGAGCAGCTTTTATAGAATTTTGGGCTGCTGTTGCTGCTTCACAGGAGCAGCCCACAGAGCCTTTCTCTTCCCTTCCCTAGGCATCTCTGTTTGGATGCCTAGAAATAGTGTCAGCTGCCCCAGCCAGGCAGTGTAAATGTAATTCCCACTCAACTGGGGGAACTGGTTCTGCTGATCCCTGTGGTGGTGCTGCCTTTGGCTCCTGGGCTGCCACAGGAGGGGTTTCAGTGGAACAACCTCACTAGGTTTAGAGCACTGGACATAACTTCTGGTGACAACGAAGTTCTGAACCAGATGTCTCAGAATGCTTTTCCCCTTCCTATGGCAGTGCTGGTCCTCCCACTCAAAGGCACACCTCCCATGTGTAAAACCCAGCCTGCTTTCCTTACCTTCCTCACCCAGTTTTAGTTTTGTGAGCATGGGAAAAGCATGATCTGTGAGCTTTTCTGGAGAGAAGGGTGTTTTCTGGAACAGAAACACTATCTGCACTGAAACAACAACTGTGAAGGGTCCTGTAAAATTGCTGCTGAATGATATGCACATAAGACCCTGGGATGTATTTCTTTTAAGAACCCCTGTATTCAGCCCTGCTTCTCTCTCCTGGTTCCATCACAACCACAGCTTGTCCTCACTGGAGCAGCTCTCAGTGCATTTCTTGGTGCACTCAGCCACTCAGACTTCCTTCAAACTCGATGAATAAACTTGTTTCCTACAGGATATTTATTCTGGTGAAGTGTAAACTTGTTTTTTAGCTCAGCTTTGTGAGCTCTCAATGAAAGGCAGCTTCCTCTGCTTGGCTTTCAGAGGCCAAGCCACTCCCAATTTGCACATGGTATTGCTTTGTCACCAATGTGAATGTCCTCAGAGGCTTCTCTGTCTTACAGTAGTCAAACCAAGGGGCATCTATTTTAAGACAGGAGGTAATAGGAATTAAAGCACTGGGATAGTAGCTTGAGGAGCTTGAAAGGAGTTTGCTGAATTACTTGCCCTGTTCAAATAAAATACCTGGAGGCTGGACAGCTGCTCACCCAATGATGCAGTGGAGTAAGCCACTGCCCACCCACCTGCTGTGCAGGGAGACCTGGCTCTCCAGGTGCTCTCATGACTTTGGGTGTCTGCTTTACTTCTGCCCTTGAAAGCTGTGCAGGTGGGTGTGAATGTGAGGGACAGGGACATATGAGCTGTCACCAAGCACCGGGGACAGTTCAGCTTCACTGCAGTACCAGCATTTAACTCAGGGCTCTGCTTTTTTCGCTGGGGCTTGTGTCACTGAAACATGGAAATCATTCCTGGGCAAGCCAAGTGCCTGCAGGAATTGTCTAAAGGAATGGAGCTTTAGCCACTGAATTGTTTTCTAGGAACTGCTGAGCTGATCTCAAGTAATCTGCATGCTTGGCATCCCCATGGGGCAGGACTGGGGAAGGATGTGTATGTTTGTGGTCTCTAGAGAAGACCTTCTCACAAGCTTCAGATCTGCTCCTGAATTTCCCTGTACTCTGTTTTTTTTTCCCTTACCACCAGGAGGCAAACCATTGGTTATAGAATCTGGGAAGGCAATTTGTGGTCATTCCTGGAACAGAGTGTGTTGGAGATGGGCGAGGCACTGAAACTGGTTGGGCTGTGGCAGCAGAATCTGTGTTGGGTCCAGTTGTGTTCTTGGAAGGGCAGTTCATGAAGCACCATCACATGTGGCTTGGAGCCTGCGGTGAGGGAGTGGAGTCTTCTACTCATAAATTTAGTATTATATTAATATATAAAACTACATTAACAGGAAAACATGGCTAGAAATCACTCTGAGGGCTGAGAACTGTGTGATGTGTCACTGAGCCAGCAAAAGGGGAAGGGAAAAGCATAATCCTCCCCTCAGTAAAACCCTAAGACCATTTATTTGCATTTGCTTTTTCCAGTTGTCCCCTGGCTGTTCAGGACTTTACATTTTTCATTTTCCCAGGATGAGAAGATCACTGTTAGCCAAGATGTCCCAGTGCACGAAGGGAAGCCTCACACTGTCCACTTCCAGTACAAGGTCACAGAGGTGAAGACTTCCTCCTGGGATGCAGTGCTCTCAAACCAGAGCCTCTTTGTGGAAATCCCTGATGGATTATTAGCTGATGGAAGCAAAGAAGGGTAAGTTCTGGATCCCAAAGGGGCAGCCATGGCTCCTGGGAGGGAGGACTTTGCTTACATAGGTGACTGTGTACGGACATCCCATCCCTGGAAGTGTTCCAGCCAGGTTGAATGGGGCTTGGAGCAATGTGATCTAGTGGCAAGTATACCTTGGAACGAGGTATGAGTTGGAATGAGATGAGTTTTAAGGTCCCTTCCAAACCAAACCATCCTGGGATTCCATGCTGTGTGTGGGGGAAATGGGCTGTGCAATGTCCCTGATCTGCAGAGTCCCCCATAGGAATATTTTTCCCCAGTGATATTCCAGACAAATTACCATTTTTTGAGTCCCAACACTAATGAAAAACAAGCAATAAATGAGCAAAGTGAATCTTTGTGTTCTTAGGTATAGAAAGCCAATGAGATTTTCTCTGATATTATTTTATTAAGCCTATCTTGGCAGATTTTCCTCTCTTTCAGGGAACTAAAAACCCCTCCATCCTATTGATGCTCTCCTCATCGGTAGGTGGGTCGGCTCTTGGAGCATTGCTGCCCTGGCGCCAGGCTCTGCCAGGAGCTCTGATTTTTCTCTTGGCAGAATCCAGTCATGTTTTGTCCAGACAGTTCTGCTATGGGAAGTTTGTGTAAACGCAGCTTCCAGAGGAGCTCCTTCCTGCCAAGTGCTGTGCCAGAGGTCTCTGCTTCAGTGTAGATGTGGCTTTGCTAGATTCCTCTGTAGAGCAATCAGCTCCTCCTCAATCTCCAAGTAGGCTTCATCCCTTAGTGACACGAGCTAATTAAGGAAAAACCCATGGCTGGGCACCTTCAGGAAGTGGCAGTGTTGTTACTGTCTCACACTTGTCTCATTTGATTCTGAGTCCAGATAAATGTATGTGTAGTTTCTCCAGTTCGCCCATAAATCTCTGGGCTCTCCCTGGAATGGGTCCTTCTGGGATGGGATTTATTTGATAATGTCATTGTGACTTAAAGTGCAATTTTGTCAGGTTATTTTTAGCTGGGTGAAACAGCCAAGGAGAGGCCAGAGGCCATAATTAAAGTGGTTCATTAACATATTAACAGAACCCTTGCAAGTTTAATCTCCTGCACTGCGCTGACAGCTGGTTACTGAGATGTGGAGTGAAGGCCTGTTTGTCACTGCTCTGTCAGCACCAGTGCTTCCAAGTGATAGCACTTGATCGGTGTGCCACCCTGGAGGCTTGCAGAGGGGTTACTGCAGCACCACTTGCATCAAGAGGTGGCAGAAATAATCCAGCTGGAAAGGCAGGAAGCAAGGATTCAGGGATTAGCAGCTGTGCCATCCAGCCAATGTGCTCAGGAAATGGCTTTGCTTGTGCACACATTCTCTGGGGATGGTTTGTTCTCCTTTTCTGCCTGCCATGAGCTTGGTTCTGGGCAGTTTTCCTTTCCAAAAAGTACAGAACTCCCAGATCCCCCATGTGCATTGCCAGGGAATGCAGCCTGGCCGGGGAGCAGCTGTGATATTCTGCTTCCTGCCTACGAAGGCTTCAGTCCCAGAGCACCACGGGTGGGGAGGGTGTTTGTGGCTGTGAGGACAGGAACTGATCCTGACTCGGAGCAAGGACAGCTCTTGAATCTGCAGGGCAGGAAGCCCATTGTTTCAGCACCCATTGTTTGCTGGAAGGGGGCTGTAAACAACCTTTGTGTCTGAAAACATCCAAACAGTTGATAATTCGATAATGCTCAGAGGCTTCCTCAGGACAGGACTTCTCAGAGCTGATGTCCTTTTGTCTTACCCCTCCTTGGCAGGTTGTCAGCACTGCTGGAGTTTGCTGAAGAAAAAATGAAAGTCAACTATGTCTTCGTCTGCTTCAGAAAAAGCAGAGAAGATCGAGGTGAGGGCTGGCCCCCGCTCGGGATTGCTCCTGACATCCCACACGGTGCTGCTGAAGCTGTAAAGAACTAGTCCCAGGGCAAGACTCACAGGAACCTCCTAGTGCAAGGATCGTTATGTGCATAATTCTTATGGGAATAGTTTCTTGTAGAGGAAATAAGCACTTTCTGAAAGGTAAAGGAGTGTTGTGGTTTCTCCAGATCTGCTGGATAGGGCTTGGAGCAACCTAGTCTAGTGGAAGTTGTTCCAGCCCATGGCAGTGGGGCGGAACTCAATGAGCTTTAAGGTCCCTTTCAGCCCAAACCAGTCTGGGATTCCATGGGATTCCATTCATCTGCTTTGCTGCCCTGCCATTAAATACTCTGGTGCAAAAAGCTGCTCCTAAATGATTTGGGGCAATTTTCTCATTTAGTGTCATTTAATATTCCCCTTTTGGTAAGCAGTGAAGTCTCTGTTTGGCACCAGGCTGCTGTGATATGGAAGGTGAAACTAGGGAGGAGTTTATTAGATGCAAAACAAGCACTTAGAGCCTGTTGCCCTGAAATTCATCAGCTTTTTAAAGATCTCCTGGCACTTCTGTCCTTTCCAGGCTTACAGGTAATCCTGGCCATGGCTCGAGATGCTTGTGGCTTTGGGGGCTGCATTAGGATCTAAAGATAGACCAGCTGGGTGAGGGATTACAAGCCAGGGGGCTGGGGGATGTACCAGGCTGGGATCTTGTCATTCTAAATCCCACCAGAGCCACGCTGTAGCCTAGTAATTCCAGCCCCAGTTCTAATTTAACTCCACAGCTTCATGAGCTGTCCCAGCTTCTCCGAAACTGAAGGGCCTTAGTAAAGCTTAGCTGAGCCCAGGAAGATGTCATCATCCCTCATTACCATGCCTGGAATAATTTCCAAATCAAGTCCTTTTATGTCACCACTAGCACCGGTTTCGTAGGTGGCCCCTGCGGAGGCTGGGGACAGAGGACAGCCGGTGCCAGGGGGTGTTGGTAGGAGATCCCGAGTGGATCCAGGTCCTTGTCTATGCAGCTGAAATTCAGTGCTGCCAGAAAGTATCTTCAGGAGCTCTCTGCATGGTCACTCAGTGTCCTGGAGCTGATTGCCCGAGGGTACCATAGGGATGGGATTCTGCACGAGGGTGCCACAGGTCACAGGCCAGCCATGTCATGCTTCAGGGACACAGGCGTGGTGCCACAGAACCGTATCTGTCTGGGCTGGCCCCACTCTGAATTCCCACATGCAACCCCAAGTGGCTTTCCTGCGGTCCCACCCCGACCTGTGCAGAGCTCCAGCACCTCCTTGTGGAGACAGCAAATGTCTACCTCGTCCCAAAGCAGATTCGTGTTCACTGCTGTCTCCTCTCTCACCACTCAAGGGTGCTGCGTCAGGACAAAACCTATGGCACGGCCACATGCATCCTGGAAAGCAGCAATATGCAGCTGCTGCAGGCAGACAACCAACCACTGCCGTTTCTCACAGGGGATAGAAGCAGCATTGCAGGAGAAACATGGACAAAGCTGCTCAGCTAAAACCCCTTCACACTTAGGAGTAGCTGCGATGAGCACAAAAACCCCTGCTGGAGAGAGCTGTGCTTCTCTGCAGAGGAAGCTGGATGCACTCACAGGGGGTGTCCCATGCACTTTGATACTGATGGCTCAAGGGAGAGGTGTAAAGAGGATTATTCCTGGTAGTAACAGATCTCCTTCTCTTTGGTAGCTCCACTCCTGAAGACATTCAGCTTCTTGGGCTTTGAGATCGTGCGGCCTGGCCATCCCGCTGTCCCTTCGCGGCCAGATGTGATGTTCATGGTGTACCCCCTGGATCAGAGCTCTTCCTCCGATGAAGAATAGCTGCAGAAGGGAGCTCCAGTGGCACCCTAACATGCTGTGGAGGGGAGAGAGGACCACCTCCTTTCCCAAGGAGAGGGAAGCAGAGCTTCTGTTGAACTGCAGGCGCATTTCTCATTGTTAGATTGGGCTGTGTATCTCCAGAGTTGACTCTCATTGAAACATGTTGCCTAGAGAACTATCTATCACACATGTAATCATCACTAGGAGAAGGAAGATGTTTATGAACTGGCACAGGAGCTCTTCTCATGCAGCTGCATGGTGTGGGAGCCCCGAGGTTGGTACCACCTTTGGGACTCCTCCGAACCCCCACTGGTGCCTCCTGCCTGCCCAGCATGGGCTCAGCTGGAACATGACCCATTCATTTCCCACTCAAGACCTTAAAAACAGCCTGGCTTGGTGTGGGGCACATGCAGGAGATGCTCAAGTTTATCCTTTAACACTACATTAAACCCCCATGCATCTCCACTCCAATGCTGGTTTAACTGGCCTAACTTTTTTTTTTTTTTGAAACTTCTTGCTCTTCTAGCTTTTGTTTTATGCAGTCTTAACCCTGTTCCACGTTCCCACTACACTATCACAGCATTCAATAAAAGGGGCATTCAGATCAATTTCACACACCTGGGGCTGTTTATTTGGGAGGAACAATTTCCTGACCTGCACTGTGATTTTTGGGATGGTCCAAAGAGACAAGAGAAGCTCATGCCTTTACCCTCCACCCCAGGATGGATTTGGAACAACCCCAAGCCTTCACCTCTGTTCCTGCTCCCCTTCCCACAGGGATGAGCTCAAGCCTTGAGATGCCACCACTGGCTGTATCTGAACAAAGGGGTTGTGTGGGGGCAGGTGCTGACAGTAGGTCATGGCTTAGTCCAGCCCTGTCCAATACCAGAGGAGATGCCCTGCACTGTGGTACTGTATCCTGGCTGGCTCACTCTGACAGGCCCCAGGGAAGGGGGATGTACTCCAGGGCTGTGTCCTCAGCTCTTCCTGGCCTGGCTCCTTGTGGGATTGTTTCTGTTGTGCTTTTGCCCTTCGACAGATGATTCTGTTGAAAGCTGGACCCGAGTAATTTCTTACCCACCATGGTGAGTGTTTGGTTTGGGAGAGGCTGGGATCTGAGTGTGCGTGAATAATTTTGGGTCTCTTTTTGCCCTCCTTCACTTCCATAAAACCAAGAGGGAAAGGAGCTGTGCTCCCTCCAGCAGGGCATTAGACCCTCTTATCAGTTTAAAATCAAATGGGCTGTCCTCTGAAAGAGGAGCCCTCAGGAATGGGTGTTCCCTGGCTAAAACTGCTGAATGCTGCTTCTGGCTCGAGAAGGGTGCAGTTTTATCCCTTCTTGTAGCTGAAGCTGCCTCTACTCTGGCCTGAGACTGGCAGGTTCCTCCTGGGTGTCCCTGCATGTGCCAGTGGCCAGCTGCTACCCCATGGTGCCCCAGGCTGGCACGTCCCAGCTTATGGTATGGAAACCACTTTGTTTACTAGTAAAATTGACTGGTAAAGTGCAGGATTCTGGTCAGTGTAGGAGCTGGAGTGAGGCTGATCTGAGCTCTTTATTGTGCTGGAGATAGGAGGCTGTGCCACTGCATGTGCTTCTCCATTTCAAATCATTTGCCCTGCCTCAAGTAAGGGAGGGCAAATGTGGATTTCTCAGATCACCAGATGCCTTCCAAAACACCTTCTGGAAAATCCGGAAGGTGCCTCCGATGTCCCTGGGTGCTGCCTCCCACGTGGACCACCTCCATGGCAAAGCTGGAGGAGCCAAACCCTGCCTCATGACCACCCTGTGCATCTAGTAACCTCCTCTACCCTTGGGCCATGGTGCAGGGCAGGGCTTTGGTGCCCAGGGTTCAATCCTGGGGAGTTCTGCCTCCAGTTAGCAGGTCTGAGTTCAGCTGCAGCACCCACTGGAGCCATGAGAGATGGGGCAGAGGCATATCCAGGAGCACAGGGCAGAAGCCTTGGATGAATGAGCACCAGAAGCCTTGTCAGATGCCCAAGATGGGGAAACCCCCTCTCCCATCCCCAAAAATAACTGGCCACAGGTTTTGGGGATAAAGGACCAGACTTGGGGCAACAGGAAGAAAAAGCAACCCTCACAGGTTTGTGATTGTCTCTTAAAAAGATTTATTCTCCCTCCTTGCCTAAATGTACAAAGGCAAGAAGAGTACAGTTTGTATATATATATATTTATATATATATATATAAAAAAAAAAAAAACAAGGAACTCGGTAATAATGTACACTTTACAGAAGGGCAGAGTCAGGAAGACTGAAATGAAACCCAACACAGCAACGCCAATGGAAACGAGCTATAAACACGAACGGTCTGACACCAGGGCTGGGGGTGGCCCCATGGGCAACAGCTGGCCCAGAGAACCTGGGAAATGTTGAAATGTCAAACCTCAAACCTATTCTGCATAAACTGTTGTTTCATTTAACACCTAAAGGGAAACTCAACTGGGACCCAACTGGGAAGGTGGAGAGCAGCCCCCCCAACCCCCTGTGATTGGCAGCAAAGCCTGTGACACCCCCCAACACTCCCAGGCACTTCCTCTGCGCTGCTGGAGGGCCCTGGCCATGCTGGGAGCCCGGCTGTGCCGAGATGGCCAAGGCTGGAGGTAGGAACAGCCAGTGGGATACTCCTCCACGGGTGGGATGCGGGGATCTCCAAGGCACCCCAACCCCACCAGTCCCTAGTGCCAGGGCTGTGTGTGGCTCTGTGATGGGTGTGGGGTGGGTCCATCAACCCACCCTGTCCCTGTGGAGTGTGCCAGGCCATGCGGCCCCGTCTCCTTCCAAACACAACATACAGTGGAAGAAAAATGAGTCAAACAACAAGAGCAGGCTGAGGCCACCATGCTGCCAGCACCTGAACCGGGGCTGAGAGCAGCCAGTGCCTCCTTTCCAACTGGGTACAGTGGGATGGGGAAGAAACGGGGAAAGAAAACAAAACCCAAAACAACAGCTTTCAAACAATTGCTTTTTACAGTATGTACAGAGCCCAGCAGGCAGAGCATCCCCGTACAGCAGCCTTCGAGGCCGGGTGGAACACGGACACGCACAACTGAGACTGATGGCCCCCATGTCCCCCAGCCAGGCCGTGGGAGGCAGGGGGAGAGCAGGGACGGCCCGGCCACTGCAGGGCCGAGGTAGAGTGTCGGCCTGGAGAGAGCCACTCTGGGGCTGGGGGCAGAGGACCAGAAAGCCCCTGTCCTCAGAGCTGGGGAGCAGCCAGGAGTGGGGACCATATTCCTCCAGGACCTGGAACCCCCAGCCCTGGCATGAGGCTGGAGCGGGGACCGGCGTGGTCCCACGTGCCTCTTGCAGAACCTAAGTGTGCTTGTTTCTTGCTGCGCCCTGCCTGCAGCCTGGGGAAGCCACCCTAAAAGCAAAAGGTGGATGAAAAGGGGAGACACAGCCCCCCACAGCAGGATGTGCTGCCCCAAGGTTGGGGGGCACTTGCCATGGTAGTGGGGCAGAGGAAAGGCTGGGATTTGCAGAGTTGCAGCTCAGAAACCAAAGCAAAAGCCACGGGCAGGAGCTTCAGGCAGGTCTGGACTGTGCATGGCCTGGGGGGCCCTGGCAGCCTGTGGGATGACAGACACAGCCCCCAGCTCTGTGCACCCTGCTGCCCCCAGCCCCAAGGAGCCCCAGCGCCCAACAGCAGAGGCAGCTTTGCTGAGGCTAAGGGCTTCCCCAGTGCCACTCTGGGGGCCACACTGGCCCCATGCTGGTGGCTTCCGCCCGCAGGCACAGAGTTGTGGCTGCTGTGGGGTGCAGGACCAGATGAGGGACTGGGAGAGCCCCACAGCTGCCTCCAGCCAGGCTGCCACGCACCTGCTTGGCTCATACCAGCCTCCTGACACCACCAAGGCTCTGTGAGCCAGTCCTTCCTTCCTTTCTTGAAACTGTGGCCACACAGCAGGCTCGGCCCCCATGTTTCAAGTCCCCCCCCGCCCCCAGTCCTGTCGTGAAGCAGCAGCTCACAGAGACATGGCAGGGTCCCAAATTCATCGAGAAACCTCAGTGCTTCTGTTTCCTCTTCATAGCAGGTGAGCCACCTCCACCCTGAGTGCTGGTGCTCAGTAGAATAAATATATCTGCAGGTACCAGCTCACCCACTCACCAAAGAGGGGTGGGGTGGGGAGTCAGTGTGTGTCCGACCAGGGGAGAAGACAGAGTCTGCCTCGGATCGTGGCAGGAACATCAAGCAGTACAATTAACACCATTCAACTGATGTCTAAAGGAGTCTCCAGCGCTTCTCCATGTGAGCCAGTCACATGTCTTGTACAGCCCAGCCATCCTGGTGTGTCATATCCTGCCACGACCCAAGGGCAAGTCAGCTCCCGTGAGCCCCAATGCCGTGGGCAAACCCGAAACCCTCGAGGGCATCCCATGAGCGCCCAGCCCGGCCGCCCATGTGGAGGTGCGGCAGGAGCAGAGCCTTACCGTTCTCACCTCCGGGGCGGTGGGTACAGGGAGGGAGCAGAGCCTTGCTGGCTGGCAACGATGGCTGTGGAGGAGAGACCTGGTGGGAGAGAAGGCGTCAGGAGCTGGTACACAGGGCTGGGCACCTTGGGGACACTGTGAGGGTCCCGTGACCCCAGGGCAGGTACAGCTCCCCACCCAGCCCAGCCCCGCTCTCACCTGTTGCATAGGGCAGGTTGTACTGCGCTGGCAGCAGCGAGTACCCGAGGTGGTGGTGGTGGTGATGCGTCGAGAGCAGGCGCTGGGAGGGCGACGTGCGGGGCCGGTCGCTGCTCCTCTCCCCAGCACCCGCTCCCCCGACACTGCTGCAGCTCCCGCCGCCCCCCACCACCCCACAGCCGCTGCGGTCCCGCTCCTGAGACGTCTTCTCACTTATCTGGAGAGGAGAAAGCAGACACATGCTGAGGGACATGAACAGTGACCCCAGGGCACACACCGGGATACTCCCTTTGCCCAAAACATTCCCGTGACGCTGATGGGAAGTGGGGTGTGATGGCCAAAAGCCATGTGGAGGACACAGGGCCTGTTTGAGGACAACTCTTTCCTCACTGTGTCCAAGCTCTGTCTCCCAGCTCAGCCCAGGAGGAGCCACGGGATGGAGACAGCCCCCACATCCCACCTTCCAGCTCCAGGGCTGAGGACAAGTGTCACCTGGTTGCTGCAGGACCTGGAGAAGCCCCAGCACTGGGGCACATTTGGCTGGTCCATTCCAAAAGATCTGTAATGCCGGAATCCATGGCTGCAGGTCTCCCACAGCAGCAGAAATAGCAAAACCGCACGGCAGCAAGCAGAGCTGCTCCCACCTCATTACAGGATCCAGGGACTATCCCACAGAGCTGGGCAAAGCCAGCGCCCTGCTGACCCTCACCGTGGGTGATTTGCTCTTGTAGTGGCTGGCATGCTGCTGCAGGATGTCCAGGGCCTTGGACTCTGAGCTGGATTTACAGCTCACGCTGGGGCTGGCTCGGGACTTGTCACTGTCGTCACTGCCGGACGCCTTGCTCCCATACGGAGAGAAGGAATAGCTGGAGGGTAGGTATGATCCTGAGGGAAGAACAGCAGTCAGGGCACCAGGACTATTCGGGCAGCACAGTGGGAGCATGTGGCTCTGCATGCGTGTGAGGATGTCCCACAGCCATCCCCCACCCTGAGAGCAGGGACAGCTGGGAACAGACACCCCTTGAAGTCCCCTGCTCCCTACCTGGGTAATTCTGCATCATGACGGTGGGCATGGCACGGTAGCTGGGGTGGTTGGGGTCATAGGACTGGCTGTAGGAGTAGCCGTGCATATACGGGATGTAGGACTGATGCTGCGTGAGGGGTGACGACACGGGAACGTGGACGCTGGGCCTGGGCTCCTTCCCCACCATGCGAGCCTCCTCAGTGGGGGTCAGCTTGCACTCGGAGCTGGTGCTCTCCTTCCCGTCCTCCTTGGACGAGGCTTCTTTGCTTCGATTTCTTTCTTCCTTCAACTTTCGGTCCCTCTCCTCTTTCCATCGCTCATCCTCTGTCTTGATGTCCGAATACTTTGCTGGGTACACGTAGGTCCACATGCGGGGCTCGGCTTCCTGCAAGAACAGCCAGCCATCAGAACAGCTGCCTCCCCCTGGTCCTGCCTGTCCTAAAACCAGCCTGCTTTTGGAGGAAACCGGCAAACCCCACTCCCCTTTCCTGGGATCTCCTTGGCCCATCTGTGGCCTCTGCTTCCCACAAGAACAGCCAACCACCAGAGCAGCTGTCTCCCCACAGACCCACCCTTCCCAAATCCAGGCTGGGTTTGGAGGAGACGGGCAAATCCCACTCCCCTTCCCTGGACACTCCTTAGCTCGTCCATTGGCCTCACAGCCCCACCGTTTTTCTGGCCCCAAGGGAATCTCATGGAGTCCCACCACAAGCAGAGGACAACATGTGTACTCTGAGGTGATGGCACCAGCAAAGTATGGTGAGTGGCTCCCTCCAGGAGCAAACCCAAGGCTGGGATGGCAGACAGGGCAGGGCATTACCTGTCTGTACCAGAGAACAGGGTCCACCTCCGCTTGCCGGCCACACTCGGAGCCAGCCTTTGTCTCAGCCGTCTCCTTCCCTAGGTGACCAGCCTCACTCAGCTTCACCTTGAGCCCCTCAGCAACCTGGCTGCTGGACAGTTTGGACGAGTCCTCCAGTTTGGGGATGATGACAGATTTGGCCATATCAGGACCTCCCTGCTCCTTAGGCTTGCTCAGGCCCGACTTGACAAGGTCCGTGAGGCTCGGGGCTTTGGTCAGTGTTGGGGGCATGGGTGGCTTCTGCTTCCATTCCTCTTTGAGTGCCGCCTCCCTCTCTTTCAAGCCCAGCTCTGCCTTCTTCTCCAGCCCTCGCTGCTGCTGCTGCTCCAGGCTCTGCCGCTGCTTCTGCTGTTCCTCGTACTGCTGGCGGTAGGCAGGGTTGGTGCTCAGCAGGTGGGTATGATAGCCCTGCTCGCTGTAGCCGTAGGGTGGCACGTAGGCATACTGGTTGTAGTAGAGGGACTGCATGTACATGTTGGGGCGCTGCTGGATGACCGAGGGCTGCTGGCTGGAGCCACTGCTGAGCTCTGCCTTCTTCTCCTCAGAGCCTTCACTCTTCACCTTCACCTCCGGGTTCTCCTGCTCCTCATCCTTCTTCAGCTTCAAGGTCTGTGTCTCGGCCGCAGACTGCCCACCAGGGTTCAGGGGTCCTGGGCTAGCCTGGGGGTAGCCAGGGGAATAGTAGGTTTCAAAGCCTTGGTAGAAGGGAGACTCTTTGCTCTGCGGTTGTGGTGGGAAAAGAGCTTTTTTGGCACTTTCCTTGACCAGCTGCTCTGGATCCTTCACCTTCACACTCTCCAGCTTGCCCTCCCCATCCTCCCCAGCATCAGAGATGTCTGAGTAGGCAGGGCTGTTGGTCTTCACTGAGCTGGCCTCTGCCCCATTCTGGGTGACAACATGCAGTGGGGTCAGGGGCTGGGCTGGATTGGTGTTCTCCAGCCTGCTGGCCCCGCCTATGGAGGGACTGGGTGCATTGTCAGTGAAGCTGTAGATTTTATCTGCCTCAGCCTTGATGCTGGCGAGCCGGCTCTGATGGGGATCAGATGAACCATTCAGCACCCCCTCACCTTTCATCCCCAGCTCGCTGGATTCACCCCGGAAAGGGCTCTTACCTTCCTCCGCTCTGCAGGCTTTGCCAGGAGTCAAAGGGTTTTCCACCTCTTTGGGCTCTTTCTTCTTCTTGTCTTTCTTCTTCTTCTCCTTGGAAGGGGTGAGGGTAGGGTTGACAGTGAAGGGCTCTCCCATCACTGTTGGCTTGGGCTGGATGGGTTTGAGCTGGGGGCTGTTGGGCATGGTCTGGACCACAGTTGTGGTGAGGCCAGTGGAAGAGCCAGGGCTGGCTGTGGTGAGCGTGGCAGTCTGGAAGGTGAAAATCGGCTGCGGGGGGATAGCTGGTGCAATGGGTCTGGCAGACTTCAAGCTTTTGGAAGGAATCTTCTCCTGTTTAGCACCAGAGGCCTTCTTTGACTTGTCCTTATCAATGCATCGCTTCTCCAGAGAGTCAAAGTCATCATTACTCGTTTCATCGGCCACCAAGGGACCATCCTCAGAGCCATCGTTGGACAGAGCACCCAGGTCTGTGTCTCCTTCCCCACCCACCTTCTTCTTGCAAGGGACCTTGGCACTGAACTTGCTGGATGGGGAGGGGCTGTGTGGCTCCATCAAACGCACCTTGGGGGTGGCCGAGCGAGCGGGCGAGAGGGAGCCCTTCTGTGTCCCGGTAGCACCGTTGCAGCTCCCAACATCAGCATGCAGGGAGGGCTCCTCGCCATATTCACTGTCCACATCTGCCTCTAGCTTGCTGTCGTCGTCCGTGTGTGCGTGGGCCTGGTGGTACTTCAGCCCATTGATATGCTTGTACTTCTTATTACAGTTGGGGTGGGGACAGTCGATGAGGATGGGAGAAGGGCAGTTGCGCTCCAGGACAGCTGGCTCCACCTTGACCGTGGCAGGTGGCACTGTGGCCGAGCCCATTGAGTTTGTGCGGATGCGCTTGCTGCCCTTGGAGTCCTCCGAGCTGGAGTTTAGATCCATGTCGGAGAGGGGTTTGCTCTTCCGTTTGGTGACAGAGGAGGGACTGGCCTTCACATCCTCGGTGGTGCCACCAGGCGGGGTGCGGTGGTCCGAGGAGTTCTGGCTGCCCCGGCGCCCCTTGCTGCTGGCTCCTGCCCGGGTCTTACTGCTGTTGCTGGTCCCCTTGCTGTCTGAGGCAGCGGCCGTCTCGTTGACTGGTGTGTTGCTGTTGGGGCGCATGCGCTTGCCCCTTCCCCGACCGTTGCGCATCTCCAGGTCACTGGTGGGAGAGTCACAGAACCTGCAGGGAGGAGGACACAGAGGTTTTAACAGAGAGATGGCTGTGCACAATGGGGACCCTCTTACTCCCCTCGCTACCAATCCGTGGACTTCTCCCCCTACTGAGGGATAAAGAGAAACCAGAGACGTCCCCCGGGATGTGCTAAACCATCTCCAGTCCTCAGGACAAGGGATGTGCAACTGTAGGGGCAAAGAGTCATGGAAGCAGTTGGGTTGGAGGAGATGCCAACCCCTATGGCAGCCCCAAGGGCACAAGGCAGAGTGTCCAGTACCATGGGGGCTATAGAGGGCCAGATCTGCCCTCGGTGCAGTAGCCCAACAGAGCCCCCCACCCGCTTACCGGGGAGGTGCCCAGTCATGCTGTGTGCAGTCCAGCAGAGTCCCCACGTACGTCTTGTTCCTCCAGGTGACATTGACCACCAGCATCCCTGCAAGGTGAGGGAAAAGGATCAGACACGGCCAGGTGTGATTCCATGGTGCTAGGAACCTGCTCCTTGAGACAGGCAGGATGAAGAGCTTAGCTCTAGGTTTGAAGGAGGGTAGACAACGGGTCATGGGCTCATAGAAGAGGTGAGACATTGGGCTCAGGGCTGGAGGGGCACCAAGATGGGACTTGGAGACTTCCAGCTCATCCCTTCCCTTGGCATGTCTCATCTAACCCCTCTTCCTGTTCCCTACTTTAATGGGATGCTCAAACACAGCGACCCCCAAAGGGCTGTGGGATTTCAGGGGAGACCTGAAGATCCACATTGGCTCCATGTGTGCTCAGGTAGGGTAGAGAATGTGATCTCCAGGGAGAAAGAGCTGGGAAGCCACTGGGGAAAATGCAGAAAGCCCCTAGCAAGGCTGTGGATCCCAAAGTGGAGCTGCAGACCCCCCAGCAGGGCTACAAACCAGCATGGCCATGAACCTCATGACCCTCTGGGAAAAGCTGCTACTGCCACTAGATGGCAAGCTGAGCCCAGCATTCCTTCTCAGGCAACTGTGCCTGGCAGGAAAACCCAATCCTGGCAGAATAATGCACCGTAGCCCTGGGCCATTTTGCTTCAGCACCTCCAAGGGCATTCCTCTGCCCTGTATTTCCATCTGGAGAACCATCCATGGGACCATATCCTCCCATCATGGAACAAAGTCAACGGGCATTCAGAAAACATTGGAGTTTCAGCTTTTCCACACTGATTCAGAAGAACTGCCTGGCTCACACCCACGCCGAGGTCAAGGATCCTCAGCACCTCTTCTGGGAGGCAGAGCGGTCTTCCACAGCATCCCTCAGTAGTGTAGGGTCTCCTCCATGCCACGGATCACTCTGATTTCCACACGACTGGAGCAGAGTCTGTTGTGCCAGGCACATTTATCCAAGCAAGGTAAAAGTCGGTAACGCATTTGCAAGGGTTGATGAGTGCAGCAAGATATACGGCCCCGGGAGATGAATGGAGCCAAGGGAGCCCGGAGCAGCTGCGCCTGAAGTATGTTTATAAATCTCAGCCCACATCCCCCGTTGTGCTATGCCAGCAGCCAGCTGCAGGCTTCAGCATGGATAATACATGGAGCCAAGGCCCAACACGTGGGGCTCCTTCAGAAAGAGAAATTAAATGCAGACTTTCTCCTTTTCCTCCTGGAAAATGCTGCCAGCAGATCATGGGAAGACATGATGCCAGCACACGGCCACGAGCCACAGCCAGCTTATCCCAGTGAGCAAGAGATGCTGGACTGTCCCTTCAGAGGAAGGTGCTGGAGATCTGCCTTAACAAAGACATGGCCAGGATGTGATGATGGAGACAACCTGAGGGAGAAACCAACTGCTGTGAACCCACAGCCTCACACATGGAAAGTTCAGTGGGAACAGTGGGGTGCTGGTTCCAGGCATCCCAAAAAGGCACATGGAATGTGGTCTTCTGTCCTTCCTAATGCAGCAGTTTTTGGCAGGCAGGAGCCAGTACCCCTCTCCTTAAAACCCAAAGAAGCTCGTGGCTGCATCCTGTACCCCAACCCAGCCCCACCATTCCCAGGACACCTGTGGGGAGCTGCTGTGGGATCCTCCCAGGTGCTGCCCAAGGACCTGAGAAACAAGCAGCACTAACCCAGGCCCCATCCCACCCAGCCCTTCTGCTCTCCCCATCAGTACAATCCCTCTGAAGGCAGAGAAGACCTCATGAGCCACTGGAAGTTAATTGTATGGCAAACCACTGGAGTCTCTTGTGCATCCTGGGGCCAACGTGTGATATTAGAAAGAAGGTGCTGGCATTTTTCCTCCTGATCACCACAGTCACAACAGAGAGAGATGAAAGAGGAAGGGGCAAAATGAGCTGGCACTGTCTCTTTCCCTGTTGGAAAACCAGACCTCCAACACACACCAGCCTATATTTAACCCGCTGCAACCAATCATTCCAAATCCCCTCCTAATCCTCCAACAATAACCCAGGACAATTTAAACCCCAGGATAGATCCTAAGCAGCTTTATTCACCCACTGTGTCCCCCTCCCACAGCAGGATGATGAGCAGGCACAGGCATGACAAGGGCAGCAGTGAGGAAGTAAAGCTTTCGCATCTCCAAGAACGCAGAAGCCCTGGAACAGAAGGAATCCTGCTTGGGTAACTCCCATCCCACCTGGTTTCATGGAAAGGTGACATCTTTGAAGCTCTTAAGGAAATAGTACCACCCAATTCTGGGTGCAAACCACTCAGCATCCTGCTCTCTAATTGCTCACATCAGAGTTGTATCCTGGCTGGAAAAATTAAGGGCTGGTGATGGTGCTAAGTTGCCATTCAGGAAGGCAGCATATGAGAAAATCCTAGGATTACATAGGATGGAGGACAAGGCTGCTGTGGGCACCAGGAGCCATTGTAATGGGGCACATTTCCCCCCTTTTTAAAGATGAATCCCCCAAGCCCAACCAAGAACATCTCCATTAATTCCTTCTCCACCTGCATCACTTCCAGTATGCCCTGGCTTTGGGATGCTCCTTCTTCCATTAATTCCTTCCCCAGCTGCATCATCTGTGAAATTATCTTTGTCGTTTCTCCTCCAGCTGCATCACTGTTAGGATGCTCCAGCTTTTCCATAAGCCCTGCCCATGTGCAGAGATCCCACCAGACCTGTAGTGCCCAGGCTTTGTGACACAACACCCAAAGCTGTTCATGACCGTCATGCTCCTGACAGGAGACAGGGGACACCACGGGGCTGTCCAGCACAATTGTCATCTCACCCAGTGAGGAGAGATCCTTCACCAATTACCATCATGGGCAAAAGAGACTCACCCTGGGGAAATTAATTTAATGTATTGCAGATCAAATCAGAGTAGGGTAATGAGAAATAAAACCAAATCTTAAAACACATTCTCTTGGCTTCTTCCCAGGCTCAGTTTTACTCCTGATCTCTACATCTCTGCCCCCAAACAGCACAGGGGTATGGGGAATGGGGACTGCTTTTTCTCCCCTTCCTAAACACGTTATCCTAGAAACACTGCTCTCATCACTGATAGCTCGGCCTTAGCTGACCTTGTCCAACATGGGGGAAGTGTCTTGTGTCTTCTCACAGAGAAGTCCCCTCTATCAAACCTTGACAGGCAACATGAACACAGTTTCCCTGGCAGGGCCAGAGGGAGACAGGATCATCCCATCATACCATGCAAGGATGGATGCTCAGATGGTACATGATTGTCCCTGGCCACCCAACTGCTTTGCAGAGATTGCAGCACACAGAAAGATCATCACTGCCCCGGACTCCAGGAGAGATGACTTTGGTCTCTTCAGAGACCTGTTTGACAGAGTGCCATGGGATAGAGCGCTGGAGGGAAGTGGGACCCAAGGAAACTGGTTGATGTCCAAAGATCATCCCTGAATTCAGGAGCAATGTAACCCAAAAAAGAGAAGTAAGGTGGAAATGCCAGGAGACCTGATGGATTAAAAGGGAGCTCTTGGAGAAACTCAAACCCATGAAGGAAGCCTGCAGTTGGGGTAGCCCACAGCTGAGGGGCTCAATCACTTGTTTGCCTTGATCTTCACCAGCAAGTGCTCCAGCCACACCACCTGATATGGAGGAGGCAAAGACAGGGACTGGGAGAAAGACAAACCATCTGTAAGAGAAGTTCAAGGTGCCTAAGTCCATGAGACCTGATGAGATGCATTCATGGTTCCCATGGGAACTGGCACAAGAAGAGTCCAAACCACTATCCATCTTATTTGAGAAGTCTTTGCTTTTACCCACCCATCTTCTCCATTCTATCCCCATCTATTTCATTTCCCTCCCGATCCAAGCAAGGACACATCCACACTGGCAGGTGTGCCAACCCTGGGCAGGCTTGTGCTCCATCATACCCTCGCAAGAAGTTTGCCAAAGGACAATCCAAATGTCCGGAGTACAGAAATCTGAGCCATGGGTAACCTGCCACTAATGTCCCAGGAAGGAGCTGGAGGAAGGGATGTAGAGTGTGCTGAAGTTTTCCAGGTGCTGTCACAGCATGATCCTCATAGCTCAGAGGGTTTGTGTTTGTTTTGCTGCAATCAGCACTGGTGCGGCACCATGGGGAGGTGAGGTGACATGGTCCAAGCCAGGTGACATCAGCTTCACAGAGGGGAATGGAGGAGACCTGGCGGTTCCTGAGGCACCAAAGAGAGCAATACTTTCCTGGTGTGATCAGATCAGTTACTAGTGCCTGAGGATCAAAATTACACAACAGCACTAAGGGAGCTCCCAAGACAGCTGCCCCCTACTGAAACCATCTGGATAAAACACAACCCTGTGCAAGCCAGGCTCAGCAAAGGGACGGTGTCACAAGCATGAATAACAGTGTTCACTACCAGCTAGACCAGACCTTGGGCCAACGCCAGCCTGGAATGGTGGAGGAGAAGGTGGGCCAAAAGCCCAGAGCTACATGGTTGGTGGTGGGAGCCCTCTGGGATGCTTTTAATGGGGCTCACGGACTCATGGCAGATTTTCTAGTGGGAGATGAGGATGAAGTTGGTATAGGGCAGGAAGGACACCATCAGGTTCATTGGAGCTTCATGCTCCCATCTCAGATGGACTTGTCCTTCTTGTCCAACTCATCCTTCCAAGCATTTCCAGGTTTTGGTTTTAGAAGCTTTCCTCCATGATTTTGCAGCCCCACATTGAGAGGAGTAGGCTGGCTTCAAGGAGACCTTAGAGTCCTTTCCAGTGCTTAAAGGGGATCTAAAAGAAGGCTGAAGAGGGACTTTTTGCAAGACCAAGAAGTGACAGGCCAAAGAGTAATGGCTTTAGCTGGAAGAGAGGAGATTTAGAATGCATATTAGGAAAAAAGGTCCTTCCTGACAGGGTAGTGAGGCCCTGGCACAAGTTTCCCAGAGAAGCTCTGGCTGCCCCATCCCTAAAAGTGTTCAAGGCTAGGTTGGATGGGACTTGGAGCAACTTGGGCTAGTGGAAGGTGTCCCTGCCCATGGCAGGGAGGGTGGAATGAACTGGGTTTAAGGTCCCTTTCAAATCAAACCATTCCTTAGTTCTGTGATTCTAAACTTGATGCAAGCCAAGAGCTACTCCACTGCTCTGGGGTCCTTCCAAGCAGTCCAAAGAGGCTGCTACATCCCAAAGAGGAGGGGGAGAGATAGATCCCTCTGGAGATATTGAGCAAAGTATTCAGATGCCGGAGCACCTCATCTGGCTTTGCAGACACGCCTGTCATGTAGCTTTCTCCTCTGTATCCTTTGGGCAAGTGGAGATGCTTGCTGCATCCCTGAACATTTCACAAGCTCTAGCTTTCAACAGCCAGATCCAGCATCGCCCTTGACTCCATCTTTGACAATGGGAAGGCAGGGGAGAGACGCCTGGCAAAAAACAGGGATGGATCCCCCCTACCTTTTCACTCAAGGACAAGAGATGCTGTGTGACCAGAGCCAAGACACGCAGCAGACCCAAAGAGGCCACAGGTAGTATCAGGACTCGCCTTTGTGCAGGATTGGATGTGAAATCCTTGCTCTCAACAGTGGCAACCATCAGCAGCCGGCAGAAAAGGATCTCTGTGTGAGTTCACCGAATTACCGCAGACTAAAAATATCCGGGCTGTGGGAGATCACACGGCACCTCCAAGGCATGCTCCAAAATGGTGGCCACAGAAGTGAGGGGCAATATGGATAAACAGGCAGACAGGCATGGAGCTCATGGTGGGGTGAGGAGCAGGAGAAAAGGGCAACCGCTCCCATGGCAAGGCCTCTCAACCAGGAATTGGCAGGGAAGGATGTTCTTGTGCTCCCTGCCTCAGGGATGCTCAGTTCATCCATCCTGGCACAGCCATTGTGACCCACTCCTGATTTCCACCCCAAACCACCATACAAGGCCCAAGGTCTCATTAGTTTTGCTGCTGCCTGTGGGGCTCTCCAGCAGCCCTGGGATTTTCAGGGAACTCTGCAGTTCCAGGGCTTTTGGGTTGAGTGAAGTCACACCAGGACAGCAGGCTGATGGGGTTGGGGAGATGAGGGAGAGCCCCACAAGTGGAGGGTGCCGATGTTTCTCTGTGCTGCTGTGTGTCCCAAAACCCAGCCCAGCCGTACCTCAGTTTCCTCAGCTGAAGGTGGTGTATCCTGTAGAATGACCAGACTCTTGGCAACACTGATCACACAGTGCTGGGGAGGTGGTAGATCAGTGTAGACCTTTCACAGGTTTCTTTGGAGCAGATCCCCTGGCCATGGCAACTGCACAGCAGGGCTCCTCAACTCTACTGCTCTGTGTTTCTTCTCACAGATTTCACATGTGACATCCTTCTGCCTTGGAGCAGTAGAAAGAATACATGGCTCCCAGCTGCCTCAATCAAGGTGATTTTTTTTTTTCCCATGTGGGATGAACAATAAAGCAGAAGAGTGTGGAGGTCCCCATCCCAAGACAGACATCCCAATCTTCCCCAGCATGGTCCATCCACTGCTCTCTTCCCAAACACCTCAGGTACTGTTTCTCAAGATGCTTTTTTCCAAGCAGAACAACTTCAGTGCTCACATCGGCAACCACTGCAGCACTTGGTCCTGTGCCAACCATGGTTTCAAAAACAGTTTCCCAGTAGGAAGAGAGAAAAGGCAAACTGGGCCCACCCCCACTTTCCTAAAGCATTGGACAAGAAGAGAACCTCACTGGAAGCAGCTCATGGGAATGAAGGTTTCAGCTCAGCTTCCATCACAGATAACAGTCTCAGTGAGGAGTGGCTGGGATGAAGGCCAACAGCTTCATTCTCTGCACAGAACATCAATGGAAGAGTGGGAACAGATTTCCAAGAGGAGCACATGGATACCTGGCTGAGGTGACCCATCAACCAGCCTCCACCACCACTGCTCTTTCTCACCTCTGTGCTTCTGAACTGTTTCTGCTTCCAGACACAAACACAAGAAGGCAGAAACCAAGGCAGAAACCTCCAGCGTCCCACTGAGGCTAGAGGGAAGGCCAAGTTCCAGCGCTTGCCATGGGCCACTGAGCCACCTATTCATTCCCTGTGCTCCTTGGCAGAGCCCCAAGAGCAACAAAGGACCTGGGAAAGCAAACCAAGCTGTGCACAGATGAGATGAGCTCCAGTGGAAAAAAACAACTGGCTTGGTTTGGCAAGAGAGCCGAGAAGCTGATCTCCCACTGAGTCAATTCTGAGAGCTCCGTTGAGGCTTTTTAATCCAGCAGGAGATTTCTGCCACCTCCCAGGGTTTCAGCGTTTTTGTGACAGACCTGCAGGTTGCCAAGCAAAAATGAAGTCAACTCTGTTGAATTCCCGTGCCGGCTGGCACGGACTTTCCCCTGGCATCTCCAGAACAAGTCAGCTCTTGTCGAAGGGCAGAGAAATGGCAGCTTAGATTTTTGCCTGCTTTCTGGGCAAAGGGATAACGCAACACACGGGATTGACACAAGTATTGGCCCTTTACTCCCTTTGCTGGATGGATTATGGACTCTCACACGGCTCCTCTGTCCTGACCACCCAACTGGTGGCAGGAAAGCCCAGGACATGCCAAAGAATGACGCAGCAGGGACACGGGAAGAAAGGGACTGCCATAACTCCCCCGTGACGCTGTCAGAGAGCAAGAAGCTCTGAGACACTCACCGTCCTCCGTCTCCTGCCAGACGATGCCCTCCAGGTTCACGCTGGTTCCAGGCTCGCAGGGGCCCAGGCACTCGGGCTCGGTGGCCAGGGCCACATCGCAGGTGTTCACCCCCACCGAGCGGGTGCGCACCATGATCTGCTCACACGGCGACGAGATGTCGTTGTTGACGACCGGGACAAGGAGGTGCAAGGGCAGCACTGCGGGCGTAGAGACTGGAGATTCCATCTGTGGGGAAGAAGAGGTATGTGGTGACCGTCAGGAATACTGTTTGGAACACAGAAGGGAGAGCAAGTATCAACGTATTTACATTCCTGGAGAACCTCAAGCTCAGGACTGTTACCTTCAGTTCATGTCCCACACCCCATCAGAGGTGCTCTCCTGCCTCTCCTCCCATGTAACCCTGGGGAGCTCTGTAGTTACAGAGATCACACCCAGAAGTCCTTGTGCAGGAGCTATCTGTGCTCCTGCTTGAAAGAGCTCATGGCAAGTTCCTTACAGACAGCTTCTGTAATCATCCCTGGTGAGGATGCCTCTTGGCTATGGCTCAGATGTTAATACAGTCAGTGACTTTGGACCTGATGGCTCACTAGAAGAGCTTCTGCTCAACCAGCAGGACAGGACAAACGAGTAGCAGACTCCCTCTGGCACCTACAAAAACCAACATCCTTCTCCTTCCAGAACTAGCCTGTGACCACCTGCAGACACAAGCACTTGGATCATATCCTTCTTTATGCAAGTATCTGCTTCAGAGCCTGATCCAGTCATTGTGCTCTCTTTGCACATAGAAACCAGCTCCAACAGCCGGAGCTGGGCTTGGAAAGCCAACAAGCCAACATGCCAAGTGGAAACCTGGCCAAGCCACCCTGCTGCTGAGAAGCCAAGGTCCTTGGCCACTCTGCCACGCAAGCAGATTACAGCAGTGTCAGGAGAAGGATGGCTGATGGGCTCATTCTGTGGCTGGCCAAAACAAGGGCAGGGTAGAGACTTTCCCATCCTTTGGGGTTCATCAGCCAAGCCAGCCACAGGCAGCCACCCCTGCACCTTGGGCTGCAAGGACCTGCAGCAGCTCTGGGGCGAGTGGCTCCTCTTCAGCTTAGACCTCCTCTCTACCATCTTTGATCTTTAGACACTGGGCTACCTCAGAAGAAAAGCAGAGTGAGGAAACGCATCACATCAGCAGAAGTGCTGACCTGGTTTCCAGTTTCAAGCAGGCAAAGATTCCTCTAGAGCACCCAGTTCTACTCCCAGATCTCCTAAAACTCTGCTGAGGGAAAATAATAGACCTGGAGAGCTCAAGTTTGTGGTTACCAAGTGTGGACACGGGTACCAGCCCATGATCCCTTCCAGCCTTGATGCTGACTCCTATCCTGGTCCTGACCAGCTGCCGAATTTGCCTGCTCCCTCTCCTGCTCGCACATCTCCATCCTTCAAGAAAGGGAAGCAACTCCAGCAGAACCTTGCATGTCTAAACTAGCCTGCCCAACCCAATAGGGTGCCCACAACCACAGCAAGTGCCTGGAGCATCCCACCTCCTCACCAACTCCTGACCCAGAGATTCTCTTCTCATCCCTGGTGACACAAACCTTTAGGCAGAGGAGCAGAGAGAAGGATATCACATCCTGGCTCTCTGATAGGGCAAGTGGATTTGCTCTTCCAGGAAAACACAAAGCACTTTCTGTCTGTAGCCCTCTCCTTGTCCTGCATGCATCCATCCTCTCTCAAGACAGCTCATCAGAGCACACAGCCCACATGGCACTAAAGATGGCCTGGAGATCTTGAACAACAGTGGTTGAACCCCACAGTCCCCTCCCCAGCAGCACAGCTTGTTATCCACAACCATTTCCAATCTCCCACCAACAGAACCAGCTCTCCCCCAGGAACCCATCTCCAGACCACCCACCTCTAAGGCTGCCCTATGGCCAGTGGCCCAACTACACCCCATAGGATTCAAGAAGGGTGGTTTTGGGATAAAACCATCAGAAGGCTGCCAGAGGAGCTTCCAGAAAACTCCCACAGGAAAAACACCCCCCAAAACACAGCAACCTCATCAGCAGATTCAGGGCAAGATGCTCCAAGGAAGCATGAGGCCCCTCTGAAGGGGCTCCTCAATGCCACATTCTGCAAACCATAAGTCAGTCTCCAGCAAAGGAAGAGCCAGGGCGGTACCAGGCAGGGCCACCTGGCTGGGGTGGGCAGCAAGAACAGCCCAGGGAGTGGCAGGAATCACTCGCCCCCATTGCCTGGACAGCAGTGGCTGTGTGTGCACACTGGGGACCTGCTGAGACCATTCAGCTTCCTTCCACTCTGCAACAGAAACTGCAGGGCAGCACAGAAGCGTTTAATTACAGTTCCAGCTCTGCTAATTATCGCCCGGTCACATTCGTAATCTGCATTATGCCATGGTGCATAATAAGCAGCTCACTGAGATCTCTAATAAGCAAGGCAGCTTGATGGGATTTCATATCTCACCCTGCTCTGTAACAAACAGCCTCTTTCAGCAGCTGTGGGGAGACAAGGCAGCTCTCCTGCTCCCTTGCCCTAAGCTCCAGAGCAAAATAAAAAGGTTCAGGATGGTTCTTCAAGGGTGAGGGCAGGAGCAGAGGTTCCCCACTGGGACACGATCAAAACAAGCTGAAAGCCATGCTGGAGGAAAAGACATATGGATTAACCCTTAAAATTCATGTCCCCCCCTACCTATGTCTTATCTCCCATTGCCATGTTCTTTTCACCCTCCTGCTCTCTGAGCAAGGTCAAGACATGAAGGATGGCTGGGAGAGCCCTGCATATCATGGGGCAGCTCCTCTGGCTGATCTTCTCGGAGGGAGAGAGGGAGCCCAGGATGATGTTGGCCTGGGGGTGGTGGGCAGCACTTATGCCCCACAGCAGTGAGTTTCACGTCACCTCCAGGGCTGTGCTAGCCGAGCTCCCCACTCTAAAAACAAGCCTTGTACCTTCTGGCCACCCCATCATACCACTTCTGGGCCCTAAATCCCCCTTGCATAAATAAAGTTTATTTCTCTTTCCGTTCTGGGTAGGCTCTAAGATTAAATACTCTCTACACTCTCACTGCTGGAGCAACCTGGTGTGTCTGCAGCCACTCCTCTGGGAGTTATACGGGGTGAAGCTTCTGCATGTTAGTGCTGGCCATCCGTGTCTGCCTGCCACTGCCTCCCCTAATGAAAGCCCTTTGTGTTTCTGGTGGAGGCTTTCCCATCACGAGGAACGTGCTTTCACCAGCAAGGACAGAAGTGGAACGGAGCCAAGCCTGGGCGGCAGCAACCAGCACAGGCTCTGCTCAATAGGAAAAACACAAATCCACTGAGAGTCCGGGGTGATGCCAATGGTGCCATGGGATGCCAGGCTCTGGGGGATAATTAAAACCTATCCCTCATTATAGCCCCCCTGGGAAGGTGGGATGGGGTCCCACATGAAAGGAAGCATGGCAGTGGGTGCTGGCATGGGGAGATACACACAGAGCAGCTCCTGCCATCTTAGCAGCACTGGTTCCTTAGCATCAGCTGCCCTCAAGGGGACATCACAGCAGCAATTACTAATGAGAGAGTTAGAATAGGGCAAACCAGAAATAAAAACACCCCACCGATTTTAATGCGACTCCCTGGACCATCCAGACCACCCATTCATATTTATGAGAATTTTGCTATATCCGCAATAACCAAAGTCAGGCAAGAAAAATGCATTTTGGAGAGATAAAAGCCAAAAGCAACACCAAAACCCGAGAAGAGCAACCAGCAGAGATATCTGTGGTGCATCTCTGAGGGCAGAGAGGGTGTGAAGGTGTAGAGCATCCCCAGATCTGCACCCCATCTGTCAGTCAAGACTCAGGCCATCTTAGACACTATCTAAGCACCTGAGATGGTTCTAGGCCCAGTATATCCCCACATGAAGAAGCTATGCAGCACATGGATCATTTTTCTCACCTACAAGGTCCTTCCACTCCGACAGACACAGAGACAAGAAAAGCCAAGAAGGAGCCTTGTTACTGGTCACAATCTCATGACTGTGTGTGTCAGCAGACAGAACATGAACCAAAGGTGCTCCATCACAGGAGCACTGCTCGAGGATTGCAGTCAACGCGTCCCACGTCACTGACCAGTTCAGCTCAACCCTGGGGAGCTTTGATGCTTACTCCTGTCCTGGTCTGTTACTATATGCCCCACAGCTTTGCTTTTTCAGAATAGGAGCTGGGATCTTTGGCTTCTAGCTCCTTGGAGAGAGATCCCCAGGGAGCAGATCCATCCAGGTGACAAGCATCTTTGGTGGGCATCTCTAAACTCCAAAACCCCAGCACCACAGAGCTTCTTCCCCTCTGCTGACCTTGGCAGGAATTTCAGAGTCTTCTCCAACCTGACCCCCAAAGCCAGGTATGCAGAGCCTGAAGACAAAACTACTTGGTTGGGTCTGGTGCCCACCACGTCTACAATTCCATCTTAAATCCACCTGCAAGCAGAGCTCCCAGTCACATCCCCCAGCAACATCTGTTGTTATCCCAACACACTGGAGGTACTTAACCCAGGCCATGTGCAACAGGCTCCAAAAGATCCCCTCCCCAAACAGTGCAGCTGCCACTCAACACTGACTGTTTGCTGGATGGATTTCTCCAGCAAGAAAGCAGCCAACAAGAGCTACCAACAAACACCCAAATGCAGGGAAATAATGGTGGCACAAGCATCAGGTCCAAGGATGGAGCCAGGAGTGTGGTCTGGGGCACTGACCCCTATGCTGGTGCCCATTGCTCTTCCCTTTTGCTACAGCAGGAAGCTGAGGTCACTGACATCAAGATGTGAAAAAAGGATTCTGTTCTAGACAAAAAGTCTCCCTTCCCTGGATAAACACAAGCTCAAATAAACAAAGTCAGTTATTTCTACAGACCATAGGAACACTTGGGGAATAGCTGGCAAATCTGAGCCCACAGGGCAACAGGGCAGCTGCTCCAAGAAAAAAGGACTGACATTTGCAACAGCCCCCCCTTACCAAGAAGGGCTAAATGCCACAAGGAAGGATTAATGCTTCCATGTGCTTCCACGTGTGCACAATGGAGTGGGCTCAGCATCAAACTCCCTGAGTTCACTGCCCAGAGAAGACTAGCGAGAGTGGGACCTCCTGGCCAACACCACCTCCACCAAAGGGCCAGGCATTTCAGATGGGAAGTAAGGAGTTTTAAGGAGCAGAGGTCCCAATTTCCCAGGGCTCTTAGCATCCCCCTAAAAACAAGCCAAGAGAGGCCAATTCCCCACCACTCTCCTTCACAACTTGTTCCCAAGTGCTCCTCACCATCTGCTCCAATCTGTCAAACTTGGGATTCATGGCCCCCTTGGCTGTTGATGCCAAGGTGTAATGGGAATGTTCTACCTGCAAAAGGTGCCTCCGTGTCCTTTCTTGGCCATGCCAAGCACCTGTACTCCAGCTCTGAGAACCAGGATGGGGGCTTTGCCTCCATCCATGCATACACCTTCCCTGGCCAGTGAGACCCTGCAAAATGGCCAGAGCAGATGGTGGCCAAAAGGATGGCACAATGCAGCACAATGCTGGGGTTGGCAGCACATTCCCAGCTCAGACTCATTTTTATCTGGGCACTTTGGGGTGGACCTGGCTGAGGAACTCTGTTCTGGCCATAGATGAGTGGGCCACAGGAACCAAAGCCTGCATAAAGTTCACAGTCCCACCACCAGCACCACCAAAATTGGTCACAGTTAATGGGAATACCGGGGTGAGACATCCCACCCAGTGATACTGGAGGTAAAACCTCCCACCATGCCAGTGATGGGGGATTCAAATACCCGCTTATACAGACAGCCAGATCCTATCAACCTCAGCCACGCTGTTGGAGAAATGCAAACACAACCCAGCAGGACTTACAACGAGCTGCTTTCCCTCTGCAGAGGAGAGGGGAAAAAAAATCGCTGCTTGAACACAGCCAGTCTTATCTCAGTGCTTGCAGTGTTTTGAGATCAAGTGGAGGCAGACACCACAGAGGCATAGTCTTGCATATTACCGTGTCTTCAGTAAAGCCAGGAATAGTCTCCAAGGCAGACATGCTGGCACCAAGTCACCTGCTCCAACCATTTACAAGACTATCAGCTCTGCTCCTGGAAGGCAAAAAATGGTATCTCCAGCAGGAGAGAGGTAGTGAAGAGCAGTGATGAAAGGGGACAGGTGACATAAGTGAGAGACATGGAAAATAAATCCAAACTGGGACCTCTGTGCACTGGTCCCACTACATGTCACTGGGTTTCTGTTCAGCCATCATCAACCACTGATATGCCACAGATGGGCCATGGGTCTCCTCATTTATTGAATTAAAATGTGAAGCAGCTCACTTGGTGGGGAAAAAGGGAAAGATCCTATGTGGAAAAGCACTGGAGATGCATCTGTGTCATGGGAGAGCAGGGATGATTAGAAACATAGAACCTGACCAGGGATGGCTACAAGCATCCTTCACAATGACCAACGCAGCCTCCAGCCCCTTCAGCACTGCTGCTGTCATGGTCACCATCCTCACCTCTGGCAGCGCTGCCTGAGCAGGAAAGCTCTGGTGACAGCAAGTGACCTCCCACTGGGAACACAGGTCTCCCATTACACCGCACAAACTGCACCCGCCCTTCTGTCAACACAGCTATCGCAGCTACACGGTTCACTTCTCATACTGCTGCTTCCTGCATCTCCATCCTCCAGCATCCCCTGCACTGCTGACACCAGCCATGTCTCCTGCAAGTCAGGTTTCCATGTGGAAGAACCACAGTGAGGGAAAGTCTTGCTTTTGCTTATTTTCTTTCTACCAAAATAAGAAGGCAGCTGCATCCAAGGATCCGAGCAGTGCTCAACAGCTGCCATTAACAGTACTTGCTGACCAGCAAGTAGGAGAGCATAAAAGGTTTCACAAGCACCTCAGTGCATCTATCTCCTAGAAGGAGGATACAAATCCATGAGACCTTTCACAAACCACTGGCAGATCCAGCCACTGTTAACATATTGCAGAAGTTGGCATTTCTATTTCAACAGATCAAGAGATGAGGCTGAAAGAAGCTGAAAAAGCAGGCTCATGGAGACAGCAAGAACACAAAAGCTACCAACAAACTTTGGCCAGGATCAACAACCAAGGACTGCAAGCCAAAGCTGACACTTAGTGGGTCAGGGCTGAGCACAAGAAGCTGGCATAGCAGCTCAGCTCTCTGTCAGGGAATAGCATGGCTCCACCTGCCTGCCTCAACCTTTCCTTCAGTTTTTTCACCCATTTTTTCCACTACCTCAGTCTCACAAATCTAAACCCCTAAAACATGGACACTGCGGCTGCTAGGCCTCCAGCAGTTAATGCCAGGACACAGCCACGCCTGCACACACACCCACATACAAACCCACAACCCTACATGCAAACTCAGAGCATTAATAATTCAATCACTTGTAATTAATGCTTATCCAGGCACAAAGACCTTACCTTTGAAAAGCTGCAGTACATAAGAGTCAATCAGAGGGGAGACAGCTGGGGATTTACAAATCATTTCAGTACAATTTGACTCCTGTAAATGTACACCAAGCCTTGAAGTGAAAATGAGCTGGGATCAGACCTGTCTCATCTAGGATGGGTTCCTCTGCTTGCTCGGTGCACAGTCCAGGGACCAGCTTTGTCCACATTCATCCCAATATCCAGTGTCCACTTCCAGGTGAGAATGGACAAAGCCACTGCAACCACTCTGTCACTGTGGACCCATGGTAGACAACTCAACTATGTGCACAGATGTTGTTTTATTACACCACTAGGAAACCAACTTTTAAACTTGAAAAGTACAAGAGATGATGTGGTAAAAGGCCCTGGTGTTTTCAGAGCAGAGCTGAGAAAGAAGAGATGGAGTGTGGGGTAAAAGATGGGCTTTGCTTGGGAGTGTTTTGATCAACCAAGCTGTGAATGTGGTGTGAGGACAGCTGGACCTTCCACAACAGCCAAAGCTGTGGCATTGGGTTGTGCCTCCAAGGCCTCAAAAAGGGCCAAAAGCAAGCATCACACACATTCAGAGTCACTGTGCAAGAAACAGGGGGAATATGGAGTTACAGACGTAAATAAAACAGCCAAGCACCGTCCCAAGATGATCCTTTCAGTGATCTAGAAGGGATCATCTGCAAGATGCCATCTTAATATCCCAGAATGGTTTGGCTTGGAAGGGACCTTAAAGCTTATCTCATTCCATCCCCCTGCCATGGGCAGGGACTCCTTTCACTAGTCTATTCATGACAGAAGAGGACACAAGAGACAAACTGAAGGAAGTTCAGAGAAGAGACACAAAAATAACAAGACTGAGGGGATTGGTTTGGAAGAGGAGATTAGAAGAGCTAAATATGGATAGCTTGGTTCAGTGACAGCTATGTGGGGACACAGCCATAACCTGCAAATACATGGGAGATGAAAACATCAAAGAAGAAAGAGGAATTACGCAGAGGATGATGCAGAGGAGCAAGGAGGAAATGGGATGAATCAATGAGAGGAATGTTTAAGACAGACACTGGCCACAGCTTTCTGGCAGGAAATTTGTTCCTAAATACACCAGTATTTTCCAAGTGAGAAAATCCTTCATCCTTCCATTGCCCTGCTCCTTCCCTCTTTCTTTCCCACAACCCTCCAATAATATCATGTAACATATGTCACTCCCTACAGCCCCCCCTAAGTGCTGCTCACCCCAGATCCACCCTGTGCCAGGCTCTGAATTGCCAACAAGTAACATTCAAGGTTTTCCCATGACACAGCAGCAGTCCTCCTTTTAGAGAGCCAACATCCAGCAGCTTTGGAACTGTCCAAGTTCAGATTAGATTTGCCAGGTTTTACCTACATTTTGACAGTTATCTTTTCTTGATGCTCTTCCACATTGCAACCATAATAACAAGCATCTCTGATGAGAGAGCAGCTTCAACTCTATGGTCCACCTCTGAGGGAGGATGGTTTGTAAGGACAGTGCAGAAGGCAATCTCCTCCAATGAATTACAGCTGTACTGATTACTGAGGAATGAAAACAGCCTTGCCTGACCCATGAGGATGGGTGCCATAAAAGAGCAGGTTAGCTAGCTGTCAATTAGTTGGAGATGGAGTCTGCTGGCTGTGCTGTGAGGGAGAAGGGTCATGCAGTTGTACAAGGACAGACAAGGTGAAATGTCATGTGAGGGACATACAGGGTTAGGTGGCTGTGTAAGGGACAGGATGGAGTTAACAAGTCATGCAGAAGGGAGAAGGAAACTCGCAGAGAGGAGGGAAGGAGTCAGTGCTGTGTGGAACTGCCTGTGGGAACCTCACAGAGAGAAGACGTGAGGAGTTTTTAAGATAATAAGAGACAGACACCAGTGTCAGTCATGCCTCCACTGTCACACTTCCATGGCTGGACCAGGAGGCTCGTGGCCAAGCAAATAACAGAACAGTCCTTCTCTTATCTGATCAACAAACGGCAGTGGCAGAACTGAGAGTTTTCTAAGCAGTTCTGCACAAGAAACTGTCTGCTCATGGCTACAAACAGCATTTGGTCCTGAAGGTCCTGTGGATCATGGATGAGAAGCCAAGCCAGATGCTTATGCCTGTTAAAATTTGTCTGGGGAAGGGGCAGGAGAGAAGGAGACAACACTCAGTCCCTGCAAAGCAGGGTGCACCTTCTGAGGTACCCACACAGCTCCTGGAGGAGGTCTAGCATGGGGAAGCACCAGAGGACTACAGCTGCGACGCTTACTTTAGTGTCACCATGAGAAGCATCATGTCCAGACCAGGGGGTAGCTATGGACTGGGGGAAGAAAGAAGCAAATCGATTAATTGGATGCTTCTCCCAGAGACTTTCCACCACCTCCCACACACACCATGAATACCAGAGCATTTCTATGCATGGGTTGTGGCCAGGTATTGGCAGCTCCTGGAGAGGCTCGATTCCAGGATGAGACACAGGTATTTCAGATGCAACAAGCAGCAGAATCTAGGAGAAGTTTCAGACCTATTTATCCCTCAGGCAAAAGGAGATATCTTCCTTCCATCTACTTAGTATTAAAAACCTGCTTTGGTGTGATGTGCACATCCCAGCCCCCACAGGCTGCACATTTAGGAAAACGCCCACTTGGCTCTCATCTCCTCCATTTTGTAGATTTTGCTCCAGTTGCCAGGAGAGATCCTGGTGCTTTCCAGACACAAAGCCAGCTCTGTTCCATAGCCTGATGGGGAGGTTACAGGAGAAGAGAGAGCAAGAAATTAGCCCAGTCACACGATATGAGGATGCAGGTGAGGAAGACGCTGTCACCACATGTCTCATACCAGTGCCCACAGAGAGGGAACTGGTATCTGGAATGTGCCTCTATCTCCCAGCACACAAAATGGAAACCTCACGCTAACATGGGAATGACAAATGTGCTGTGCCCCATGACTGCATCAGACCCCACTCCCCAAACCCCAGTTTTACAGCAAATTCTTTCCATCGTGCTACTTTTTTAAACGGCACAAGTCAGTATTTATGTTCTGGATGATAAATTCTGGGCTCACCCCAGCCCTTCAAGCAACAGTTTGACCCATGTCCATCAGCTCCCATCAGGAACATGCAGGAATCAGTGCCTGCAGGACACAGCAAATTCCATAGGAAGTTTTTCAAGCCAATTACCAAGGTTTTATTAATTACTGGAATCAAGATGCTGCCTCACTATTCCTGAGCAGAACAGTGCCTGGGCACTGACCCCAAAGCAGCAAAACACATGCTCATGTGGCTATGAAATCTCTAGATGAGCTGTAAGAGAAGCAGGAGTGAGCTTTCCACATGAACCCACAGGCTCCCATCAACTAGTCTCACTCCGGACTTTAATTCCAGCCTTGGGGATGAAAAGCAGTTTTCCTGTCTTTGGCTCAAATGTCCCTCGGTGCCTCTGCTCTGATCACAGAATCACAGACCTGTGTGGATTGGAAGGGATATCAGAACTCATCTAGATCCAAGCCCTCGCTGCAGGCAGGGACATTTGCCAGGAGGAGGCAGAAGCAATGCTCCTGTGGGAGCCAATGCCTGGCTGCTGGACACAGCTGGGCTGTGATGCCTGAAGGTCTCACCTGGCAGATTTTGTGCTGACCACCAGCAGCCACCAGTGGTCGAACAGCAAGGCTGGGGAGGATGGATTGCTCCCTGCAGGGAAGCTAAGCAGCCAGGGAGAAGGGAAGCTGAGCTAGAGCCAAGCCAGATTGTAACTCATCACCTGCAGGCCACCTACAGCCAAGCAGTGCTAGAGCCACAGTGGGGCTTTCAGCACATCTCAGGGAGCAGAGGAAGCTTCGTGATTCGCATCACAGCACTGTGCCACCCGCAGCCACGATCCTCCCTGAGAGTACTCCATGTAAAAATGGAAAAATAGCTTCAAGTAGCTGCTTCATCAGCTCCTCCGGACCATGCCAAGGGGGAGAGCTTGTATCTGAAATCCAAATTAGCCTCCACCAAACAAGGATGGATGCTGTCACCACCCACGGCTGAAGCTTTCTGCTAGTCCCAATTAAGCTCCAGGAAGGTTTTTAGCCTCTAACCTCACATTTCGCAGGCTACATCCAGGGATACCCACGGGTCACCAAATTCCAGCTAATGAGAAATTGTTGCCCTTTGCCACAAAACAAAGCAAAGTGAGAGAGAAAACAGTCACCACTGAAAAAACACTGTCCAGTGCCAGCAGTCACTACGCCTCCTTCCATCCAGCAGCACCTTAGACAGCACGTAGACATGTAAAAATGAGATGCCAGGGGCTGGTGGGCACACAGATCAGGGAGTAGCAGGGCCAAGTTTATATTCAATCAACACTGGATTTTCAGCTGGCATCCCTAAAATAAGGCAAGGATACTGCTGGAGTTAGACCCACCATAAGCAAGCATAAATCTTGAAAATTTCATTTCTTGCCCTGCCAAAATTTCTTCAAGTTACCAGCCAGCTATCACAGAGAAATCCTAATGGCATGAGGAAGAATGGAATAATAATAAATAAGGGAGTTTTAGCCCCATGGATACCATGCTCGAGTTTTGGGGTTTGCTGGCCACCACAGACCTGAACCTGGTCACACATCATTAAAATTCAACCATTCCCCTGGGGGGCCAGAGGGACCACAGTGCTCTCAGCTCCAACACACAGCCCATGGAGGATAACATCAGTACTTGTTTGGAAAGACACAACTGAGTCATAAATCAGCGACTGGAAGGTTTTTATGCCCAGCAAGGGAAGCATAAATAGAGGGCAGGAATGGGGAGTACCAATGCTGCACCCCAGGCATCCCAGCTGGTCTGGGAAAGCAACTGTGAGCTCAGCAATGGATTAGCCTACATTGGTCATTAAGCACCCCCATGCCTGCAGGCAGAGGGTCATAGCTGCAGAGAGCTCTTCCAAGGCAAGAAAAATCACCAAGGTGCTCAACACTAAGCTCAACAACCTGCTGGCTCCATGTTTCCATCTCTTCCACCTCCCCTCCTGCCTTGGGCAGAGGTGGGAAAAGATCAGGGAGCTTCACGTCTCCTCTCCAGGGCTTTCCATGCCCAAAAGCTGGCTTAGAGGGACAATAAAAGAGTCATTTTGGCCAAGAAATGCTGAGAGTTTGCAGTGACATCCATGAAAAGGATGTCCTCAGCACAGAGGAAGCCACCACCACACAAGTCCACGTTTACAGGTTCTTTGAGAAGATGGCACCACAGTATTTCTTGACATTTAATTCTTAATGAGTGATATATCTAATTTTTATACTCCAGGGTCTTGGAGAATTAAAAGAAAAAAAAGAAAAAAACCAACAAAAAACTACAAAAATACAATCAAAGCAAGTAGGCAAAACAGGATACCAGAGTTCCTCCCAGGAATGCCACAGTGTCATAATTTAATTACCAGTGGGACAGTCTTCACAACCGAGTCTGCAAGTTCCAGGACCCCCCTGCGATGGTTGTGCAACAGCTTTTGATACCTCTACTCCAGCCTGAAGCAGCTAGAAAGCATTTCTGTCTGTAATAAACCCATCTGACCTTTAATCACACCGTCTGTCCTGAAAACACAGCAGCAGCATGTCCATACACATCCTCTACTCCTACTCATACCTGAGGAAAAAGAGCAACAGCTTTTTATTGATAATAATCCCACAAGATGCTGTTTGGACAGAGGGAGAAGGCTTCCATTGTGTCAACCAGCAACTCTGGGATGGCCAGGACATGCTAATGAGCTGCTGGTCTGCACGTTGGGGCCAGGAAAGCAGGCACTGGCCAGGGAGAACCAGGGCTTTGTGCAGCTCTACAACACCCGGGAGCAGGCAGGAAAGTGCGTATGAAGGCAAGAGATGGATGGATGGATGGATGGATGGATGGATGGATGGATGGATGGATGCTTGTGTAACCCATGTGCTCAGAGTGGTGTTGGCAGCAAAAGTCCTCCTTGCACACCCTTCCCATCATTTGGGATCTCTGCCAACATCTGACCTGATGTCAACCAAAGAGCTTCCCAAGGGCCTCCAAGAGGCTGCTGGTAAAGTAGAAAAGCACAGCTGATAAAGCAGATCTCAGAGATGCTTTGTGGCCATGGAGACTAAAAACCAAACACTGGTATTTGAAGGGCAATGTCGCAGAGAAGGAAGCTGATGGCTGCAGGGATGAAAGCCTGAGAAAAGCTGCATAGGCACTAGGAAAGGACCTGGGAGCAGGCTCAACAGGATTAAGAGTTGAAATTTGGCAAAAAGCCTGGAAATTACTCCCTTCAGGATGGAGGAACACCAAGGGACAGGATGAAGAAGGGGACCCAAAGAACATTCCTGGATACAGTAACAGTAGCTAGGCAAATAAGCATGGAAAAAGCCAAGGGGACACACCAAAAGCAATGGTCAGTGCTGGTGGAGAAGTACCAACATCCCAGAGGAGCAAGTGAAGAGACAGAGGTGGAACACAGCTCGAGTCATGCCGAGTACCCTGCCTTGGGCAGGGCTACCCAGTCAGAACAAGACGTGGGAGGCAGTTGGCAGAGGGAGAAAGTCTTTTTCCATCACATCAGTAACTTCTCACCCAGAACGGAGCAAGTGCCCTCTCTGCCCTCTGTGCCAGCAGCCTCCACAGCTGCCATCCTCAGAGATTTCTGAGCCAGGGGGTCCTGTTCTTTCAGCTGAGCATCTCCCATGGTCTGTGACTGTCCTCTTCCCTTGAAAGCCCAGAGACCATAATTCATCGCTCAGCTGGCTTTAGCTGCTGTGCAAATGACCCCCAGCCTGGCAAGACATCCTGCCCATCAGTTGTCACCTCAGCCTGGCAGCTATCACCATTACACATCAGCTGCAGGAAGCCAGTTGGTCTCCTGTCCAGCCTGTTTGCATCCTTGGGAGTGCTTGGAGTCATCGATCTACCTCCTCAGGCTGGGAGAGACAGCCCTGTGACAGGCCTGGCTTAGCCACTTCCCTTCTCAGGGGACCACTGCTATGGGCATGAGCCAGCCAACGTGGAGACCCACCCTGTTCTGAGCCAGCAGCTCCCACCTTCTCACACACAGGCAGAGGAGTATCTGAGAAGGGAAGCAAGCGCCACAGCTGCAGACACGTCTGGTTTGAATTGCATCAGCAAACCCTAAACAATTAATGGCAGGGAGGAAGAGGAGGAGGAACAAGGCACGGGGAGAAAGGGGGTTACAGCAAGCAAAGGGAACCATTTACTCCTTCCTTAAGCAGAGGGGCACTGTTTTACAGCTGCAGCTGCGGTGGCCTCACCAGCTGCATCCTACTCCTGGAGCACCTCTTGTTCTGTATCCGGATCACTACCATGCCTTGTTTTGTGCTTTAAATCCTAAAGTCCCTTAACCAGTTATCTCATCCCCAAACAGATCTCCAACCCTGCCATACCCGCAGACCCTTCCACATGCTTCCCAAGAGCCACAAGCCGGGCAAGTGCCCATGCCAAGGGCAAACAGGGACTGGAGACAGAGCCTCCCACCACCATCCTGAAGGTCTGGTCTGCAAGGACACTGTCACTCCTACCCAAAGCAGGGCCCAGTCCCCATCATTACCCCTGCTCATCCCAACTACCGCAGCAGGAGAGAGACACTCCCTGGGAAAAGTTATCCTGCAAAGTCTTCATAGCTTCATCCCAGAAATCACAGCTCCTCAAACACAACCTGGAAAAGGCGAGGTTCTGGGATGCCAGGAAAGCATTGCTGTCAAAAAGCAGTAAACCAAGTGCCAGGATCTGTGACCACCTTTGCTGCATATTTAACCACAGGAAGCAGAACTTCAGAAAAAACCTGAACACAAAAGCACCAAAAGCTGTAAAAAAAAAAAACCTTCCAGGAAGGGGAAATCGAGGAGATGCTGGCCCGATCCCTAGCTGAAAAACTCAGCTCCGAAAGGAAAGCAGACAAAAAAAGGAAAGCAGACAAAAAAGGAAAGCATAGGAAAAGTCTCCACCAATGATTTGCAGCAGTCTCACCTAACTCTGCACTTTGCAATGCAGAGACAACCCAGCCTGCTCCGGGATGGTAAAGCCAGGCAGAGGCAGCCTCCCCTCTCAGCTCTGCTCGCCTCTCCTTCCGCTGTTGGAATAATGCACTATGGCAATTTTTTGCTCTGTTTAGCGAGTACCAGGATTGCCAGCACTCAAAAGACTCGGCCTGGCTGTGCTCCCTCCGAGTATGCCCTGGGCACTTCACCCACAACAGAAAATAGCTTTCAGATCATTAACGAGCTTGTGTCCGGATTGGGGGTTCATTCCCTCTGCTACCTACAATCTCAAGCACCCCAAAACTCAGTACCAGTAATCCCAAGGGCTGGGGGGAGATCCAACAAAGCCCTTGGTCAGATCCCAAGTCCTCCTCCTGTTCATGAGTCAAACCCGAAAATACAAGGAGCTGGATTTGGTGAATTCAGGTGTGCTTAGAGAGGCATGAGACACTCCATGCTGGAAAACTGCTGGCTGGAGCAGGGTGCTGGCAGCAGCGACTCCTCTCTGAGGATAGCTCCAGGAATGGGCTGTTTGGCTCCCCCAAAGGGTGATTTCGCTACTTCTAGAAAAAGGCTCAGCAGCACAGACCCTGTTCCCAACATGTGGCTGCTCCCAGGACAGTTTGGGAATGAGCACAACAGAGCAGTAGAGACTTGGGTAAGTTTAACCCCCATGAAGTAGAAACCTGATGCACTCCATGACTGAGCACCAACAATCAACACCTAGAATACCCACCCTTTATCACCAATCCCAGGCTTTTAAAGACTCAGGCCATTATCAGTAGGATTGGGCAGGAGTCCTGGTGTCCATAAGGAGCTGTGCTCCCCAACACATGGAACACAGCAAGACAGCAGTTTATCCAAGTTATTTTCTCTGTCTGAGGAATGACATTAAAGGAGGGGAGGGGACTGGACAGAAGCCTGCCCTGCCTCCTTGCTCCACACAGATGCTGATCACATGCTCACCCAGTGGCAAGGAGCCATCCAGAACCCTGCTGAAGATATTGAATTTGCCAAGAAGCTGAAGAGAGTTGCAAGGCGCGGGCAGCAGCAGACAGTGATTTATGGAGCTGACGTGCCTTCCCAGGTCACACATCAATAGGAGCCTCACCTCCTCTGCGGGCTGGCAGCCAGGCTGATTATCTGTCCTATGCTGCAGGATGCAGTGCCAACAGCCACGCACAGATCACCCAGCTTGTTTGCAAAAATAATAATAATAAATAAAACCCTGTAGATCCAGGCGATCGGCTTTTGCTCAAGCCCATGCTTGCCAGTGGTAAGTGATCAAGCACACCAGCCTGCAAGAAAGCATGTAATCCCTAGAGGCTGACCCTTGCTGGAGCTCCTGGAAAGCACAGTGGAAGCCAGCAGCAGGAGCAGTGCTCATGTGAGCAGCTCTGCAGCTACCTGGCATCTGCCCATGGGGGTTCTCCCACCTCAACTCACCCCATATTTGGCCCTAAGGTTTTCGTGGTGTTACAGGCATCAGGATTGAGCTGGCTGTTCCATGAATCCTGTCACTGGTGCAGAGCTAAGAAAGCAGGAAAACAGCCTGTGCAAAGAGGGTGCTCACAGGGCCACGTGCAGAAGCCACGTGTCTTTTACAATTAGCCCCTGCTGACAAATGCACTTTCTTTGAAAAAAATCAATTTTAAGAAATCAATTTTTCAGAAATTTAGATTTAATATAGTATTTCCTCAAATCCCTTTTCCTCTGGTAGACCTGAGGGATAAGCTGAGAACCACCTGCACTCAAGTTACCCAGCTGAATCACAGAAACCTGAAGGACATAAGCTTCTGGAGCTGCCGGCTGCCAATATTGCGTTAACCTTTTTTTCCACTTCCTTCTGTTTTTCTGAGTAATCCCCGGATGCAGTCACTCAGCAGCAAGATGCCATTCAGTATTCCTCAGGGAGTCTAAGAGGTTTTCCCCCCTCTGGGATCAACAGTGGAAAAAGGTCTGTGGTTCTTGTACGACCCTCCTGTAACAAGAATCCCATAAATTCCCAACTGCATTTCATCAGGTGTTTTAAGGGAGAAACCAAATTTCACAGGAGAGAAACTCAAGACGTGTGTTGAGACTTTAGGAAACCAATTGTTTGTTCTCTTGGATTCCGTCAAATGCCCTGGAGGATGTCAACTTTCAAAGGAAGGGACATACAGAGGTCCTCCAAAAGAAGATGTACAACACCTGAAGCTCCTAACCTAATTACCAATGAAATTACAGCCCAAAACAGTGACCCCAACCTTGTGTTTTTACAGGAATGAACAAACTTGAAACAGCCAAACAGTCATGTCTGAGAACAAAACAGCAAAGATGTGAGTTTGGGTGCAGACAGGTGAGCATGACCACAAAAAACCTTTACACTTATTTTTTAGCCCATTTTGGTGCCATTGGCTGCATGTCGAGCTCATGCAGACAAGAAACAGGACCAACACACTCTGTCCCACAGGACAGGTGACTCTTCAGAGAGGTGAGACTTCATCCACATGGAATTTAAGGAACATATGCTCACCAGTGATTTCAAATCACCTAACACACCTGGAACCCACCATTACATAATCCAGAACCTGAATGTTTTTACACCTCAGATATATCACAGAAGGCCACAAACATACATGAGCCATCCATTGCTCCACAGCCATGGCAAGAAGCCTGCAGTGCCAGCCAAAACTGGGACCAGGAAGAACTGGAGGTGTTAATCTGGTAACAAAAATGAAACCTTGAGGTTGTGAGCCAGGGCTTGTCCCAGCTGAGCTTGCGTGCTAGAATTTTAAGAAGGAGGTTGTTTGCTGACAGCTTAAAGGATTTATGGGAAGGATTAACCATGGCTTTGATGATGAGGGAACCGGTGGCAAACTTGGAGCAATCCCATGAGCATGGGCAGAAGCTGGAAGAGGACATGGAAAGGGCGGATGAGCCTACAACAGCAAAAACAACACGGACAATTTCTTTTGCACAGTGAACTCGACTGGGATCAGCTCTTCCCAGTATTAACAACCTTGGTTTGGTGCCCACCAAACGCAGGACCGCGAGTTCTGGTGTCCTGCCTTCACAGCACTGGATTATTGGGGTAGCTGGAGCTGTCCAGAAGCCATACAAGTGAGAACATCGCAGACCTCAACCATGAGGAAAGGTGTCCAAAAAGAACAGAGTGTGGAGGGCCTGGAGGGGAAGGACACGGTGGTGGGAGTCCTGCTGCAGAGGTGTGGGAGGAGAGAAATCCTGCTGTGAGCAGCAGGCAGAAAGGAACCACAGATCCAAAGCACTGCTTGCTTCAGGAAAGCTTCATGTTGTTGCTTAAGAACACCATGAAGTGCTTATATCCAGGTGAGTAACACAGATAAAAAGCAGGAGGCTAAAGATCTGCTGCAGACTGGCAGAGGAACATGACCCTAGACGGGTTTGCTCCAGAAAGCACAGGATGCTGGTTACCAGGAACATACACAAACCAATGGACTAGTCTGGCAAGATGGAGTCCAGCAACATGAACACGCTCCAGCTGGGAACAGCTAATCCACCTTCTCAACCCAATGCAGCTGCTCGGCAAACAAGCATGGTCCCCTTAAGAGAAAGCACAATCAGCCCAGATTTAGCTGAAAGAGGGTGGGGATATTGCTGAGCTCCAAGCCATGGTCTGAACCTTATCTGCTGCTTTAATACCTATCAGTGTTGATACAGATTAAAGGATTAGTCAGGATTACTGAAGGCAACCCTCCCTCGCCCCAGGCAGTGAGGATGGGTATGGGTTCGGCGGCCGCAATTCCAGTCTTCCCCTGCATCCACAGCCCCTGGCTGCATACATGAAGAGAGGGAGCCTGAGAAATATCTCATAAGAGGCTCTCCATGAGCAGTGGCAACCACGAAACAGATGCAAGGGAGGGAGACTGTGCTCCCTGGGAAGAAAACAAAGACTCACCAGCCAGAATCCAAGTGGGAGTTGGGTTTGTTGTCCCTACAGTTGCCTACCAACACAGCAAGCCTTCACGGACCAGCAGCACCACCAGAAGAAACCATCTCACTACAGTCCACCCATGGTTGTTTATTCCTGCTGTGGTCCAAAGCCCTCTTTTCCTAACACAGGCATTTGTGGACTGTCAGGAAACTGCCTGGTTAAAACCTGCTTTCGATGTCACTCAGCACAGCTTTTAATTAGATCATGCCCCTGACCCAATTCCCCACATGGCTGCACAAACCCTTAAGCGTCAATGTGGGAAGGGGTGGCCAGGAACAGGCAGGATACCTCCTGGGGGAGCAGCAAAGTTCCAGTGACTGCACAAGGAGGCAGAAATGTTCCCCTGCCCACATTTAGGCTGAACACAAACCTATGAGGAACCTCTCCTCTGAGATCTCCCATCTTCCAAGAAATCATCACCAAATACCAGCTGTGTCCAGAGAGCTTGGTCCTGAAACCCAGCTGGGCTGAAAGTGGCTCAGGACAATGGCAAGGTAAGAGATGCCACAGCAGAAAAATGCCCAAGTTCTGCCTCCCATCACCATGTACTCTGCTCCCTTCTGCAGGCAGGAGTCATTAAGCAAAGACCATGGCTGTCATCTGGATACCAGGACCTCACATCCCAGGCTGTCATCCAGGAGAGACATACTCTCAAAGGACACAGGTGAAGGAAAACACACGTTGCCTGGGTGAAGAACGCCCAAAGAAGTTGTGTCTGCCCTATACAAGATCAGGCTGGACAGGGTTTAGAGCAATCTGGTCTAGTGGAAGGTGTCCCAGCCTACAGTACAGGGTGGAATGAAGTGAGTTTAAGAGACCCTTCCAGTCCAAACCAGCCTGTGAGTCTATGAAACACTAAGATGGAACCAAACCTGGCTCCTCCAGCTTTCTTGCTTCTAACACCAGGACAATGGAAAGGAATGGCAGAGGCACTGAAGCTGTCAACAACAAAAAGACAGACAATGTTGGGGCAAAGACCTGCAGAGAAGGACATCACTGATTTGAAATGATCACCGGCGAGAGCCAAACTCAGTTTACAGAACCACAAAAAGGTTTGGAATGGAGCTCATCTTAAAGCTCATCCAGTTCCAAGCCCCTGCCATGGGCAGGGACACCTTCCAACTTCTCCAAGTAGTGCATTCACATCCACATGCCAACATCCCACATCCTGCAGTGATTCAGGGATGAAACTCTGGATCAAGACTCAAGCCCAAGGCAGTACCCCCTCCCCATCCTCACTTCCCCCAAACCATCTCCTCTGCAGGGTGAAGTCCAGGCAGCTGCCTCAGCCATTTGTTTCTTCCCACTAAAACACTACCAGGCTACACATGGCTCAGGAAGGAACAGGGAGCCCTGGCCACAAAAAATACACCCAGATAAAAAGACTCCTTTCCCCTGTGCAAAGAAGATCTGAGTAAGAGAGAAGACCAAAACTTTCACCAAACTGGTCACACTTCACTCAAAAGCACACACAGTACAATCACTTCACCATAAGAAACAAGCTGAAGACCTGCAGTGTTGGACATTAAAACGATACTAGGAGTCTAACCATGCTGAGATATTAGTTTTGGTCCCATAAAAGCAAGCAGGCTTTCATAAAAGCAAGCTGCAGTGGGCATTCGGGGGCCAACAGCAGTAAATCTGACACTGGAAGACCGTGCCAGCCCAATGCCAGGACAGGGTGACAAATTCTTGGCCCAGATGGAAGAGCAGCTACTTCCAGCCTCACTGGGTCACAAGCCAGCTGGAGCCCTCCAGCGAGTCTCCATAGCCAGGCCCCCCATCCTGCACCATGACCCCAGGGAGCAGCCAGAATGGCTCCCAGCCAGCACAGATGCATTCGGCCCATCCTGGGAATTGGAGGAGCTCCGCAGCCAGAGACACCAAGGTGGTTTTTGATGATGCTTTCTGATGGTGCTTGCCAGCGTTCCTGTTTCTAGAGCTGACACATCCCTGAGTAGGAACACCCTGTCCCACTAACACTATCTCTTCCAAGTTAATATCACAACTGTTAAGGGACTCAAGCCTACCAGGAGTTGGACTTGATGATCCTTGTGGGTTACTTCCAACTCAGGATATTCAATGGGTCACGACTTCACTCGTCTGCTCACGGGCCATGGTGTGATTCCCAGGTGGGATACACAAGCCACTAGCCAAGAGCCTCAGAAAAAGTCCTCCTATGAGTGTGCTTTTAATAGTGCCTTGTTAATTGTGAATTAACTGAACTGACCCAGAGCAGCCAATCCCAGGTCCTTTGGGAGAGGCACAGGGCAACATACAGCCCACAGAAGCATGTTAGGCTTCCTCCAGCAGCTCTAACTCTGCCCCTTAGGAAACAGATGGCATCCAAACAATATTTTGCTTCAGGGCCACGCAAGTTTGGAGAACACATGTCACGTATACCTACATAGCTCATCAAGGAAGAAGTTCAGCTTCCTGTCACTGCACAAGTTGTCAAACAAAGTCACAGCATACAGACGTGATTTTTAGCAAAAACACTGCCAGAAGGAGAATGACAAAGGGGACAGCGTTAAGGCTGCTGTGCTCTGCTGTGCTCTGCTGAGCTCAGCACCTCTCAGGTGCTGAGAGCCAAACTACTCCAATGCGGCATCAACCTACTTTCAGATGCATCTTCACACAAAACCTCACAGATTATCTGTATCACACTGCCACCTTCACACCTAAAGCTACACCAGCTATCACCCCCATTACATCAGCTCACAGATGACAACCCATTCATGAGCAATCTATTGTGGGGTGTGAGGTAAATGGATGTGTGTGCATCAGCAGTGTTCCCATCAATCCAACCACACCGCATGCAGATCACTCAGGGATTCAGTCACCTCAGCCACAAACTCCTGAAACTTCCCTAACTGCTATTAGATCACCTCAGGCAGCACGTGACAAATTTAAACACTTGTGGAAAATTCATAGTCCTCCAACCCCCCTAAGAGGAATAACAATCTGGAGCATTCTGAGCTTCCTAGGATAGTTCTTCGTGCTCACCCACAAATTGTTTTACAAGACAAAGTCCCAAGAACGTTATTTAGTCTCCAGCAAAGATTATTTTTGGCAGCTTTATCAGAACAGTTGTCACTCCCTTAATCTCTCCTTGGATGAAAGCACGTTTAGGAAAACAGTCCAGATGCTGAAATACCAATAAAACAAAAAGCTGTGGTACAAGGCAGTCTTGAAGAGCCCTTTACAAATAAACACAACTTGGGGGGGGGGTGGGTTTCTGCTCAGCAATGACAGGCCCACACTCATAAACCAGAACTACATGCTCCCCTCCCCAGGAATCAGAAAACAAAAGCTGGTTTCAGTCACACAGCTGCAGGACACGCATGCAAGAACTGCTCTTGCAACCCTCCTGCCCCTAAATGGCCAAGCTACTCGTACCACTCGATGAATTTTTAATCAAATACTCCAAAATAATAATTTACAAAAGGAGTTACAGCCAGGCCAAGAAAATTGGGCTAAGAAGAATGTTATGGGAAACTAGACATCAGCTCTAAGTGAGGGTCTGCAGAGCTGATGAAATCTCCCATCACAGCAACAGGTTTGTCCACTCCTCACACATCTTAGATTAAAACTGGACATCATCCACAAGGGCTTTGAACCTCATAGCAGCATTTCTCACTCCCAACAGCACTCACCAGTAACAGCTCAACACCACTGAATCACAGATCAGTTTGGGCTGGAAAGGATCTTCAAATTCATCTCTTTCCATCCCCTGCCATGGGTAGGGACATCTCCCACTAGATCAGGTTGCCCCAAGCCCCATCCAGCCTGGCTTGGAACACTTCCAGGGACGATGCAGCCACATCTTCTCTAGGAAACCTGTGCCAGGCCCTCACCACCCTCACAGGAAACAATTTCTTCCCAATATCTCTTCTAACCCCGCCCTCTGGTAGTGGGAAGCCATTTCCCCTTGTCCTCGCACTTCCAGGCCCTTGTCCAAAATCCCTCTTCAGCTCTCTTGGAGCCCCTTTAGGCACTGGCAGGGGCTCTGAAGTCTCCCTGAAGCCTTTTCTTCTCTAGGTGAACACCCTCAGTCCTCCCAGAGCAGAGGAGCTCCAGCTCTCAGATCATCTCATGGCATTCTCTGAACTCACTCCAGCAGCTTCTGATGTTGGGACCTCCAGACTGGAGGCAGCTCTGCAGGTGGGGTATCACCTGAGTGGGGCAGAGCCCCCTCCCTCCACTTGCCAGATCCACTCCTCTGGATGCAGCCCAAGCTGGCTTTCTGGGCTACAAGCAGACATTGAAAGATCACATCCAATTTGTCAGCTACCTGTATCCCCAGGCTCTTCCCCCAGGACTACGCTCAATCTATTCTCCACCCAGCCCGTGTTTGTACTAGGGATGGCCCCAGCCCAGGGGCCATGTACTTGGCCTTGCTGAACTTCACGAGGTCCACAGACCCACCTCTCCAGCCTGCCAAGAAATCTTTAAGAAGTCCAACCACACCACAAGATTCCCTCAAACTTCAAGGCCACTATTAGTAAAAATTACACCATCTCCTCTTCCTGAACCATACTGGCCATCTCCACTAGGTCTGGGATGACTTTCATCATCTACTCCCAGAGGCCTCTGCCTGATTTCCAGCTGACAAGTCTCCAGCATATTGAAGAGGGCTTATTTTCCTCCTCCCCTCCCAGCCAGGGAGGGCACGAATGGCATCCCATTAAATGAGTTAGAAGAAACCAAACCCACCCAAGCCAAGGCCCTGTCTTTGCCCTTCCCATTCACTGGCAATCTCAGTGAGAAGTGTGGTTGTCAGAAGATTTCGTGGGTTTCTTAAGTTCTTCTGCCAAGTTCTGATTAAAATCCTCCTAAGTGGTTTTCTCTTTATTCCATTTCCTAGAACTGAGAAGCAAAGCAGACCTGAGAGTAGCTCTGAGTGCTGGTGGAGCTAACAGCCCCCAGCACAGCCAAGCCATCTGAGTCTCCCACACTGGCTCATTAGGATCAATGGGAAATTGAAAGGAATGCTTCTTCCATCTCCCATATCAGACGATCAGCTCCCAGAGGAGATTGGGTTTTTTAATGGCCTCACTCATTGGCAGGAGCCTGTGATGTGCTCAGCCAACAGGGGCTGCCGAGGCAACTTACTGGGTGCTGCTTCAGTGTCGCGTGAAACAGGTCAACCAGGAAGGAATATTCCCAAAGGCTTCTGGGCAACACACAACAGTGCAGCAGGGGGTAAGGAGCAAAACACTGTAAGACATCTCCATGCCCAAAAACATCCAATTTACTCCAGTCTCTCACCCCTACTTGTCATGCTCTGGTTCATGATGGTGGGTGGCTTCAAAAGAGAAGGCAACCTCTCATCACAAGCTCCTTGTGCTACCAGCAGGAGATCTGCACCAAACTGGATTCCCTCTTTGCCCAGAAAAGTCTGTCTGCTTTGGTGGCCTGGAGGATGAAACCATTGGTTCCTTGCCCAGAAACAACAGGCACCTGCAAGTCTAGTTGCTCTCATTCCTGTGGCCAAAGGCTGGAGGCCATTGGGTCACCACAAAGATGGCTTCTGTCCTCCCAGCCAAGAGTAGCTGAGGAGAGACCCTTCCCTGCAGGAAGGCAGATGCATTTGGTCCCAGGGCTCAAGTACACTGAGAGCAGTGTACAGGGGTGGTGCAAGGGAACCTCAAAACAGCCTCTGTTCATACAAGAAAAAACAGAAACAGACGTGCTGCTGCCCTCTCTACTGTGTCTTCCTCCTTTGCAGGGCCCCACAGGGGGAGCTGCTCGTGCCAGAGTAAAAACATTGCTGATGAGTACAGAGCCTGAAAATCCCAATACTTCCATTTTTTAATGCCACGAACCTCTTCATGGTCTCTGGGGGAACAGGAAGACACTGACCCTACTGAGAGACCAAGTGCACAGGACACACGCTGGTCCAAGCTACCGTTGAGGGATCTTATTACAGGGAACACCAACAGCTCCTGTTGTCTTGGTCTGGAGGAAGCAGCAGGGGGGAGCACAGGCTGTGAGCCCCTGTAAAGCACGGCCTTCTCCTGGGATGTGGCTCTTCTACAAGCCAGGCAGTGATCTGGCAAAGCCATGGCAGTTTTTGCTCACATTTGGGCATGGCTTCATATGCAACTTTGGGTTTTTGCACACAAGATCCATACCCAGCCTGAGAGCTAAATCACCTGCCTTCCCCACTACCAAGGGGCTTCAGCTCTTCCCCCAGGTCTGGGCAGCTCTGCTCATGGCCGTAGGGGTTTGACCAAAAGGCTGGTTTCCTTCAAAGGGCCATTCACCACTCAGCCTCTCCAGCTCTCTCACCCTACCACAAAGCAGAGCATTAATAGCTAGCCTGTGAGACCATAAAACACTAATACTCAAAGAGTTCCTGCACCTTGAAATGTTAATGCTGCGCAAAGAAAGAAACCTTCCGGTCAGCAAACTAGGTCCACGATACATAGCCACAGCAACCTTCTTCCCCTCCAAGCCACAGAACAGCAAACAGCCCTAGAAACCCTGAAACATTGCTCTGTGTACAAGGCACCCCATGGATCCACTGGTCCCACCTGGGCATGAAAGGCTTCACCAGCAGGAAACAGCTCTGCTTGATGACTTTGTCACCACCTCAGAGAGCTGCCTGGTACCCAGCCATCCATTCCTTTCAGCCTTAGAAAGCAATTTCCCCTAGCCTTTGAGCACACAGAGCCCAGAATCAGTGCTGTCCTGTTCTTCCAAGCCTCTCTTAGCCATTTGATTCCCAGAACTTGGTTCCAGCTTTCATAGATTCATAAAGGCTGAAGAAGACCTCCAGTGGCTGGACCTCTAGTCCAGTCATTAACCCAGTGCCACCATGCCTGCCACCAAACCCCAGCTGCCACATCCACACACTTTTCAAACACTTCCAGGGATGGTGATTCCACCACCTCCTTGGACAGCCTGTTCCAACGCCTGACTACCCTCTTAGCGAACCCTTTCTTTGTTCCCTTCTCCTTCTAAAGGGGCATCCATTTTTTAGCCCACAGTGGGTCAGAGGGTCACAGAAGTGCAGACCTGGGGCTTGGTGTCCCACTGGGGAAGGCGGGTCAGGATCCCAAACTGGCAGGGTAGCACCAGCTGGAAATACTTGTTTGAAGCTGGTGTAGCCACAGTAGCCATGGCTCTCGGCATGCACCATGTCTGGTGTGGGACCACATGGACTTTGCAGCCTCTCCTTTCCACCACAACGATGATGGAGCATCCCAGCTGCAGTGGTACCAGTGATTTTTGGGATGGCCTCCCCCTTCAGACAACCGACCCCAAGACTCCACTTGCCACCATCCACAGATGACCCAGCAGGTAGCGTGCAGCTCTCCCTCCTCCAGTCCAGCTTGAACACAGGACCAAGACTCAACTCCAGGGTCCTTTTTCTCAGCACTGATCCTAGGATAGTGACCACCAGCTACACGGCATGCAGTTGACTCCAGAACATGCCACAGCTATCTGTTAACCAGATGAGAGAGCCATTCCCAGTGGGGGAGGCAGTGTACCTGCATCTCAATGAGTAGAGAAAGGGGTGGGGAAACGAATGGGGGGAGTCTGGGAACAGCATTCATGTGCATAGTACCTGGGGAAAATATCACAGCACTGCATTTCCATGGCTAATTGGGGGAGCAAGCAAGCTTCTTGGACTGAAACTTCTTTCTGGCTTGGGAAAAGAGCCCAAACCCACAGTGCCACAATGACAGGACTTGTAGCTGCAGTGGTGCCTTCTCTACCCAGAGCACCCTTGTGCTCCCCCTAGCAAAACCCATGCTCAAACTTAACAGAAGCAGCCAATCCATGCAGAGAGGAGGGGAAACTGAGACACACAGGCTCCAGCATTTGCATTAAGGGAGGGCAGCCCAGGGGGTTCTCTTACTCCCTCAGCAACAGACAAAATCCACTTTTGAGCTTTATCACATCCCATCCCCTCAGCAAAATATGATGACCTCCACATCCCAACCAGAACTCCAGCTCAGGCCTGCAAAGCAGGTATGCTGTGCACACTGTTCATTACAACACATTCCAAGACATCCTAAGTGAATGAGGGCCAGACAGTATCTTAAAGCAAATCTAGATACCAAGTTTTAAAGCCACTTCAGTGTCGAGGACAGGGGAAAAGTCAGCAGTCAGTACATGCCATCACCACATCCTACAAAAGCTTTGTGGTAGCATCTTCCTGCAAAGGGACTTATCCTGCCCACAGAACACTGGGATGGAGCTGGCACCATTCAGCTGGCAAGGCTGGGGGCACAGGAGGAGGGATGGGGAGCACAGGCACCATGTGCCTTCCTGGGCTGAGCAAAGCTCACGGAAGTTACTGTGAGCCCTGTGAGAGGCCAGTGAGCCCCTAAAACCTTTACACCACAGCAAAGCCCCCATCTCCAGCCCCAGGTGCCACCACCACTGCAGGTGCCACCATCACTAGCCCCAGGTGTCATCATCACTGCCATGCTTGCATCTCCAGCCCCAGGTGTCACCATCACTGCTATGTCCCCATTTCCAGTCCCAGTGCCATCACCACTGCCCATGCCCCACCCATCCCAGCTCACCCATCCATGCCAGCCCACAACCTGAGCTCACCCTAGAAAACCCTGAGCACATTTATTTACATCAAACAGCGCTTGGATCTGGTTCGTGGGCAGGAATGAGTAACAGGGACAGGAATACACTGAGCAGATGTTGTCACCAAATACAACATATCGTCAGGCTGCTGGTGGCTTTAAATCATTCCAGAGCCTGGCAGTTGCTTCCCAGCCCTGGGCTGCTCTCCCAGCTGCTGCTCAACAACTCTGAGCCCTGGGGTGGCTCCTCTTGCACCCAGTGAGTGCTCAAGCTCCAGGAAGTGATCTCCACGAGGTCGGAATGTCACAAAACAACACCAGGAAGCCCATAGCAATCACCACTGCCTTTTCTCCTGCCCACCTTCAGCTCTTGGGATTTAAGTGCCCTCTTGCCCAACACATCTCCAGGGTTGCCTGCACACAAGGATTCACAGGGAAGATGGATTTCACAGCTCCAGCCCAAAGCATCCTCGAGAGTAGCAGCAGAGCAATGCGGCACTGTGAAAGCAGGGGCACAGAAGATGTCGTGCCTGCAGAAAACAGGGAAAAGGCAGTGAATCCCCAGCCAAGCAGCCTTTAAAAGCATAGGAGGGGAAACACAGGCAGCCTGTGCTCTGCTGCCCTCTCCCATGGCCTCCCCGGCTGCGGGGTGGAGAAGCAGCTTTGCTCATTAGCGGGTTATTCCTGGCACACTCCCCCTGCATCAGCTCCCCGGCAGGGCTGTGGGAGCAGCTCGAAGGGTTTTGAAGCCTTCGGGGTTGCACAACGCTCCAGAGGCACAAATCTTCCTTTAAAGAAATCTCCCTCGGCAGATAAATGGTGCTGGGTAACTGGGGTCATTAGGCTAATGAGCAGCTACCGCCAGCCTGGAAGCAAAGTGAAAAACCAGCAGAGTCTACCAGAGCCTGTTAGCCTCAAAATCTGACCCATCCTCAGCAGCTGCCGTTGCTGTCAAGGGAGGAATCAGGTCCATGAGTCAGCAGGATCAATCACCCGCCAGCCTTCCCATTAAAATCTCTCATCGAAATACTGGGGGAGCAGATCTGCAGGTTGCTTGCACCAAGGAAGATGAGAAGGGGCTGTTCCTCCTCTGTCCCCCCTCTATCAGCTCCTTCGTTACCATGGCGTCATTTTGCTCTCACGCTTCAGGAGCGGGGAGGTTTTATCTCTTCTTTCCCAGCGCTGCTCCATTTCCTACCACCATGTCCTTGACAGGGAGCCACACGTCCTTCTGCCCATTCTGGTGGAGACTGGGCCATGTTTTGGCATGACAGTCAATTCACTGGGATACAGTAATGCTGATGGGTCAGGCATGAAAGCTAACACAGCCTTTTAGTCCTTCCTAACACTGCCATCTGAGAAAGCAACCAGGGAGAGATGCAATTTTCCTTTTGTAAAGCCTTCAGAGGTGGGATCAGCTGGAACTCCCAGCCTGCTACATCCAGTGGTTATAAAACCAAGCCCACATATAAATAACCTCTCAGCAGGAGCCAAAACTCCAGCACTAACCCCAAGGTTTGAAGTGAACGAGGCTAATTTCCTCCTTTGTAGCTCTTGACACATGTTGGCTGTGTGCCTCCTTCTTGCCTTGTTCCTAGAGCAGAAGGCTCTGTGCAGCGGAGCCAGGGACAATAAGTAAACAAGTGGTGTCATTCCCAAGGACTCCCAACACAGCTCTGTCAGTAGCTCTGGAAGCAGCTGATTCCAGCATGGAATCATGGAGAAAAAGAACCATGGCGAGAGGATCAGGCAAGGGGCAGTAGGTGTCAGCACACCCCTACCACCTCCCTGAGCTGCCCACATCCTGCTGGATGCCATTCCCTAGAAAGAAACAAGCCCTTCAGAACAAGGGCTGGGAAACAACTTCTCCCCAAGGTTTTGGGCATGAGCAGGTCCCTACCCAATCACTGGACTTCCCACAAGCCCTGAAAATCCCTGGGGAAAACAAAACACAGGGTGAACACCAGCTCCAAAGCCAGCTTTGGAGGGGCTGAAAAAGCAACAACTGTTTCACCAAAACAGCTCCACGGGGAGTTTCTCCACCCAAACTCTGTCCCCAAGATAAGGAAATCCACATCAGTCAAAATCCCAAGTGCATCTTCAAAGCACAAGGCTGGGACCACCCCCAGTATCTCATCCTGGTTCTCTGCCATATCAAGAAATGTTCCTAGGAATCTGTGGCCATCTCCTGTTGGGCTTGGACCCAGCAGAGGGGCTGAGAGATCTCACCTCTTCAAGCTGGAGTCACACAGGAATCCCTCACCCCAATCCTTGCCACTGCATGCAGAACCAAGCTTCATCCCTTCCCCCAACAATGGAGAAACGTCTAAAAAAGGCAACCATGCTTTCACTCCAGGTAAAGGATGAATGATGCAGGATACCTGGCACATGGGGGTCCATCCCATGTTCCACTGAGGCTGTAGGACCAGCACTGGAGGCACCACACAGGTTTGCATCCCTGGATTAGGCCAAGAAGGTCCACAACGGCGACACCAAAGCCACCCTTGCAAACTGCTGGAAAAGCCAGCAGCAGCAGGGACAGTGCACAGATTTATTTTTTGGGTGTATTTCATTTCTTGGCAGCTGCCACTGGTGTGGTGTCACCACCCCTCTGTCCCCACTGCCACCTGACCCCAAGTACTCCATCTGCTGCCACACTGTCCTCCCACAGAACTGCAAGGGCATTTTCACACCAGTTTTGGTGTGAACACACTGCAGCATCCCCCATCTTACAACAGTCCCCCTCTATCAGGCCACCCATAGCAGGGATGTCTGCTCTGAGCATGCACAGGGCAACACCACACTATGTCTAGGGAGAAATTCAGGAGAAAAAAATGCACCAGCAGCTTCCACCCCCTCTCCCGCAGAGGGACACGGATGAATCCACCCTCCTGGCTGCCCAAAACCGCAGCACACGTGACCCAGAGAGGTTTTTCAGAAGAGCCGAGTCTCCAGCGGCTTCTGTTTGCCTTTCTCTTGTCTGTAGCAGCATCACATCTGGACGCTTGTCAGAAGAGAAGGGAAAAATAACAACCCTCCCTCCTCCTGCTGAACAACCTCTCAATCAAAACAAAGCCAGAGCAGCAGCCAAGAGCTGGGAGGCTCTTTTGTTTAATGCTCAACATCCCCCGGCTGGGCCAGCGTGCCCCAGAGCGGGTGCAGGGGCCCGGTGTGGGCAGTGTGGTGGGTGCAGGGCTGCTGAGGAAGGGGCCAGCCCAGCCACCAGCCCCAAGGCCGGCCTGGCCACACCACAGCGGCTGCTCCTCTGTGCACAGCCATTTTGCTGAGCTCAGCTGCTCACTAAGAGTTGCCATTCCCTCCCAGCACCAATGCTCAAGCAAAGCAAACCAAACTAAACCCCCAACTTAGCTGCAGCTATCCCGTGACCCAGGGACTGACCCAGCCACTGGTTGCTACGCTCACAGGTCCACAAGCACAAGCTCTTTTCCCTCCCTGCTGCAAGTATTTTAAGCTCCCACTGCTGCCCCTCCAAATATTTTCTGGGGCTCCAAGGACCTGCCCAGGCACTGACCACAGCCAAAGGCAAACCTTCTCGAGGTGATCAGCCCATCCCAGAGACCCTGAAAAGTCTGAGCAGGGTTATCACCAGTGGGTTTCATCAACATCAGCCCCATCCCTGGAGAAGTTATCGCCCAGCACACTGATGGCATCGGGTTTGAGGAGAGCACGTAACAAGCCAGGACACAGCCAAGATCCACACCAAGAAAAAGGATATTTGGGATATTCAGTTCTGAAGGCTTTACCCCAGGAAGCAGCAACCAAAGCCACGGGGTCACATTGGCAAAACACATCCCATGGAACCCAAGGACCATGTCCACAGGCTCCATCACTGCTGTGTCAGACACGGGAGCAAGGGTGAACTCGCCTGCGGACAGAGCCATGAAGCACCGGCTGACATGGAAAAGCATCTGGCAAAACCCAAAGCACAGCTCCTTCTTACACCCAACAAGGACTCGATGGCTGCCAAATCCCACAGCAAGGTATTGGAAGAGCACAAAAGCAGAAGTAGAGGCAAGTGGGGTGAGCTGGGTGGAGCAAGAGCTGGCTGCTGCATTGAAGCACCTCATCAAGGAAAAAATTCTACTGCTAAAGTGCTTGTTATTCCAGCTATGGATACAACAGAGCCTCCTGGCTGGCAGCACACATCTCTTTTGTCTGACCTCCAGGGAGGTCACCCACCCCAGGCTTCAGCAGTGCAGGGATACAGAGTCTCCCTTTCTTCATCCACAGCTTCCCTGCCCAAAATGGAAGCGAGAGCAGTACAGGGTTAAGCAAAGGACAAGCTGACAGAGACCAAAGGCTGCCTGAGTCATGCTGTGGCTGTTCCTGTTTCAGTCTGAGCAAGTTTCTCGCCTCACAAGCAGGGTTTGTCACTAGGGCAGAATGAACCTGCCGCCTTAATCCTCTCCATGCACCGCCTGGAGGAGCTGCCCTCCCTCTCACAGGCAGCACAAACCTCTGCTCTTGGCTTGTCCTTTGGACTCCACATGCAGTTTTTGGGACATCGCTGCAGCTTTCGGGAGACAGGACAAGCCCAGCGCCACATCCCCCATTGCATACCACTGGTCTTCCACCCTGCCCCAGGAATCCACCCAGCCTCAGTCTCTTCCTCAAGACACAAAACTGCTTTCCCAACCCTTACCATGCAGATACCTTTCTCCTCCTCACCCATGGCTTTCCCGACCCAAAGGAAGCCATCCAGCTGCCCCTAGGATGCTGATGAAACATAGACGATGCTTCCTCCTAAGTGACATATGTTCCTGAAGATCCAGACATCAAATCCCTTCTCCAAACAGGGATCAGCCCTCCAGCCTGAGCTTTCACCAAGGGGGTTATGCTTGAATCTGGACAAGTAAAATGGCAGAACCATCCTCACCGGGTGTTGGCACAGAGAAGATAAAATCATTGGGGTTAGAAGTTACCTTAATTCCCATCTTTTTCCACCTCCTGCCATGGGTAGGGGCACCTCCCACCAGACCACGTTGCTTCAAGCCCTGTCCAACCTGGCCTGGAACACTTCCAGGGATAGGGCAGCCACAGCTTCTCAGAGAAACCTGTGCCAGGGCCTCACCACCCTCACAAGAAAGTGTTTCTTCCCAATATCCCTTCCAACCCTGTGTTCTACAAGTGGGAAGCCCCTCCCCCACGCCCTCAGTCCCTCTCCAGCTGTCCTGGAGCCCCTTTAGGCACTGGACCCCTTTAAGCTTCCCTGGAACCTTCTCTTCTCCAGGTGAACACCCTCAGCTCCCCCAGCCTGGTTCCAGCCCTCAGAGCATCTCCATGGCCTCCTCTGGACTCGCTCTAGCAGTTCCACGTCCCTCTCATGTTGGGACCTCATGGCTGGAAGCAGGTCTGCAGGTGCAGTCCCATCTGAGTGGAGCAGAGGGACAAAATCCCCCCCACCTCCCCTCCTGCTTCCCACACAGGGGGATGAGCCCAGGACACACAGGAGCTTCCAGGTGCCAGTACACATGACCAGGGTGTGTGGAGCTTCTTGTCCACCAACACCACACATCACATCACATCGGTACCTCCAACTGCAAAGAGCTTCTGCAGCTGTATCAGTGAAAGAAATAAATCTTTAATAGTAACACAGCAAAGCCAGGCAGGGTATGACCCAAGGTCCAGCTGGCTGCAGCACTGGCTATCACAGCAGCCAGCACAGATGGCTAGAAGGGAACGTAACAGCCAAGAATGTTGAGGTATTTCCCAAACCAATTCCCAAACTTCTCTCCTCCTCATGCTTTTCCCAAGCCAAAACACATTGCCCTGTACACCCTCCTGGTGAGTTTCTCCTCCACGAACCCACCCAAGTGCCCCAAATCATAGATGGACTTCCAGCACCCACAGATTTTGGCAGCAGCATTCCAGACCTTCATGCAAAAGAGCATCTGCTGCTCTTCCTGGTTTCATTCACTTTGGTTCCACTGCCAGAACAGACAAAGGAACAAGATGTCTTCACACCACTCCTGAATTTTACAGGCTTCAGTCACCTGTCCCAGGAGTCTTCCTCTTAAGTGGAGGAAGCACCAACCTATTTAGCAACCCTTGCCCCAGAGCCGTCCCGTGGCTGACCATCCCCACTATATACTTTTCTCCATATATGCTCCCAAACAAATCTCTGGTTTCAGCACTTGTCCCAACGCCACTGTGCCCTCCCCACCCATCCCAGTGCCCACATTGTAATCCCCACGTCAAAGCAGGAATCTTCCCAGGATTTCTAGCTCCTCCCAGGGAACCTCTGGCTGCAAATATGGTGACGTTGCTCCTCATACTTCCCAGCCACTCCCATGACACCCTGGCACATATTGATGGCAATAGGGCCAAGCTGACCATAACACACACACACTTGTGATGCTCACCCTGTGCATGACATACACATGACTTCACCAGGCACACAACCCATGTTCAGCTGGCACAGAGGAAAGCCAGCTCCACAGATTTCCACATGCTCAGAAGTCCTCCCCATCTGAACCAGAAATCACAGCAGCCACTGTGATTGCTCAAAAAACAGTGAAAAGCCCTGAAAAACGGCCACGTCCAGACACAGCTGCGCAGCCACCCAGATGGACAGACGGCCACTCACCCCTTTGGTCATCTGCCACTGGCAGGGCTTTTCATGCCCCTGGTGACCTGGAAGAGCAGCTTGGACAGTTCAGCATCACTGCTATGTGTTTGTAGAGGAGTAACATGTCAAACATCATCCACAGCTACCGACCAGCCCCGGATCAGCACCCCAAGTGGGACAGAGCCCATTTACCATCGACAGACCTGGGAACGAGGCGGTGACTCCTGTGAGCCCTGCTCCTTGTGCTCACCTGCATGCCCATGCAGATCCCACATCTACTAACATGCTAAGGGATCCTTCTCTGCACATGATTCAACTGGAGAGAAATAAACTGCTTTGGGAGCTGCAGGGAGCCTTGACACACAACGTGAAGCCAGCAGGACACAGAGCACAACACAGACTCTTTTTGTCCCCTTGGGAGATGTAGCAGACAAAGCACCAGGATATCACCTTGACTTCAGAGTGACAGAGGCCAGAGAGGCCTGGACCCATACTGCACAGCCAAAGTGCTGAGGAAAACCAAATCTCAGAGGCTATAGCAGGATGGTACCCAGAGCATAGTGTCTGCAGGTGATTCTCTCACACATGGTTCCCAGAAGCCAGGCTCGACCAGTGTCATTCCACTGCCACGTCCAGACACAGCACATCACATGGTCAAACCACCCTCACACTAAAACCAGGAGGCACCAGCCATACATCAGTGCTGGCCCCAGCAGTACAAGACACACAGTCCCACTCCCTTGTCACCCACAATGCCATGTCACAGTAACACCATGTGAGCAGCAGCAATGGCAGCCATGCCCCAACACCTTTCTTACCTTCTCTGACTTCACCTTTTTCAGCTGCCGGCACTCACTTTCTCCATCCTCCAGCTCTGACTTTACTCCCAAGGGATTGAGCGCAGTTCCTGTGTCAATAGCTATACTCCCAAGCTGCTCAGCAGCAGCAGGCTCTGTCCCCTGGCCCCCATCATACTGTCCCACCCTTACTGCCAGGGCCAGGGGCTGCAGCACACTAGGCTCCTTCTCTGCCGAAGCCCCCGCACCCTCACTCCTTTCCTTCTTGCTTTTGGATGAGCCACTCTCCTTCTCCTTCTTGGAGCCGGCCACACTGCGAGACACCTTGGCCGACTTCTCCGAGCTCTTTGGGGTGACAGCGGGCACCAAACCACCCGAATTCACACCATCCCCAGAGCGTCCTTGAACCTCCTTCTTGCCACCAGCTCCCTCACTGGGAGTGAACAGGGAGGACCCTGGGGTCGGCTTCCCACTGTCCTTGCCAGTCTTGCTCCTTTTCGACTTTGATTTGCCCTCCTTGCCTTGCGGGCCTGGCACTGGGCTCACAAACTTGATGTTATCCGGTAGTGTTGCCACTGCGTTGGGTGCCGGGAGCCCCACCTCCTTGGAGCCCGACATTTCCAATTTCTGCTGATCCTTCTCCAAATCAGCGTCCAGGTCAATGATGAGATTCCCTACACCAATGTCCCACTCATCCCCACTGTCATACGTCTCAACCGGGTTTGCATCAATTCCTTTCCCTCCGGAAGCTCCGCTGCTCAAGGACATCTTAGAGTTAACGGCCCCTCACAGTTCAAGGCTCTTCCCTGCCTCTATGCCCTGGGGGTCACCTACGTCCTTTTGGGGCTTCCAGTGGTCGGGGTCTGCCCAGGTGACGGCATTGCTGCTGGAAGGGAAAGGAAAGAGAACAGGGTTACACACAAAGAGTCACGGGCAGACAGATCATTGACAGCCACACCTGCAGACAGGAGAGATCTGGGCAGAGCAAAACCCCCAACCTCCCAAATTCCCCTCACAGCATTCCTTCTGCCACCCCCTGGGCTGGGGCTGCTCCACAGCCACCCCCCCCCCCCCCAGCAGCAGCAGCCATCTGGCACTGGTCCTCAATCAATACCAGCCCTGGCAGGTCACGGCTCTCGCTCCAACAAGACATTACTCACACATTTCCCCGCTCACCATTTCCCTCTGAATTATCGAGCGCTGCCCCTGGGAGGGAGGATTGATTCCTCTCCTGCCAATGCCACCCAAAGTGAGGGTTCCTCTCCACGCCAGCCTTGCTGTGAGGGACAAGAGCTGCTCACCAAGCAAGTCAAGTGCCTTGGTGGGAAATAAATCCCAGGCTTCACAGCGCCTGTGACACTTGGAACCTGTCAGAGCAGTCACCAAAGGCCAAACTGCAGTGGGAAGCGTAAGGGTTCCCATCCCACACCTCTGGGCAGAGCAACACAGTACCCAGATTTGGAGTGTTTAACACCACCACCTCTGGCCAAGCCCAAAAACTTCCAATGGGAAACAAGAGACACAATTATGTAAGTACAAAGTCTTAACCAGGACGAGAGGGCTCAGCCCTATCTGCCCACGCCACAGGTGACCCTGGTAAGCCCAAAATATCTCCTCCCTACTTCCCAGCCTCTCCCCCCAGGGAGGGAAACAAAAAAAGACACCCACGCGCAACCTGACACAGCACTCTGATGAGACAATAATTACCACATGTAACAGCTTCTTCCCAGCACCACCCAGCAAGGCCACCTGTTCTTCAGAATCCTTAAGAAATCCTTGACCACCCATTTGGATGAGGCTTCCCTCCAGCAGCATTGTCCTACCCTTCCCCACTAAGCTCCAGGCCTGCCTGCTCCTGGTACTATTTACAAGTGACACTTCAAAAACAAGTGACTTAAAGAGAAATGAGAAGAAAAAAAGAAGGAAAAAAAAAAAAAAGCCAAAAAACGCCACACCACACACACACAAATTTCCTCAAACCCCAGCAGGAAGGAGCCTGGAAAGCAGCTTCAGTGTGTTTCCAGAGACGCAAACACTGTAAAAATGCCAGGGATTCTTTCATCAGCTAGGCTGCCGCAGCCAGACCATTTTCCATCTGCTCCCCACAGCATCCTCGGCTCTGTACAGCTAATAATCCGCTCTCTGACAGGTCATTACGGAGATTTTTAACCCCAGGAGCTGGGGGACTTGCGTGCAAGCTGGAAATGAAAAGCACTGACCTCTCATTTCAGCAGCAGGGAAAGTGCCGAATCAGGAGATCACTTTGTGCACCGGAGTCGCTAACAGCTTCCCAAAGCTGACCTGCGTGTTTCTATGGCCGCCTCCTCCTCCTCTTCCTACTCCTGCCCCAGCACCTGCTCCCCAGTTCCAAGCTGGTGTGTCCAACCCCATCAACCTGCCTCTCCAGAGTCTCTCTTCAAATCACTGATGAGACAGGCAGCACTTGGCAGCGATCGCCTCACCCCTGCATGACAATCTTCGTGTCATGGATCCACAGCAATTCCTTTGTGCAGGTGGGCAAAGCCAGTAACGAGCTGGATGAACCAGATTTTTGGCTGATACCAGTCCCTTCCCAGCCCTAAGTTGAAGCATGGAATCCAGGAACAATACCAATGAACCGGTGGACCACTGATGACCACTGATGTGCAGGAACAACCCAGAGGAGTTGACAGCAGAGGATGAAGTTCAGTCTCCAAATCCAAGAGCTGCTGACCCAAAGCTGGAGCAGACAAAGAGCCATGGTGAGCTCATGTCAAAGGGAAAAGCAGACAAGGATCTGACCTTGCAGTGACAGGAAAATGACAGACAATCCGCAGGGCTGTACTGCAACATGCGTAGCATCACCTGCTCCATGCAGCACCCGCGTGATGCCAGCTTGGCTAGCTCTCCACTCCCACCACGGAAATCACCTTGCTGCTCCAAACATGCACATACGCACACACATCTCCTTAAGTATTATTTATACATGTGGAATAAGAAGAGCAGACGAGCAGGACTTGGGTCTCAAACTCTGCAAACAGCAGCAGCTTTTGCCAATTCCTACCACAACAAAATGAAGGAGCCCAGAAGTCCACTGGGTCTCCGACAATTGGAGAACCCGGAACAATCAAAGGGTTAGAAAACAAGAGGAGCAAAAAACCCTCACTGTACAGAGGAGGTGCCAAGGGAGCCCAGGCTCTGCTAATGCAGACAGAAGGGAACCACAAACAGGACAGACAGGAACATGCTGGACTGGCAAGAGCAGGGGAAAGACACGTTGTGACGAGAGTGAGGCAGAGAACTCAAGACATGCCACTACAGGAAGAGGGACTGGGGCAGGGATCAGCCCTTTCCAGAGCAGAGCTGAAGGCTGGGACCCTGGAATGTGACCTGGGGGGATCTCCTGAATATGCTCCATTGCATGTGGCTCTAAAGCATATTCCACAGCTTTTTCCCTTCCCAACACTCCCATTTCAGTTCCCCATTTCTCTACTCCACCAGCGCAGGCTCAGCCTCTGTACCCAGAGGAGTATTTGGAGTTCCTCTCCCAAGCCAGACCCACAAGGACCCCAACCTGACACACCATCATTATTTTGGGCGCATAGGAGCCCCTGGCTACCTCACCCCACGGCCCAGAGAAAGAGGTGCCTTTCCCACTGTCTCCTTTGACCAAGCTGGAGAAGCACCAGGTGGTATCCAGATCCTTCCCACTCTCCCGCCGGGGAAGTAACGCTGTCACAAATCACAGCATCTCAGAAAACAGAGCGAGGAGATTGATTCAGCTGTAAACGTGTCCTTCCCCTTACCTCCTGCCATCACAGGATTGATCCCCGCACAACATGAAAAGCATGTGCTCACTTGTTGGCCTGGAGACCTGCCAACAAAGCATTTTAAGAGCAGTCCTGGAGCGCAGATCCTACAAGGAGACAGCTTTCTGCTTGGGAATGCTGCACACACACAGCACCAGACATGAATAATTCAGCTCCATTAGGTGCTGAGACCTCTATAATCCACATCTACGGGCTGGGACAGAGCCAAAACGTATTCAGAGACAAACCTGAAAGTTCACTTTCAGGGCTGCACACACACCTAGAGATAGCTCTTCCACCAGAACAGTTCCATTTCCAAAAGGCAGACAGGAAACTGTGCAAGCCCCTGGCTCTATGTGCTAAAACCAGTGCAGGATGCTCAGAACCCGCTGAACCCGCGCCACTCCAGCTTTCTCTGCTGTTCACCGGAGGCCAGGAGACCAAAGCTAGGAAGGATTGACCGCCCAAGGGCAGCAAGATGTAGGAGAAAGCTCTTCGCCTGGCAGCAGCCAGCCCACACATAGGGAGACTGTCTCATAGCCATGTGCTCCAGCCTGCAGCGCTCCAGGATTAGCCTCTGGTGGCTTCCAGACATGACTGACTGCAATTTTCACCCTGATTAACTTTCAGGAATGCCCACAAGAAGGAGCGGCAATGAGGACAGGGAAGGGGGGAGAAAATCTGCAGGATGCAGCATTTCCTCCAGCAGGCACAAGGCAAGGAGCAGAAGGTTTGGTGAGATGATTGCTCTGGCAAGCAGCAACGCCGGAGAGCAGAGCCCTCCACTCCCTCCTGACAGAGCCAAAGGCAGGGGAATGGAAGGGATGCTGCCCCCCCCCTCCCAGCTTGCCAAACCCCCAGAGGTCTCCCCACAAGCCCCCAATTGAGGCAGAATCACGAGGGGCTGCAGTGCCGAGGCCCTTCCTACAGCTGCTGGCAGCCAGCCGGCTGCTCTCCCCATCCACTGCCTCTTTATGAGATCCCTTTTTGTTTCCTTTTACGACTAAAGAAACTCGGGGCGGTGGGGGAAGACACAGTGCCTTCCTTCCCCATGCTGCTGCACTCACTCCCCACTCAGCTCCTACTGCCGCGCCTGTAATCCCCCAGATGGGCTTGTTTGGGTTGGATTTTTGTTAAGTAACTCCCATGTCTTTTCTGCAGATTTCTTTTTAAGATGTTCCCTTCCTCCCCGCCCCCTCTCTCTAGAGCTGGGGGAGAGAGAAGAGAAAAAAACGAGAGAGAGAGAGAAAAAAAAAAAAGAGAAATGTTGAACGCGAGCCAGCTGGCACGAACAAGAGGAGACGGAGAAATCTGCACAAAGGAGCTTCCTCACTCACTTGCTGCTTTCAGCTCAAGAAATCACACAGGGGAGGAGGGTTCACTCTCCCCCAGACATCAGTCAGGCTGTAGCAGACAAAGGAGATTTGCCATGACACCCTCCAGAACTGCCACCCAACGGGGGCAGGATCCCTCCACCGCCTGCACCCTGCAGGAGTCCGAGCTGTTGCAAAACACGCCAAGGCACAGAGCTTCAAAACAGGCACAGTTCAATGTGGAATTAAGCAAGATTTTGAATGGAGGAGCTGCGCTCCAGCCTCCGTGCTCACACAAGGCACCCAGAGAACTTCAGTGGTTCTCAGGCCACTGAAGTGGCACAGCGTCAGCAAGCTGCCAGGAGGGAAAGGCTGAACCCAATTTGAATAAAATGGAGCCACCCTTCTTTTTTTAATATGGAGGTGCACCCCATCAAGACTACATCTTCCAGCATGCACTGCAGCCAGAGCACTGAAAGACACACCGACAAACTTAGGCCAAGACTCCCAAGTTTCCAAAGGCTGAGCCTTGACACTGGAAATGAACCTGAGACAGGGCAGCATTCAAGCGATGAGTCATTTTGTTGGCATTCTTGAGAAAAGCTTGAAATACTTCAGTCCAGGCATGACAAAAGCAGGACACCACTGGAAGAGGCTAGAGAAGGAGGAAAGTGGACAGGTGAGCAGAGACCGCTTTGGTGCAGGGCAGCCAGCCAATCATCCTACCTGAAGCAAAGCTCCAGAGACTTATCAGCAACAGAACCCACCTGCTCCCAAAATACACATTCGGGCCTCAACTTCACATTCATCATCAGGCAAAAGGTGCTCCTGGGATCAAAATTCAACCTCACCCCCACTCCCATTCACTCATAACCTCAACACATTACTTTTCTAGCAAAACTCCACACAACTGCAGCACATGACAATGTCCAGCAAAGCTGTCAATATAAAAGACAGACAAATGGTGCCAGTGCGTCTGAAGAAAACACCAGAATAGCTAAAACCTAGTGTTTGCTTCTTACTGACACTTCTATAACCTCAATACCGTGAGTATCAACTCGATCTAGGGCTGAAAAACCCAGGGTTCTTGAACATGTCTGACTAGGGAAGACACCCTTCTTGAGAACCCCTCACTTCCCTCAACTCCCAACAGCTCTGATACACGAGGCACACAGAAAGGGTGAACACAAAGAGGACCAAGAGTTTCAGGCTTTCCTTTACATCATGAAATGGGGAAAACTGGAACAAGTACCTCGCTAGTCCTCCCATCAGTTTTGCAAGTGTCACCACCAGAGTCCAAATTTTTTCTCTATCCGTTCCTCGAGACTCCACAGTTCTTCAGATTTACAATTATTTGATTTTGATGTCTCTCAACTTGTGCATTTTTTTCAAGGTACCACTTCTGTATGTACTTCAAAATAAAATAGAGTCCGCATTTCTTCCACCAACTCACAATGAAGTCCAAGAGCTTCATATTTCAAGAAAACTACCAGCAAGAGAACCAGCACATGGTCCTCAAGTCAAGCAGGAGGCACACTGATACCTACAGACACACATGAAGGCACTAAACCCTCCATTTGGTTCCTGTGAAGGATGGCTGGCAAACAGCACCTTTCTGGAACATCTGCTCACTCTCTGCCAAACTGCACTGCTGGAGTCACTTCTCCACTGGGAAGCTGAGCAAGTGCCATTGTTACACACAAACTTGAACACACAGGTCTACATGACGCAGGTCACAGAACTGTAGAGCAGTGCAGGTTGGAAGGGACCTTGAAAGGTCACCTGATTCAACCTTTTGAAAAAAACGGAGATTGGGTGAGATTATCTACCACCTTGTCCAGCCACGTCTTGAAAACCGCCACCGGCATGGACTCTTACTGTGTCCCACAGGGGGTTGTTTCAAGGAATGGCTGCAAAAAATTTCTTTCTTATGTTGAGATGAAACCTCTCCCAGAGCAATTTTTATCTGTTGCCCCTTGATTTCTCCATATTGCTCCTCTTTGTAGGTGCCCTTAAGTCCAGCAATGTTTCTGCACACACAGCACCCCTACAAAGAGCTGACTGACCTCCTTCCCACCAGGCAGGAGCCAGGTTTGCAGGAAAGACCACGGGGCTAGGATAACACTGTGGGCATGGACTGGAGGAGCATCAGGCACAGCATAAACAGGCAAGAGTCATGCCAGCGTTTTGTTACAGCTCTGACAGCAGGGTCCTGTGTGAGCCACGTCCCTTCCCAAGCCTTTGCCATGGAGATGAGCAGGGAGTAACAAGGCTCAGGCTCTGGATCACAGCCTGCTCATCCAAAAATGCCAGGATAGACATCTTCCAGCAAGCATGACCTTGGAGACTCTAAAACCTCAGGCAGATGAATATGGCCAAGATCTTTCTAAGAGATCCCAGATCTTACCCAAATCCACAAGCACGAACTTGTGCCCAGCGTCTAAACTTTCTGCTGTATAGGCAAAGAGGAATTTAAAAACCCACGTGTGTGGGAGAAAAAGTATTTGGTAGGTAAAATGACAGAGCAGCTTTCTTCCTGCAAGCTCAGCTCTCAGATCTACCCTGAATCAGGGCTGCCCAACAAGGATTTAGCCTTCACTGTTGTGTCTGCGTGCTGAAAGACACTCCTGTGCAACTGCCATGCCCAGGCCTGCACGCGATGGTTTAACAAGAACCAGAAACACCCATCTTCGCCCAAAATCTGCACCTCCTGCTTGCCCCACAGTCCTCATGTGCCATCCTGTAGGTGTCATAGCATCACTGGCACCCAGCAGGTACCCGGCAGGCACTGGCAGTGCCAGAGGAGCAGAGCAGGGGCACCACAGGGCACGGCTGTCAAAGGCCGACACACAGACCGCTGGCAGCTACACAGCAGCAAAAGCAAAGCAACACCATGAGCAATATCCAGCCACTGGTTTGGGTTGGAGACTTCGGGTGAGTCTACCCCAGACTAGCCAGTGCGTTCCACCAGCACTAGACATGGCCCCCGTGTTCCTCTACCACCACAAAGGCCATTTGTGAGCCCAGCCAGTCGTGTCTCTGCTGGCTGGTGCCAAAAATAACATTAAACACTCAAAACGAGACATCTGAGCCAATCTGCTTGGCACTGCAATGCTTCCCATAGCGATAAACCTGGGGAATGACTGTCCCTTGAAGAGAACTGGCTTCAGCTGGGGAAGTGGAAGAGCTGTGTGGATTTAAAACCAGTGCAGTTACATCTTTTCTAACCCCAACCCAGAAGTGAGCTTATTTATGAGAGGCTTAAAGGTATCTGAACTGGTGGCCTGTCCTTTAGCATAACCTAGAAGAGGGTAGAGGGCACACAAAAATAAGCCAAGAGGTTCCCAAACCTCAGCACTCCATGCAGGCTGGAAGATCACCAGTAGTGAGAGGAAGCAGCAAGACAGATGTGACCAGGAAAGATCCTTGAAGCATCAGCCATGGAAATGGGAAGAAAGAAGACCTGGCAAAGACCAGAGACAACCAATGGGCATAAATAACCACTGAAATAAGAGCCAGAAAAGGGAAGCTACCCTTTTCCCCTGCTCACCCAACGCTGTCAGCAGGGATGCAGGAAGGTGTCCAGGCATTGGCAGCACGTCGAGCTCAGGGTGTTGGTGGGAGCAGGGTGGTCACTGAACCAGCCATTTGCTCCCTTTCCTTACAGGGCTCCAGAGGCAGCATGGCTCCTCACCTTGCTCCTGGTCTCCCTGCTGTCCCCCAGCCCCATCGGGGAGGCCCAGTCCCAAACTGGGTTCTCATGGTTTCAAGAGATGCAGGTATCCAACAAGGATCACCCTCCACAGAGGTACAGCAGGAACAGCAAACCACTGGCTGCATTGTCACCCTGCATCAAAGTCAACATCTCTTTTCCATCTACTTCATCCAAAGGAAGAGCACCAAAATGATCCCAGCTGAGCAATGTCTCCCAGCTACAGCCCTGCCTCGACAGGAGAGGGGCAGAGCAGCGCAGGTCAGAGAGGACAGACAGCCACTGGTTTGCTTGCTCCTAGGGAAGGGAGAGCTTCTGGGCTTTATTTCCTTTATCTTTCCTTTTAGGAGCAGACCATGCAGCCAGCCTTGGCTGTTTCCCAGCCTTCAGAAGACGACGAACATCTCTCCACTACTCCAAAACCAAAGGAGCTGCCACTTCACCTATAATTTGTCTTTAATTCCCTTCATTCAATAACCAATTAGGGCACCTTGGCTCCCAAAGCTGAGGCTCCCTTTGTAGCAAGGCCAGTGTGTGCAGCTGTAATCCCTCTTCCTGTCACATCATCAGCCTGGGAACACTTTGGGAAAAAAACAACCAGACTGTGAAGTAAAGGAGGAGGGAAGGCACATGCAGACAGGGACAAATGCAAGCAGAGCAAGCACCATGCCGAGAAATCCCTTTTTTTTTTTTTCCCTGGGAGGGATAATAAATAGGTGTATCTCCCAGATTAATACAGCACATTTGTGGAGCTCTGATATCCATCAGAAAGTTGCTAATTTGTGCTAATGACCCATTGCAAATTGCCGAATTTTGTGAATTAGCCAGTGCACAGGAATACAATATAACCCAATGAAAATCATGCATCAAAGCGGGCTGGGCTTATTTGGGGAGTCCTAGTGCACTTAGAATTACTTGTGGCAATGGATGCAGAGGGAAGGTGCAGATTAGATGTGAAACCCCATCAAAGATAAACAAGAAATCCTCAGGACAAGAAGAAATTTCAACAAGGCTACAAAACCTTTGGGAAAGGAGAAGCAATTCTCCCAGAGATGAGCAAGATTCTTCCCTTCCTATTGGATTCACAGTGTTTACTGTCAGTGAAGTCATTACATACCTATTCACACCTTTAAAGCAGTACAGCACACTCCTCCTGATCTGCCCTTCATCCCCTTGGAGAAGCACCTGGAAAACTCCAAGTCAAATCTCTGGACCCATTTGAACCAACAACGCTCTGCTAATGCAAACCACAAATGGGCTCAGCAAATTCATTAAATCAATTTTGTTATCATTAAATCAGGAGAGCCCTATCACACATGACGGAGCACTGGAGAGATCTCATCATTCCAGACACTGGAAGAATGAGTGGCCCAAGAACAGCTTAGAGGAAAAATCCAGTGTCACAAAACCTTTCAGTGCTTGGAGAAAGAGCATAAAGCAACAACATCATCTTTCCTTTTCTTACACAATGAACGTGGCAATGAATTGTAGAAGTTGGGCATTTAATGTTTCAATATAAAATATCAAGGCTGTCCTGAAATTATCCTTATTCATCCACAAAAAAATGCACTTGCATCCTTTCATACCCCTCACACCACATCTGAGCTGACGTTCAGCAGCTATGTCAGTGGGTTTTGTGCATGTGAAGGACACTCAGCTGCAGCAAAAACAAAACAACCTCTTGGGCTCATCACAAAAACTGATTTTTCACCCAAATGCAGATGGGAATTGGTTTCCTTTAAAAAAAAAAATCAACAACAAAAACAACTGGAGTCCCAGAGCAAGCTTCCTGGTCAGGCAGCCATTCCCTATTTTCCTACTGTAAGAATGTTCAAGCTCAGCCTCACTCCTTCCTCTGACACAATGTCATACCTCAAGGCACCAACCTTTGGTAGCAGGAAAGCCCAGCTGCGTGGCAAAGTAAGCCATATCCCAGTGGGATTTCTCTTCATGCCCTTTCCCAACACAAAGCAACACCCTTCCTCATCCAAGTCAACACAGCATGGCGACATAAAGCGGACCAGTTGCTGCCAGGTTGGCCAAAGCTCTGGTTCAGGAGCCACACGTGGCCACCAGTGAGCTCCCAGGACAGCTGCATGCTCTGAGCCAGCTCAGCTACCTACCCCTGATCTTAGAAAAGGTCCTTCACACCCACATGGGCTCTTCAGCATACCACTACGCCAACCCCAAACCCTGGGGGAGTCAAGCACCCCCATGCAATGGCATCTTCATCCCTTCACCCACTGCCACAAGCACCCAAATCAGGATCTTCCCAAGTAAGCAGGGAAGACCCAAGTGAAAACGACAAGCTCTCCCCATGCCTAGAGAGCCCACGAAGCATTAGAAGAGACATCATGGAAGAAATGCAAACAGCCCCGGCCATCTCCAGGTGCTTCAGAGACCTTGGTGCGTCCAAAAAAATATCTCCACGAGCTACTACCAGTTGCAATGGAACACAGATTTGGGAACAGACACATGACTCTCCCAGCCCCAAGACTGGGAAACCAGCAGTCCATATCCTGCAGGAAGCCTGCTATGACAACCACGGGATTCATCACGACCTCAGTGGGCAAACACCCTACGGACTCCAGCACTGATCTACTCGCTGCCTTCGTTACGTACAAGCGACTGAGCACGGTTAAACTGTCACCAGCTCCTGGCAAGGTCACCCGCAGCCTCACCTGCGCAGCCTCACCTTCTCTCCGTAGGGAACCAGCATGTGATGCACTCCCCAGAAGCATCTGCCTGCTCGCTACCTGCCTCCGGCAGGTCCCCGTCTCTGGCCAGGAACACCAGCAAGGCAGCCAACACTCAAAGGGCATCGCCGCACACGCGGGATGTCACACAGCCCCGGAACAACATACCTGGGACCATAAATACCATCTTATTTACATAATGCTCTGGATAAAGGGGACAAAGAGGCTTATCGCATTACATCTGGAGCTAGTATTGCATCAGCGCCCACAGGCCCTAATCCCAGTCAGAGCCGGGCTGTGCGGGGCGTGGTGGGACAGTGCCAAGGTGCATCCCCACTCCCAGCCCAGCCAAGGTCAAACTCAAGATTCTCCCTCTTCTCGCCACAAGCATGCAGAGAAAGAATCCTACACTCCAGAGGTGCCAACTGAATCAGGCACAACACGTGATTTTGGTCAACCACCATCAGTTGAGCCCAGAAGTGGGATCCCAGATGTGGCTCTCCCACCTGTCATGGCCTAGACACAAGACACAGACATGGACTTTGTCTGGGGAATGATGATCACATAGAAGTGCTAGAAAGACCAGGCAGCTCCTGGTTTTCTTTAATGCATGCAATCACAATTAAGAATACCCTGTAAATATAACCTATAAGCAATTTTTGACTCAAGGCAGCCCTGTTCTGCAAGAGAACAAACCAGAGTGAACTCTGGTCTGTCCTTATTAATTCAAAATAAAGACACACATAAAAGGTGTTGGGTAGATCCAACACCATGTGAGAGCACCTCAACCGCCTTTGTGAGCCCTTTCTTCCCAGAAATGCACCTTTTCAGCTCAATTTACAAGGAAAAAACTTTTGAGACAGAAGAAGTGATGCCATCACCACTGACATAAGCCAGGTGCAAAGTAGTGTGAGGGGACTTTGCAACTGAGGCAAGGGAAGGATTTTTTGTGGCTACCACCCAGCACAGGGCTCCAGACAGACAGATGGGTCCCCCCCAAAAAATCACACCGCTTTCAGCAGGCAGAGAGATAACAAGTATCTTATGAGACACATCCATGCACACACACACTGGCCCCCTGAGGCTAACGAGCAGCCTAAATAAATGGTGACTCACCAAACACACAGACCAAGTCTGAGTGCCTGGCTTGGAAAAAGGAATAAAATCCTCTCCCCGTGCTCTGGCCATACTCAATTACAGGTCATTCCAACTTGCTTGATAATTAATTTCCTCCAGTAGCTCTAACCAGAGGCAGCCCTTGCCCTGCATGCCAGGCCAGTCCAGGTGAAACATTAAATCCTTGTCTTTTCCACCACAGAGACGCCACGTTCTTGGTGCCACGCACATCTCCCTTCTCCTCCTCATAGGAGAGGAGAAAACCTCACTGGATGAACGAGGGCATAAAAGGGCAAGGATTTGTGTTTTGCGACTGAAACAGCTACAAAATAATAAAATATAAATTATTTTTGGTCAAGAACTAATCAATAAAATCAGCTGCCTGGATTTTCTGAGTGTCGTGCATGTACGGTCGCATACTACCAACAAAGAGCTAGAAATGTGCGGCATAATCTGATGCTGGAGTCAACGCACAAAGAGTGGAAATAGGTTTTCCTGAGGATGTCCAGACGGCGAACTGCCTGCACACGATGGAGCCCAAAATCCAGCCTCAACACCGGCATCCTTGCATATTCCCCCAGAGGCGGGGGAAAGAGCCCATGGGGCTCTTCGGTGCACACTTTAGAAAATGTCTAACGCCTCCTCCAAGGGAAAGGGCCTTCCCAGAAACGGAGGAAAAAGCAAAGGAAAGGCAAAAGGAAGGCTACTGGGAGATGGAGGGGAGCCAAGTCTCGCAGACCAGACCTGAACCTGTGACCTTCCCCGTGTACACAACGGGAGGGAGAGCTCACGGCAGGAGGGCCCTCGCGGGACAACCGGCCACGTTGTCACCGGCGGGGTCACCTCCAGATCGGCCCCGCTGCCAACGGGGGCTCGAAGGACTTGAAGGAGAGCGTCTGGTCCTGCGGCACCCGGCCCGGGGCCCCAGTGGTGTCGCCCGGAGGGGCTCCGCTCTCGGGGTCTGACCCGCCCCAAACTCACAGGGACTCGCTAAACGTATTGGGGAACATTTAATCTTCCGGGATTTGTGCCGAGAACCCCCTAACGGCACTACAAAAGAGCTGGGGTCCAGGGAACCTCCGCTGCGCTGTAGCTCTGCTCCTGTGCCCCCAAACCCTCCCCGCACAGAGACGGGGGTCAAGAAGGGTGACCCCCGCCTCCGCCCAGGAACACCGCTATCCTCTCGAGAACCCCCTCTCCGCCCGCATCACCCCCCGCAACCCCGATCCTCCCCGCAAAACCTGGCATGGCGGTGACCCCACTCAGGGGAACATCCCCTCCCTCCAGCCGTGGGAACCCTGGATTCTGAGCTCGACCCTCGCGACGGCAAAGGCGGAGCCTCGCACCCCTGGGGGGGGACCCGGCCCCCAAACGGCCACGACACCCGCGGGGCTCCTTCCCAACGGCCGCGGGAGGGACCCGCAACCGCCCCCGCGGCCACGGGGATGGGGACGAGGGGCACACAGACCATCGTCCCCCCATGGTCCCGGAGGGAGGCTCCCGGAGCTCCATCCCCACGGCGAGAGATGAAGGTGGGGGAGGCACATATCCTCATCCCCAATGGTCGCAGCACCCAGACTCGCCAAGGGTCCGGGTGGAGCCCCGTCCGTAAGGGACACGGCGAAAGGGGGGGGGGGGGGGAGGGCCTCAGCCGCGTTCCCAGGGGTCACAGGAAGGAAGGGGGGAGGGCACGTATCCCCGTCCCGGCGGTCATGGCTCACGACAGCTCGGGGCCCAGCCCGCGCGGAAGGGCCGGGGGGGATGCCCGAAGCCCGAGGGGAGCCCCAGCCGCCACCACCCCCCCCCCCCCCACACACACACACCTCCCCCCGCCCGCGGAGGGGCGGCGTGGTGCGGGGCCGGCCGGGTGCGCACTCACCCGGTCGCTGGGGTATCCGCCCTAGGTACGCTCCATGTGGGTCGCGGCGGAGCCGGCGCTGCGGGCCGGGGCCGGGCCGGGCCGGCCGAGGCCGCCACGCGCTGAGGCCGCGCCGCGCAGGCCGCGCCGGGTCCGCCGGGCGGGGCGGGGCGGACACGGCGCAAAACGCGGAGGGCGGAACGTGGAACGGCGTCCCTGGGCGGCGGAAAAACACGGAGCGGATACCCCCCCTGAAGGATCGGGAGCTGGAGACAGACAAAGCCCGGAGCGGAGCTTTCCCTGCCTTAGGAGCCGAAGCCGCCGTAGTGCCTCCTCGGAAATGGCGGGGTGAATCTTTCGCGGGTGTTTCACGCTCTGAGCGGTGTCTTGCGAGACCTCTGCCCGGCACGGTCCCCCCAAGGCCGTGCTTTTCGCTCCCCAAGCCAGCACAGAAAGGGAGGGGGCAGGAATAATCACCACCCCGGGGTATCCGCACCTACCTCAAAATCACCAACCACATTGTGCCCCACGCCGCCACTGCCGCTTTTCCTTTCCAAACACTCTTCTGGATGGAAAGAACACCTGAGTCCCCAGCCGTTCTCATGACCTGGAGGGGACATGTCCCCTAACTCTCCCCACCCAAAGCCTCAGCACCAGCCCTGCTGACCAGGGCAGGAAATTTCGGTTCGCTTCATTGGGGGTGTCCCGGTCCTATCTCCATGACACCCCAAAACCATGAAGGTGAACCGGTACAGCAAGCTGTGCCAATGGGAGATGGGATGCAGGATCCAAGCATCTGTCGGTGCTGAGCACGGAGCAGGAACATGCACGAATCTCCTGCAGATGGAGAGGGGAGCACCAACTCCATCCACCCACGCAGGGTCTGCTCAAAGTATTCCAGGCCAAAGAGGTGCCACCATTCCTTGGGTGTGCCACCATCCAGTGTGGTTTCAGGAGAGCACCAAAGGAGATGCCAAATTCTTCTGATGCTTTTTGCCCCAAATAAGGACAACGCGAGACCCAAATCCCTGGCAAAGGAGGCGATGCCGAGAAGACCACAGGTTTGGGTGTCTCACTGGCTTTTGGGGCTGGAGCAGTTGGGAGAGAGCCAGAAGTTGTTTAAAGCAACAGGAAAAGAGGGATGAGAATTCTTAGAGCCCAGAAGAGAGAAAGAGGAGAAATCCCTCCTTATTCTGATGACGAGAAACTGTTCTTGCCCAGCACAGAGCCAATGCTGGCAGGCTCCAAGACAACGTGTATTAATAAAACCAGGTCAGTTTTTACTGACGTATTTTCAAGGATTGGGTAAAAGATTTTATGGGCATTTGCTGTTGATGTTCATCAAATCTCAGACCAGGAATGGTGCTTCCAATGGTGGAACAACAGCATCAGACCGGAATCCAGGCTGAACCAGGGGCTCGGTCAGTGTATCATTCTTGGCAAAACTGTGATGCCACTAATACAGGAGGAAAATAAAACCCCTGCCAGGCAAGGCAGTTCCATTGGGAACCATCTCAGCATCGCTCCAATGACATGTTTTGCCACAACCATGAGCAGGGTTTGTGATCCAGCCTGCCTGCAGCTGTCAGAGATACCACAGAATCCAACAGACGATGGTGGACGTGAAACCCTTAAGGATGAAACCTGCAGGCACCAGGTAGACATGAGTTGTGAGTGACAAAGGACAGGGAGGTGACAAGGCAGCAGCCACTGTCGGGGTGGATGCAGGAGACGGATCTGGTTTAATACGGAGCCAAATCATGGGCTCACGTTAAAGCCTAGCTCGGGCATGGGAGGGGTGACCCATCTGGGGAAGCAGTACCTTGGTATGGGTATTTTAACAGGCACTAGGTGTGATGGGAAGGAGGGATTTTGTGGGACCGCAGCCTTGGTACAAGATCCCACTCTGTCATGGTCTTGTCTGATGGTGCTGCACTCCTTGGACAGGAGCAGAAGCTGGGGCTGCACCATCTGGAGCCAGCCTGGCACCTCCTCCCTGGGCGCTGACTTCCAGCCCTCTGTCTCACTTCTTCCACACAGCCCACAGGGAAGGCCTCTCCTGCCTCCTTCTTCCCAAGGTACCAAGATCCTGGGGTGACTCCCCAAGCCTCCCATCCCTCTTCAGTTCCGCTCCTATTGGCACCATACATACTCTCCATCACTCTCAAGGGACATCCACCAAGACAATAAGATCTCCATGTAAGAAAAGTGCAGGGAAGTCTCTAGGAATCTCAGCACAGCTGACTGGACCACGGTGTTCGGACACAAGGGACGGAGCAAATGGGGGAATGCAGCCAGATGAGGAAGGAAGCAGGAGAATTCCATCACCCTTGGCATTGAAGAGAAGCTCCCACACCATAAACTCTGTGCCAACTGTGGGCAGCTCAGAGCTGAAACACCCGTGAGGGTTTTCCCACTGAGGAATAATGTGGGTGGGTGTTGGATCCAGCCCCATCATTTCCAGAACCTCAGAGATCCCACAGGCAGCAAATGGAGCCAGAAGACAACTCCCAGGGCAAATGGTATGGGATGATTTCCAGTGCTGCAACACGAAGGCATTGCACCCTCCTCCTCTCCCATGGGGCAGAGGGCTGGGACAACCTACACCCAAGGACTGGGCCAAGCAGTGGAGCTGGCAGCTCCCACTGCATTCCTGGCATTCCTGGAGCTGGGAGACCATGGCAAGGCAGAGCCTGGAGCACTGCAGCTCTAAGGAATCAGGGATAGAAGCCCAGTATACACCAGTGCATGATGAGCATGGACACGGTAATGTGGGGAGAGCGCTCAGTGTGAGGGAGTAGGGAAATAGGTAAAATTCAGATTATTCCAAAGGTGTTCTACACACAGCTGCTGGGGGCCAGGTCATGGCGGGTGGCTGCTGTTTTGGTACAAATTAGCAGAAGAACATATGGTTGGGCACTGAGCAGTGATTCCAAAGGGCTGGAAGAGCACCTGTGAGCAGGCACAGAACCCACCTCTAACCCCAAACTTCCCATACCCACTTGGCAGGGCTCAGGCTGTCTGGCTGTTGGGAGCCATGCCCCCCATCCCCTCAGCTTCTCACCCTTCTCCTCCCATAGAGCAAAGAACACTTCAAGGCACTTTTTGGAGAGGGAGATCTCGACAAAGCCAGGATGGAACTGGGCTGCCTGCTGCCAGAGAGCTCCCCATGCCCGTTCTTGGACCCGCTGCTCCTGGGGTGCCAGTAACTGCTGAACCACATCCTGTCAGGCTCCATCTCCCACCCACCCTTGTCTGCAGCACAGGACCTCCCTGGAAGCACAGGGCCGTTGGGCCAGGTCTTGGTGAAAACAATCTCTTTTAATACTTTTGGAATACAGGAGATAAAGCAATACCTATAAACAATCTGGGATCAGGGATCCGTCTTGCACCTGCTTTCCAGAGCTGAAGACCATCCTGGCACCCTTCAGAGGCAGTTGGGTGCTTCACAGGAACCAGGGCTGCTCCCGGGCACTCACCCCACGGCTTTCTGCTTCATTAACCCCTTCTTTGCTCCCTGATGGATCTTTGCATCCAGCTTCCCTGTAAAGAGGGGATTAAAGAAAAAAGAAAAACACAACAAACCCTCATCACTCTTTATTTTTAAATGCTATTTGCAATGCAAATGAGCTGGAGGCACCGAGGTCTCCTAGTTAGTGTGTTCCTGTCACATCCAATTATCCTGCTTGAGGAGCCAGGCGTTTCCAGCTGCCACAGCCTCCCTTCACAGGCGTGACACCGGGGAGCCAGGGGCAAGCGTGTCCGATGCGGCCAGGAGATGCCAGAGAGGGGGAAATTCGAGGAGAAGAGTAAATTAACATCCAGCACTTGCCTGCCACTACCAGGGGGGAAACTGATCCCTGTGCCTGCCTGCAGGACGCATGTTGATATGCTCGGAGGAGATGGGGGACTGACAGTGTGTTAGGGACATGTTTCTCCATGGTGCAGTGAAAGGCAGGACTGGGGACAACAAACCCTCATCTTGGGATGATGGTGCAATGGGCACCCAGTGTGATGAGGACATCTGCTCCACGTTGCCACATGCGAGGTAGGTGGTCTCCAAGGCCATCTGCTGCCTTTACCACCAGGGAAAACCTCAGCCAGCAGCTCCAGTGGGACCTAGAGAAAACACTGCCTCTCCTTGTCCTTCACAGCCAGGTCTGCTTTCCCACCTGGGAGAGGAGCAGGACATGAGAACATGGGATTTTGGGCAACTCCTGATGAAGAAGTCAAAAGCCAGGCTTAGTGATGTGCTCCCTCAGAGAAGTGTCCTTGTCTTCTTCTTCCTGCCTGCAAAAATGCAAGGATGCTCCCTCTCTCCCAGCTCCCAGAGCCAGCTTCCCAGAGAGGCTCTGCCAGCAGCGAACACTGGTCACCTCCTCTAATGCCACATCTCCCCAGGACTTGCCTTCCTGCTGCTCCCCTGCACCTTCCCATCCTCTAAATGCCAGCCTTGTCCTGTCTGTGTAGCTGGGAACAGAGACAGGGCAAGAAACACCAGGTTCCAAAGTTCTACTTCAGCCACTACTGCAAAATCTGCTGATAAATGTCCATGTGCCATAAGAAGCAGGTGCTTCTCCAGAGAAAATGGATCCTAACCAGCCAGTGACCATCACCGTCTCTTCAAACCAAGAAAATGTCTCAATTCCAGGTCAACAAATATACTCTGCAGATCACCATGCCACAGATCCACAAATTGACACGTGGCTTGGAAGATGTCCTGGGAGATCCTCCATCCCCCGGACCACTCCAGAGAAGAGACTCTCCCTCCACGGCCTAAGGATGGGGAAGAAGGCTTCTCCTCGCAACTGCTGTTTCCAGTCATCGGCACCTGAGCAGGCTGAGCCAGCCCATCCAGAAGCAGTGTGTCAGATCACCCCGTCCCCACGCTGGGGTGGTTTTGGCAGGAGAAAGGCAGCAAGTTCACATTACCCCAATGCTACCTACTGTCACCAGAGCTGTTACATTTCATATGCCAGCCTGCTTCTCCTGGACCCCAAAAACATTGGGAGGCTCCTCTGGTCTTCCAGCTGGCAAACACCACACAAGTAACCTTTCAGAAAAGTCTAAAAATAAGGCAAAGCCCCAGGGCCCCTTGCTCTTTCTGCTCAATGATTCAAGGCCTCTCATCTCACACCATGTCTTCTGCTCCTCTGCACTCTTCCAGCCACTGGCTGTTGGAGGGAGGTTTCTAAACGATGCTTCAGGGTAGCTTTGCCTGGGTTCAAGGAAATCTCCCATGAGAAAGGCCAGTGAGCTTTGTCATCATGTGCTAAAACTACATGGGGATGTATCCAGGGAGAGCTGTGCTCCCAGATGCAACACTGTGCCCATCCCTCCCACAAAAACAATGACCCTGGCAGCAAAAACTGAGCCATGTTAGGATTTTCTTCCCATCCCCAGGCTGCTAGAAACAAGTAATTTGCAACAGAGAAGCATCCGGATGTCAATGTGGCAAGGTCCATGCTGTTATCTGGCACAGAAAACTGCTCTGGCTTGGCTTTCCAACAGGACAAACTGGCATTTTGTCATGGTGTGAGCCAGGTTTCAAGGAGACCAGGGCAGCCAGCATGCCCAGGTGGGGATGTGAGCTGGCACCTTCCCTCTGCTGTGCTTCCAGCTGGGAGAATTAAGCTTCTGACTGCCTGGGATGCAACGCCAGCTTCTATTAAAACAGCGCCTTGCGCCGATGAAAGGTCAAAGGCTTTCTTGCTCCTTCCCTAGGCTGTCATAAATATCACCCAGACGGACCACATCCCTTCCGGGAGGTGAACATGGAGCTCCACAGCCCCTCTGTGCTGCTCCTGTGACAGCTCCTATTGGGATGGAGGGCAGAGAAGGCAGGGCCAGCAGTGAGAGTGGGAGCACAGGCAGCCGCCAGCACAGCCGGCTTCCTTCCAGGCTGTTAGACTGATCCTTCTCCAAGCAGAAAGTGTCACAACACAAAGGAGATGATGTGACAGATGGGGAGGGGACTGGCAGCACCTGCACCCAGCAAGGCAGATGCACAGGAGCCTCATAGCAGCTTTGCCCTCTCCCACCCATGGCCAGACAGAGGCAGAGGTGGGAGTGAAGGAGCACAAGAGCCTGGCGAGAGCAAAGGAGAGGTTAAAACAAGGGGAAAAAAGGATGCAGTGGCTGCGTCAGCACGCAAGGGCCAAAAGGCTGTTCCCCCACAGCCAAGATTTGCATCCTGCTCACTCAAACTCAGAATAACCCATCTAGGGGGAGGACCACAAGTGAGATTCAAGTGCTTGCAGGTCTCCAAGGACAGGTCTCCACTGGCTGAATGCACCTCCCAACTGCTGCTCAAAAAGGCAAGGAAGAAACCAAATGGTTCTGCAGGACATCCCAACACCCAGCTGTGGGAGAAAGGTGCTTCCCTAAGCAGAGAGGGGAAAAAAAAACCCTCAAAGCCAACAAAAATAGCCTTCTGCTATGCTTCAAAAAGCCCTTATTAACCAGTCCTGAGAAATCCCAACACTCCTGAGCCCAAGGTACTAAACCAAGGATCCATGTAGCGCAGAAAGGAGGGAGATCACCCAGTTGTCAGCTCTGCTGAATAAACAGCCAAGACTCTTCCTGCTTCTGCTGCTTTAAGCCCGTCAAATTAATTTTTCACATTCCCTGCAAGCGTGTGCGGTGCCTTCCCCGGGCTGTGTGGTGGGGAGGCTGCTAATAAGGACAGAGTTGACTGCAGGCTCCCCAGCTGCCGCATCCCTCCTCCGTCCTTTTTATAGCAGCGGGCAGGAATAACTGGCAGCCTGCGGAGGGGCTGGTGGCTCGTAAAAGGGACTAACGACGCTGGCAAGCGGAGCGCGGACAGATGCTGCGGAGCTTCCCCGTGCGCTCTGCCAGGACATCCCATCCCACTGGCCTGCAGATGGGGAACATCCATCTGGCCCCGCAGCTCTTGCTGTTCAAGCCCTCACTGTCCTCAGGGGTAAAAGTGTGATTTGGAACTACAGGACACGGAGGTTGCCTGGATCAGCCTGGGCATTGCTGCACCGACCCCTGTCGTGATCCTGGCTAATGCCAGAAGTAGATCAGCCACCGACACGACTGCTCTTCGACTCCCCAAGTGTTTGCAGTGGCAGGAAGAAGCATGTATTTGGAAGGAAGCAACATCTGGGGAAAGGGGAACCGAAGACAAAAAAAAAAAATATTACAGATGCATTTGAGCCATTAAACAAACACCTCCAGATCAAAGAGCAGATGGCAAAGGTTGGGAACTCATCTGGCAATGGCAAGCTGGGGTGGTGAGGGGAGTCGGCTCCAAGGGCTGGGGGGGGGGCATCTGGGGAAACTTTACTACTTACAGATTTTATGTTTGCCTTTGATGGGAAACTTCAGAACCATCTCCTGGGGGTTAGTGCAGATAAAGACAAATGGAGATCCGGACTCCTGGCTCAGGTCCGGATACTGTGAAACATGGAGAGACACAGAGACCAGAGTCAGGACAGCTGCATGGGTGCAAAAAGGGCTCAGTGTGCAAGAACAGAGGGGTCTTAGCCAAGGTATGGGTTATATGGAGGCTGTAGCAGCTCAGATCAAACAACTTCAAGAACTTTTAATGGAAAAAAACCCGAACAATTCCAGGTTTGGTTCTTATTCTGCAAGCCCCTTGCTCAGGCTCTTCCCACTGTGCCTCTGCTGAAGCTTGCTGCCTTTTTGGATCTGCTCACTTGGGTGTTCCCAAACCCCTTTCAGTCCCCCTTTAGCTCCAACCTGTGCTACCCCTGTGGTTTCACACTTGATTTAGGCTGATCAGAACCCTAGGATGTAGAGAGGGAGGTGGTCGGGGCCTTACCATCACTAACCCACCTGTTCACTGGGACAGTCAAGGGACAGATTTTCAGCCTGATGCATCCCCGGATTCAGATGACTAGGAATATGAGTATTCCCACTAATCCCTAACCGGTCATGGACAGCACACCAGCACCTCAACTGAAACAACCTGCCAAACCCAGCCTGAAATGACCACCAGAAGGTTGGCCACCACCAGCTGTCCCAGCTACAAATACATCCCTATATGTTCCCCACAGAGCTCAAACCCAAACACAAGGATTTGAGATTTGGAGAGTGTGCACTGTCCTGCTGTGGGACATGCATTCCTTGATATTCACTTGCATATAAAGGGAGAGCAACACACCTGCTACATACCAAGGTGATGGCTCAGAGGGGCCAGCTCATGGGCTGGCTCCATTCACAGAGTCAATGGAGGGAATTTACCACACTGAAGGCATGGGAGAATTTTATAGGAAGAGAATAAACAGATTATAGAGCCATAGAAAAATTTAGGTTGGAAAAATACCTCTAAAATTGTTTCTCTCATTAACCACGTGGGGAAAAAGGAGAAAAAACCCACTCCATGCAGGAAGCACACCAACATCCTGGCCGGCTGCAGCTCAGCCTCCCTGGCATTCAGAGGTGAAATGCAAAACAATCATAAAAAATGTGCATCTCAGCTCTCACCTCAGATCGTCCACGAGCTGCAAAGCTGGTGCTGACAGGCACTGAGGCCAGCGCATGCCACAAGGATCCTCCAGCACAGGAAACCCTGCTCAAATAGACTGCGGAAGTGGTATTCCTTCCATGGAAAACTGCCTTCTTTTTCTTCCTGTTCCCCTGCCTTCCTTGAGCAGATCCATCAAGGCTGCTTGAGGGGACAGGATGCCAGACCAGATGGAGCTGCATGTCCTGGCAAATCCCCCATTTGTTACTAACAAATGACTCCTAGGCCGAGTGCTTGAAAAGCTCTCACCGACCTGCCAAAATGAGTTTGGATTTGCCCTGGAACAGCTGGGCATGGCAAGGGAAGCAGGGAGCAACCCGCGCTCCCCACACTGCAGCAGGGTTTGGCAGCATTGCCAGGAGTTCAGGGAGATTTACAGAAGCCCAACGCTGGGACTGGATCAATCAGGGAAAGCGTTTCCAAGCCCTCTCATTTTACAACAGCATGTAAGAGCTGTGCACTGAGTAAGAGAGAGGTGCAAGCACTCAGCTGCTCCATGCAGCTCTGTGCTGGGGAGGAGGAGCCTCACTGATCCACATCATGCACCGATGCCCTGCTGCACTGACCCAGGCTTGGAAAGGTTTCTTCCTCTCTATTCTTTTTTGGCTGAGTCACTTCACTTGACTTGCTTCCACTGCTCCATGCCCAAGCCAAGGATTTTCATTTCCCATCTGCAGGGAAAGGTTAGGAACAGCCAGTGTGAATATCCCCGGCTAACGCCTGGAGAGAGTGAAATGCTGTCACTGTTTTGTTGCTCTTGGCATCACCTGGGGGACTGGTGGCACCTCTGTGGCTGGAGGACCTGAGGACAAGCCAAAGGACCAAGGTCCTCCAAGGCCGGAGGACCAAAGGCTACCCAAACCTGGCTGCAGAGGTGATCCTTTCCTGCTCCACTACACCTGGTTCAGCCCGTGGCTTCTTCAGCCAGGTGGGGCAGCCAGGATGGGTGTGTTGCAGAAGTCCTGCTGCTGCAATACAGCTGTTTCCCAAATCCCCCCAGCCACCATCTCCTGGGTGGACCTGGACAACACCATGTCCCACTCACACCTTTTACAGCCCCATCCCAGGAACATCTCCTGAACAGGCATCAGCAGTGAAAGCAATAGCTGGTTAGTTTCTCCACTGACAGCTTTCATTCAAAACCAGAATCAACCCTTCAGCACCAACAGCTCCCACTCAATCTGATCTCAAGGCCAAGGAGGATACCACAACTGTGACTTGAATTCCCACTTCCACATCACAGCCTTTCATTTTTGCTCCCAGGGTGCATTTCTGTCTGTGAGCCAAATCACTTTGTGTCCTTCATTTTAAAAAGCTTTGGTCCTTCCTCTGGCACCTCTTTCCCAGTAGGCAGGGAAGGAGCCCCTCCACTACATTTAGGGAGTCCAGCCACTACATTTAAGGCTTCCTATTGTACCTGCCTCAGAAACCTCTTATCTCATCCTGGAGAATAAAAATCCAGGATATTCCTGTGGGCTGGAGCCGAGAAAGAGCCATAACCCTTTCCTCTGCCTAGAGTCAGGATGCTCCCAGGTGAGGAAGATGAGGCTGAGCCAAGCCAACAGCCCAGTTCCCTTCTTCCCCCAGTCCCGTCCATGAATACATTCCATTCATTCATCCCACAGAAAATTAGGAAGCTTCATTCTCAGTGGAGACACTGACACCAAGACACCAAACAGGTTTGCCTCCGTTACATTGTCCAAAGCTGCCCAAATTTAAGTACCAAAACCTAATTTCTCACTGTTCCTTCTGTGAAAGGTCAGTCAAGTCACTCTACTGTCTGCAATGCAGGAAGTTTAGGAGACAGTGAAAAGATTTATTCCAAACTACTCTACCCCACAGGGAACCCATCATCACTTCAGTAAACCTCAGCTTGGAATAAAAGCCCAAAACCCAGAGGTGGTGTGGCAGAGGGAGAGGACAGAGCATATCCTGCATATCCTGTCATATTGTTCAGGCTGGACAGGGCTTGGAGCAACCTGGTCTAGTGGAAGGCATGAGGATGAATGAGATGAACTCTAATCCCCAACCAGTCTGGGATGCTGTGATCCCCAGTAAAGACAAATCTCCAACAGTGTTTTTTCAAATAAAAGGTCAATTCAGAGAGAAACCATGATCTCTCTCTTCCAGAGACCAAAAATCAAACCCAACCAGAAGACTGATGAGGGATGTCCGTTCTTAAATTAAACGGCACTCATCTTTCTCATATTGGAGGTGTTAATAAGATAGGTGCTGGTACTCCAGGCTTTACACTGCCTCTACCTGGAAGCAACTCGGCATTTAGAAGGTGGCTACAACAAACACAGTCCAGAGACCACATTATCCCTCAAGAAGGAGCCAACCTACTCTTCTCCAATCCGACCGGGGAAGCTCAAAAGAGAGGGGTGATGCAATGCAATTACAGCATGCAAAAAGAGATTCAGCCTCCTTTCAGACCTTCTGCCATGTTGTATTCAGCTGGCAACAAGGCAGGTGGGAGGGCAGTGGGCTCTGTGGGCTGCAAAGAGGCAAGTAGCTCACCAAGAGCTGCTCCTCCCACTGCTTCGCACTAACACCCCACAGACCCGCTCTGCACACAGCCTCCACAGCCACTGCCCCCCCTGCTCGTCCCACCTCTCCAGCCTGGCTTCAGTTTGCTGCTAACAGGTCTGGAAGATCCCAGCTGTGAGGAGATTACGTGGGAGGGAAGAGAAAAGCAGATCTCAAGGCAGCTTAACACTCGCAGGAAGAGCTCGAGGTTAAATTCAGCTGGAAAAGGGAGCTGAGCGCTGGGCTCCTCCAAAAACCGGCCACCACACTCACCCTCACGCCAGAGCCAGCACTTTGAACATGTGTTAAGTGGCTATCAGATGTCCCCAACAGTCACCCAGCTCAAGCTGCAAGCAGGGATAATTGCTAATGAATGTTCCCTACACTTTGTTTTCGCCATCCCTCATCTCCCATCACCAGCTTGTCACCACCAGGAATAGCAGCAGGGCTGCCAGCCTCCTGCTCCACAGCCCACAGCAAAAGAGCAAAGGAGGGGACGAGCCAGCTCAAAGCCAGCAGACACGAACCCACCTTCTCTGACATCTGAGAAAAAAAAAAAATCCCGCTATATTTTTCACTCCACACCAATCTGTTACATTGATTTTTCCCGATTTAGGTAAAGCCTGCAGTAGGATGCTGGGGCCATGCAGGCTCACCCAGCATCACTGGTACCAATGCAGTATTTGGGACCCTTTACTCATCCTGATTCCATCTCCACAGGAGGAAAAAAACACCGAGAAAGGCCATCTCAAACCCCTTGATTGCTGCACCCCTCCCCAGGAAGCTGCACTGGCTTGAACCCAACTGCCATGACCCGAAGGCAGGGGAATGGAAAGAGCAGAAGGAAAACGTCCTGGGGCGAAGCCAAACCATCACTAACGAGATGAGCTCTGCTCCGGTGCATCCGAGGCAGGAACAAAGGCACCTCGTGCTCGTGCACAGAGCAGCAGCTCTGCACAGCACAAAGCCCGAGCGCTCCCGGCAGCTTCTTTAGCGACCCTCCAGGAGCATTCTTACTCTCATTAAGGCCTCGGGACACAAAGGGGTGGGAATAGTCCCCTGGGAATTTCACAGGCACCAGCCTATGGAGCCCTGCAACGCAGCCTGAGCTCTCCTGCGCTTTCCTCGCCGCGGAGCGCGCATCCCGGCTAGCCGGATTGTGGCGAAGAATTGCACGCTGGAACCTGTGGTCCTTCCCCTGGTCACTGCCACTCTCTCCATCTTACAGCTGCCAGGGACTCTAGCAGTGAGGAGGTGCTTGAGATGCTCTGCAAGGTTCATGATGGAAAGGGGTGAATCATTTTCCTGGCGTGGCTCCCCAGTGAACAACAGGGAAAACACGGCTTGCTCTGCCAGGCAGTGCTGGGCCAGGACACCCGCTCCAGCCGTCATTTCCCTGCTGCTCTCCAAGAGCTTTCAAATAAAAGAGGCAGCACGGGAAAGCAGTGCTGTCTGGAAAGAGTAAAAGCAAGCAGATCCCATGTGCTGGCAAAAGAGTTCACCATAAAATGCATTCAAAGGGGAAAAAAATCATCCTGGTGGAGGCAGCATCTCCTCTGAAAGAGAGGGGCTGCTGGATCCAGCAGTGGCAATAAATCATTTCCCCCCAGCAGGCAGGAACACACACTGGGCTCTTCCTGGGTGTTGGAGACACTCCTTGGCCCTGTGCAAAAAGAGGAGTGGGATGCAAGGGATCCCCTGGGAGCCCAACTTCCTTCACCCTGTTTTCTTGGTGATTTGTGGGACAGGCAGATTTGCTCTTCTTTCATGCCTCATAAGCTTCATCGCTGTCAGAGACTGCAGTAACAGGTAATTAACTACTAAACAGCCATTTTCTCCTCCTCTCCAGAGGGAAATTGCTCACCATCCAGCTAGAAAAATGTTTCTCCAGTGGTTTGCAAGAGGCAAAGAAAACGGGCAGCTTTTTGGGAGGGATTGGGGTGCTGCGGCCAAACAAGGGCACTTGCAGCAATGCCTGCACCACGAACACATGGACTGAGGAGAAATGAAGCCATCAAATATGAGAGATAATGCTTAATTGGATGTGGGTGCCACTGTGCTCAAGCCACATTTGGCCTGTCACTTTTCCAAGGAGAGTGGTTTAGCAGCATCAGCTCCCTGTCTGTTGTTCTGACAACAGTGGTCTCCATAATTTCTTTAGGACATTCCCCTTGGGGAATTATCCAGCCAATTTTCCCAACACAGCCATTACCCTGAGTGCTCCAGGACACATTCACCCAAAGGTGACACCCAACAGCAAACAGCAGATCCAGTTTTACCACCACTGTGTTACCTCCTTATTCAGCCCTCCAGTCCTGAAAAGTGCTTGCAGAGCACCAAGTGCTTCACTCCAAGTTTTGAACATCGTCATGACACAGTCTTGCATCACACTTCCAACTCTAAGCACGTTCTCAAGCACCATCTTTTAAGGTCATAGGCCAACCAGCCTTTGGCCCATGAGTAATGTAACATTTTCTTAAACAGAAACCTCAAAGCAGATCCAAGCTTCTAAAAATGCCAAATTTTCTAGCTTGAGGCAGAAACATCCAGAACATGCACCGAAAGAACACTACAAGCTGTCCTTGGCCATGGAAGAGCTCAGGGATGCAGCAGAGCTGCTCTACAGAGGCTGTGCTACCAAAGGGATACGCATCGATGTTCAATTCAAATCAACAGAACACGAAAAGAAGGAAAAAAAAGTAGGATCACAAAGAAATCCAAACAAAAGATGTCAGCCAAACTTTTGTTTGAAAGCCTGTCAGGTCTAGACTGCAACGTGTGAGGAAGGAACAGCTCGAAACCACAGCTGCTAATGGTTATGGATTTGGCAATCAAAATGTCTTTGTTAAAAAAAAAAAAAAAGAGAGAAAAAAAACTTAACTGACTGACTATTGAGGCTACAAACCGCAGCCTTGATGCATTGTTGCAGTCAACATCCTCCCTGCTGTTCCTGAGCACTTACAGCTGCTGCTGGCAGCTCATGTGCTGGCACATACTCCCTGCACCAGGATGCACAAGGAATTTTGTGAGCCTGCCTGCCTTCCTTTCCCCTTCTTCCTACCACAATGCCTGGCAGCCCTCGGCTGCTCTGCCCCTTGCACGCCTGGCTGGTATGCAACCAGATCCAGGCACAGCAGGCTGGGATCGCTGCGGGATCCTTCCCTGGCCGGGCAGATCCATCCCGTGGGTGCTCTCCGCCTCCAGCCCAGAGCCCGGCTCAAGGACACCTCATCGAGGTGTTTCTACACCACAGGCTCTACTCTGATTTGAAGGGCGGGGGAAGCAATTAAAACATAGTAAGTAATAACAGGACTTTGAAATGTAGATTTAAAATTCAAACTTGCGCTGGTGCACTCCGAGCAGTCTGACAGGGCTCCAGAGGACCCAGTAGTGCCGGCGACAGCCGCTGGCCCCAGCTCTCCCCGAACCGGCGTCGCAGAACCTACAGACACGAACACCTCCTGCAGCTCACATCCCAGCCCAGGACAGCACCCGCCTATGGTAAACCCTGGAAAGGCTGGACATGTTTACAGAGCGCCTAACGACCAGCTCAGGAGAAACTAGGTGGACTTGGAATAATATTTGGGAAGGTACTAGGCTGAAAGGGCTGTTTTCATCCTCCTGTGCCAAGGGACTGCAGGGGCAGGGCTAAGCTCAGTTCCAACACACCACTGGACAGACCCGGCAAGGAGAAGGGAAAAGCAACGGGGAGGAGGAGATGAGGGAACCAGGGTACCTCATGGAGCTGCACCTGGCTAGATAGTCAGACTTCAAGCAGCTGCACAAAACCCTTTCATAATCAGAGCTGGGAAGCACAGGGGTAGGACACGCAACCAAGCCGGAAAACCCAAACACTGGGAACGCAGCCCCGCGCAGCTGTGTCCCTGCCCTGGTTCACTTGGGCAGCTGCCTCTCCCCATGCTGACTCCTACTGCTGCTCCCCGAGGAGGTATGATGCCAGCACCTGCTCCCAGGATTGACTCGATCCCTCGAATGGGATGGGATATCTCACACGACTAGGAAACTCATTGGAGTGACTGGTCTGTTCAGGGTTAGGAAATCAATGACACATCAACAAAATCTTAAGCAAGCAGAGAACTTGGGCACTCTACATGTACTGTAAGGGTTGTATTTTGCAGCTGGCACATCATTTGGGGTCACCATGGAAAGGGTGGTCATGGCTGAGGCTGGATGGGAAGGCAGTGGGGCACCTGACCTGGGGCTCTAGGTCAGTTTTATCTAACCCTCAATTTCAGGGTTAAATAAAACCTGAACAGTAAGAAAGCACCAAGTATCAGTGACCACATCTGAGAGAGGGAAAGGCCCTGCCATCTCATGAGTATTTTGCTGAAATGGTAGCAGAGGCAAAGTCCACAGTCATCATTAATTAAGTCATATGCTTCAGCCTTGGCTTTGCTTTCTCCCTTGGGTCCAGGAAACCAGAGGAGAGGGCAAGCAGGCCTCTTATCATTCGATTTCTTTGGCATGCTAATGCATTCCTAAATTAATCATCATCAAGTGACAATCTCTCCTTCATCTTAACAGCCTGAGCAGTGGCCTGAACAAACCTGCTGGCTTATGCAAGGCAGCTGGAGCCTCAGAAGAGCCTCTGATGAAAACCAAAGCACTTCCCATATGGAAAAACTCCCCCATCTCTTACCGTCTCTAATCCAAACCAGCTGCATTCCTGCTCTGCTCCCAGAACCACAAATGGGGGATTTTGTGGGGTGAGAACCTGAATTAAAGAGATGCATCGCCCTGTGAGCCAGCCTGACACCACTGGATCTGGCATCTGGCTACACAGAAAAGACAAATTCAGCTCAGGAGAATGCAGGGCCCTGTAAAGTTCCAAGGCCTTTCATGGCTTGCAATCACTAACAGCCACCTAGACTGCTTCAGAAGGAAGGATATCCGACCTAGCTTCACTGGGAGAGGTGCCTCAGGAATGAGAAGGCAAATATCCCAGTGGTGGAGGCAAGGAAGATGCCAGGACAGCCACAGCACCACACAAACAGGCATTTGTCTCACTTGGAGCCTGCACTAGGAAATCTCTCCCTCAGGGACCAAGTCCTCATAAACAGTCTCTATGCATTTATACTGTTCTTAAAAGTATACATCAATGTCTATGTTTGTGTTTCTCCCTCCCATTAACTCCTTAGGAAAATATTCCCAGAGGGCTATTGTTCCTTTATTTGGAGATAATCTGAACAGGCACCTTCTGGAGTCTAAATATAGAAAATCTTTACTCTTCTTCACTCTTATTTGAGACTCTAAACCAAGTTCTGTACACTGGGCACCTGAGTCTCATTTTTTTTGTTGCTCTTTTCACCAGGGAAGGAAGAGGAGGCCAAAAGTTTAAATCCAAATTTCCTGAGATTTCCTGAGTGGGAAAGCTGGAGCCTATTTAAATGATAGTTGCAATCTCGTGGAACAAAAATAGCTTGTACATGTTCCCCTGTGCAGATTTAGGACACTAAGTGATCACCTAGAAATGAAAGATAAACACTTAACTCCCATCAAACATAATTAGCCAATATTTCAGCCTGGTGTAATATCTCCATCCAGGTATTGGCATGTATCTGCACTCAAAATAAGCCAAACACACCTATCAACCACCAAAACAGCAGCAGGAAACACTCTTTTTCCAGTTAAATAGTCTTTAAGATCTAAGTCATTATAGCAAAGTGAACATGGACTTCAGAGCACATGGAAATGGCATCAGTGTAAACATTTCCCTGCTGGTTTTAGCCCTGTGCCCCATCCCACAGATCCCAAGTGGGTGCTGCTGAAGTCACTGATACCTCATGCAGGAAAACAAGAGCAGCTCCTTGCTCTGCTCAAGGTGTCAGTGACGTCAGCTCCGGAGCAAGGAAAAGCTGTAGTGAACACTCAGATCTCCAAGGGGGAAAAAAAGTTTCCAGGTCACCTCTAGCTGAAAAGTGTAACAAAGGAATCATTCTGGTCTTGAGCAGGGATTTTTGGGCTGCTGCCAGGAAGAGAAGGAAATGAGCCCAGAATGTATTCTGAGGAGGGGCAAGATGTGCAAAGCTCTACTGGATATCCTGAGATTTCAGAGGGATCTCCAGGCAACCAGGGCTGAGTTCAGGAAGCAGCTCCTGCTGCAGTTCCCTGCAAACAGAGCAAGTGACACTGACTTCTGGGCTAGACCCTCCTACCTGAACAAAACTTCTGCTGCCAGAGCAGCTCCAAGCCAAAGATCACATCTTGAGCAGTAAGATGTGGTGTAAATAACCTCTGACTGGAATAATTACTTTATTTTCCATGTGGGAAAGAGACCCAGAGAAGCAGATTTAACCAATTCATGCAATAGGCAGCACAACCAGGATTAGGATACCTGACGTACCACTGATCCTAATCCCAAGGACACCTCTACTCTTTCCCTGCTCCCTGCCAGCTCCAGCACTCCAGATCCTGTTCCATCATCACTTCCCACACATCCTCAGGATCTGCAAACTATCTCAACGTCAGTCGGGCCTCAGATGCTGCAGGTAGGGCAGAGGAAGGTAGGACCGCCCCTGTCAGCGGTGATGAAAGGACAGGCTTACATGTGCAGTAAAAACGTGGATAAATAACCCCTCCCTGGTCATAACATAAGAGCTCTGCCAGGGAATGGGTCCAACTCTGCTGGGGCAGCATTGCTTAATTTTGGCTTTTTGAGCGCAAGTGTAAAAAAAAAAAAAAAAATTAATGAGGCTAGTGATAGAAAAATACCAGCAGGGTGCCACAACATCTTCATTAGCAACCCGAGAGAAGATGCAAACAGCAGGGAAATTAAATCTGCAGACAGTGCTAAACAGGGAGTGGGTGACAGCAGTGAAAGGTCTGCAAGGTAGTGGGAGAGTCACAGTGGGGACAGACCACAAAACCATGGAATCACAGATTGGATTAAGTTGGGAAGGACCTTAAAACTCATCTCACAGGGAACAATTCTTTCCCAATATCCCATCTAACCCAGCCCTCTGGAACTGGGAAGCCATTTCCCCATGTCCTGGAACTCCTTGTCCCAAGTCCCCCTCCAGCTCTTCCTGGAGCCCCTTTAGGCACTGGAGGGGACTCTAAGGCCTCCTCAGAGCCTTCTCCAGACTGAACACCCCCAGGACAAAAAAAAAAATCCTTAGACCAGGAAGAATCTCTCTTGCCTATGGGAACAAATAGTCACAAGAGTCAAACCAAGTTTCTGTGGCTGCCAAAAAATACTGGATCACCATCAAAACACCACGAGCAAGCCAGGAACTATTTCATTCTCACAAGGTTGGTATAACCTGCAAGCAAGGCTCGCCCTGCACTTGTGAAATGATTTCTTCTGGAACATGCAGGAGCTTCAAACAGGAGGTGGTGAGGAGGAGAGGTGTGAGTCAAAGCACAGCGCCTGGAAAAGCTCCACGAGAGCTCAGTTCCCAAGAGGTCTCTGCTCTGCATCACCTTCCCTTGCCTGCTCACACATTCCTTGAAAATACCCTGTGTTTCTGCAAGCCCTAAGTGGTGAAAAAGCATTCCCTGAGCTACAAGGAATCTTTGCACACCAGGAAATGGCTGGATCACAGTGCTGATGCTGCTGATGAACCCAGGCTGAAACACCCACGTGAGCAACAGGAATTTCTTACTCCCGGCGAGACCCAAGTCAGATTTCGGAGCTGGTGCTGCACACTTTGCCATCTTGCTGACATTTGCAATTAAATTCAGCTCAGCTTCCTTCAGATGCACTTGCAGCTCCTGAGAGCCCAAAAACACAGCAATTTCCTCAGAAAGCAACTGCAGAAAGGCTCACATCTTTGCATTTCAGTTCACAAGCGAGGGAAATTGCTGCTGCTTAAAGGAATCCTGGGAAAAACAGACAAAATCACCATGAAAAGGCAGGAAATTAAGAATTATAAGTAGTTTGCAATATGGGAGCAGCAAAAAGCCAGAGCAATGCAACCCAGGAAATGCCACAGCATTGAGGAGAAAGGGAAATCTGTCATAAACAGGTTGGATAATGGTGCTCCTGGGATATGCTGCTCTGCCTCCAGTGCCTCTGAAGCCAAGCAGTGCCCACAAACTGGGAGGGATTTCCAGAGAATTTGGCTAATTGTGAAGGTCCTCCATGGGAAGATTAAAGCTAGTACCTACAGCACAATTCCCAGATTGGAGACACTGTCACAGCCATTCTACCATGTCTGAAGAACACATCCACAAAGGAGGAGGAGGTATTGTGACAAACAGAAAAGTACTTGTAAGAGACCAAGATCTATTTTTCACTGTTACAGACAACAGGAGATGGACAGGAATATCCACTGAAGCTCAAACTGCAAATTAGCAGATGCTACAAAAGAAAATCCCTACACTGGCCTTGGTGCCCCTTCCTCTCTCCCAAGGCCTGTTCCCATACAAAGCCAAATACTCTTATAGGTTTCATGGTATTCCAGTCTGAAAGCTCCCTCTGCTGCTCATACTTTAACTTCTCTGCCTTCCTTCTGTGATTAAGAGACACAACCTCATCAGAAATACACTCCCTGACTTCCCAGGCATCTCTCCCAGGTAAAATCCTCACAGGGTTTGGGAAAGCCAGAGGACCACTTCCTGAAAAACAGCCCCAACTCCTGCTGCCTCTCCAGCTCTTCACAGCAAGATCATCCTGGTGGATTTCTTCCCAAGGAACCCATCTATTCCACCTCACAAGATGGTCATGGTTCACTGTCAAGCCCTACATGGCTTGGTGAGTCCCACCAAACCAAACCTGTTGTGCACAAGGGGCAGTGGAGAGAACAGGGATGACATGGGATCAGGAACAGCCATGCTGTGCTTGGTGCTAAGTGCAGGTTTTGTAAGTCTATAAAATGCACCCCAAGGAAAGCTCCTGCTCCAGATTTTGGGCATGGAGTCAGTCACAGCATCAGACTCAGGTCTCAGAAGGTCTCTAGTCCACCCTGCCAACCAAAGCAGTGCCAACACTGAATTCAGGTGAGGCTGCTCATGGCTTTGTCCTCTTGGGTCTTGAAAATCCTCCCAGATGAAGACTCTTCAACCCCTTGGGCAATGCTCACTGCTGGGCCATCATTATGATAATTTGTGTCCTTAAGCCACATTGACCCTCCCCTTTCAATATCTGCCAGTGATCTCCTTGCAGGAAGTGGAAGATCTGTCTCCTGCCTCTCCTCACAGGGCTCCAGCCCCTAACCACCCTTGTGGTCTCTTGGGATTTGCTCCAGTTTATCAACAGTTTTATGGTGACCCAAGTATTCTGGATTTGGCTCAATCAACGCAAGGAGGAATCATACTTCTATTGGTTATGGCTCCTCTGGGATTCATACCTATTCCAGCACAGCAGGTTAACAGATACTCTCCACTCTATCTTTTGGATCCAAGAAGGTTACCAGGTTAGTCAAGCATGAGTTTATTGTTAGGTAAATCCACACTGGCTATTCCTAATGTCCTCTTTCTCCATGTGCCCAAAACTGGCTTCCAAGAGCAATCTCTCTAGAGGTTCCCAGAGACCAAGGTGAAGCTGACTGGCTGAAGTATCCAGATTATCCTTCTTCCTTCCCTTTCTAACCACGGGTGCCAACAGTTACAAAGAGTCCTCTCCTTATTTCCATAACCATCCCAAGCTAAGAGTGGTCTCACAAGGCCATCTGCCAATGCTCTCAGCATACCTGGACACACATCATCATCACCCATGAACTTTTATGGGTTGAGATTTCTCAAAAGATTCCTGATTCCAGCCTTGCTTCACTACAGGTAGTCCTGTGGCTCTCCTGTCCATCCTCTCTGGTGGGAAAGAGCTCACCTCCTTCCATGGCTCTGTCTCTGGGTCACTCATCCCCAAACAAGGCACTGCACTCACCAGTTAGGCCAGTGTGACATCACTGACCTCCAGCTCCTGTAAGAAGCACCAGGCAGATCCAGCAGCTACAGACCATGATCCCTCCACACAGGCCAAGCCACTCTCTCCTATACTAGGGCAGTCAGTGCTGCTGGCACCACAGGGACAAGGCCCCATGGCACAGCACCACCACTGTGGCAGAGTTGTCCATGTTTCCATGCTGTTCTGAGTTGCCAGGCCCCCTCGTGTCCTTTGCCACATAAATCCCAGAAATAACTTGTGTCTTCTCAATACAATCTAAAATTTCCACTCAATGTCTTCTCTGGAGCAAGTTCCACCACTTTAAAAACCTGCTGGTTAATGCAAGCATGGAAAGGCCCATTTCTGTACTCACCTGCTCCTGAAATTGCTCTTGTGATAAACAATCAATCACATCCACACAGCCCAGGAGGCATCCTGAGGGATAATCACTTGGAAATTCCACATCTGCAGCAAAAGAAACATCTCTTCAGGGAGCCCCTATTCCCACACACAGCAGGGGTATTCCAATCCCCAAGTACCCCTACCTCTCCTCCAGGCACCTCTACCTTTTGAGGCACAAGAACACATATAGCAATTTTAACACTTATTTTGTGCCTTTTCCAGGTCAGGACCCTCCCCATGAAGGACTAGGGTTCAGAAATTTAATTTTATATATAGCTTTCCCTGCTCAGCAGAGAGGATTTCTGACATTACTCATTATGTGGCTCAATGTACCAAATCACTCCAAAAACCAAGGAGAGGAGTTCACCTTTCTGGAGTAGCATTCTGTAGGTGGTCTCCAGTTCAGAGATTTCCTGAGGGGAAGGTCTTTTAGCAGTAGCTGCAATCCATAACCTCCCTCGATGAGATGTGTACCAGGTCCTGCCCTCCACCCTAAAGAACAGAGGGAAACATAGGACTAAAGCTTCAGCAGAAATCACCCACGTGGACAGATTTTTCATTCAAACATAGAGAATTCCTGCTGCTAAGTTTCACCCTGATTATCCCAACTCAAGTGATGTGTCAGGACCACAAAGAAAAGCTGAGATAGGCAAAAAAAATAATGGGCTTTAGAGGACATCAACCCCCAGCAGGGCCAGCAGAACACATATAAAGGACAACCTGCTCACAGAAGTCCCTCACAAGCTCCCAAAGTCACACAGAACAATCAAGGGAGCAATAAGGGACTAGGTCTCTGCATGCAACAGTTGACTCCAGATTCTGGAATTCTGCAGCTGTACCAAAGTGGCTGGAGCATCCCCAGAACACCTGGATGAAGAATCCAAGTACATTAGGATTTACAGCATCTTTGGCTTGGGAAGTGAAAAAGCTTTGATCTCCAAAATGAGAAATGTTGTGAAGGGAAAAAAAGGCTAAAGAAGATTCTTTGTTGAGTATTAACAGTAGCAGCTTCTTCTTGTAACCCAATTCCCAGCCCAGCAGAGGAAGGTAGTGGCAAGTGTTTGGTTTTTTAAGCAAAGCCTGGTGCCACTGTTGCCTTCTTTACACTGAACAAAAGCCCAGAAGAACATATTTCAAGTGATTACCTTATTTACTCTTCAAATTCCACGCAGGAATGCCCCAGCTATAGCAGTGGAATCTCTAACCTCTCTCTACATTTACCCACTGTGAAGAAACTTGTCCCTTACAGGTTAGGTACTAGCCCAAAAAAGAAAAATTCTCCAGCTCCTCAACCCAGCAACCCACCAGAAGAGGAAGCACAGCTTCCACACCTGGAGCTATCACAGGTATCAATCATTGCACAAAGCCAGTGGGTCCACAGAGATCCTCTGAGAAACACAACTTCCCACCTCCCCTGTGGAGCAAGAGCTGCCTGGGGTACCTTCACCTTTTGAATCCTCTCACGAGCAAGGAAGCCCAAGGCTGGTGCAGGCTGAGGCACCAACCATCATCTGAGATCTCCTGCAGCTCTCGGTCCTGAATCCGGAGCCTGCTCCGCTCCAAGCCAGACTCGCTCCCAGCCTCCACAGCGTGAACAGTTCTTCTTTGTGGGAGCAAACCAGTTTGGTCCACCCACTTGAGTGTTCAAAAGAAACAGGGAAAAGGTTAGCGCCTCTCCAGGAGTCATCTGTATCAAGTGCAAATCCTATTTGAAGTTTTCTTTCATTATCCTTATGACCCTTACAAAATGGGAATCTGGCAGAAAAGGCTTCGTAAAACAGAGCTGAAAGGGTGACACAGCCTTAGGCTGACTCTCAGGAACTATTCTGCATTCCTGAAAAGGATGCAGGATGCTAAAACTACAGCAAACCAACTCACTGGGAGAGGGGCATTGTCAAACTTTCTCTATCCCAAACTGAGATGGACAATGAGGGACACAGGGGAGGAAAGAGGGGGTGAGAAACAAGGGGAAACAGGGGGAATGGCTTCCCACTGGCAGAGGGTGGGGTTAGATTAGATATTAGGGAGAAATTCTTTACTGTGAGAGTTGTGAGATGCTGAAGCAGGTTGTTTAGAGAAGTGACCCCCCATCTCTGAAAGTATTCTTGGCCAGGTTGGACAGGGCAACCTGGTCTAGTGAAAGATGCCCTTGCCCATGGCAGGGGATGGAATGAGACGGTCTTTAAAGTCCCTTTCAACTCAAACCATCCTGTGATCTTTTGGGGTTCTACAGACAAGCTGGAATTGACAATTTTCAAGCTCAACTCTCCCAAAATTAGTAACTACTCTGGAATAAACCACTGAAGGCCCACTGACCAAAGGAGCAGGCTGGAGGAGACGGGGATTCACCAAAACTCCAGAGTTTGGTGTCATCTTTGCCCCAGGGCTCCTGGCTGGCTCGCTCAGTGCGCCACAGCTCATGGCCTCAATGGTCTCATCCAGTCTGCAAGCACAAATGAGAAGGATGAACATTCCCTGCTTCCCCTGGGAGCATCTCCCTTCTCCACACTCAAAGCATTTTTTGCCCATTCCCCCCATCAGATTTCCTTGCTTGGTCTGATTTCCAGTTTGAGCAGTGCTTCTGCTCCCTAGTGCAGAAACTCAGCTTGGTGTGAATTTGAGCTGAATTCTTTCTGTTGAAACTTCTGTAACACCTCTTTCCCAGGCACCTTTAACAAGCATGTCAGGCCACTCTCCATAAGGATTTGCACATCCTTGCTCTCAGGCACGCTGCCAGTCCTCACTCACTTGCTGTGGTACTCAGCCATGCTGTTGTCTTCCTCCAAGATCTGCCTGCCAGCAAAGTCGATGGTGATTTTCTTGGCAAGCCGAGAGGCATGGCGCAGCTCCCGCAGCTCCTGCTCCCTCTTGTGGAGTGCTTCTCTTTCCTGTTTGGAGAGCCACTGGTTGGAGTCCGTGGCAAAGTAATCGGACTCATCATCAATGACTTGGGTCCGACGCACACTGGGGAAGCAACGCCCACAGGAGAAAATGAGCAGAGTGGGACCACGACAGAGCCCCAAACCCACCCTCCAAACTGCTCCTTTCCCATCTCCCTGGAGGGCTGGACTGCCACGGACAAAAAGCAAGGATATCCAAAGGGAATCCAATTCCAGAGACTCACTCGTGTCCCACCAAATGCCATAGTTAAGGTGTCTGTGGCTGCAGTCTGGGTTTCAGGAGGAATTCCCAATATTTCTGCTAAAGGCACCTCACCTGCCAGGTCATTTATGCTATTCATGACAGTCTCCCACCTAATATCTTACCTTGTCCTGTCAAATTCCAACAGCTTGTCTTTGTGTTTCACAGCCATCTCCAGGCCTGATCTGAGTCTCGCTTCCTGGTGAGGCAGCAAGCCTTTGCTTATATCATCCAAATTCCCTGAACTTTCAGCGCCTGAGACACAAAACAAACCACAGCTCAGTAAGTCAGTGTGTTAAAGCCATTTGGGTGGGCCAGGCTGCAAAAATGCCCCCTGGGCTAAATGCCATGTCAGGAGCTAAAAGTACAGCCTTGCAGCAAGATCAGCATCTTTCCAGGGAGGTTGAAGCCACAATTTTTGCTCAAGCCAGTTTCACAGACTCCTTCCTCCAAAGAGCAGGAATCACTTATCACAGTGATAAAGTCTGAGTAGAGTTTAGGGAGAAGCTCTTGGTCTTTGGTTCTTCTCCAGCCTTCCCTAACAACTTGGGCAGTCAAAATACATTCCATCACCAGCCTCGGGCCATGGGCCATAGAATCATGGAATGGTTTGGGTTGAAAAGGACTTGAAAGCTCATCTTATTCCACTCCCTGCCATGGTGGAACACCAAGGACACCTTCCACTATCCCAAGGTGCTCCAAGCCCCATCCAACCTGGCCTGGAACACTTCCAGGGATAGGACAACCACAGCCTCTCTGGGAAACCTGTGCCAGAGCCTCACCACCCTCACAGAGAAAGATTTCTTCCCAATATCTAATCTAAATTTCTCATCTTTCAGTTTAAAACCATTCCTTCTTGTCCTATTACTATCTGCCCATTTAAGTAGTTCCTCTGCCTCCTTTTCCTAAGCCCCTCTAAGCACCGGGAGGGGCTCTAAAGTCTGAAGGCTTTTCTTCTACAGCAACAACCCCAGATTTTTTAGGAGTCCCCTTCTAAAAGCCAAACCCTTCCCAAACTTTGTTACACCCAAAAAGAACCTCTTGCCCAGGACAGATTCCAGGAAGACCAAGAGCCTTCTGCTGCTGTTTGTGCCTCCCACAAACAATATCCTATTCTGACACACCACACCAGATTCCCCAAACCAGCTGTTTCCAGAGACAAAGAAATCTATTCCCAGCAAATGCTCTTCCTTCTTACCCCTCCTGGCTCAGGACCCAAACCCAACCAACCAATCAAACAATCAACAGGGAGCAACCAAAAAGAAACCCACAAAAGGTTTGAACCCAAGCCATGATGGAACAAACCAGTGTTATTTCACCACATTGGGAAATGCCCTCATTTCAGGGAAACAATTGCCTGTATTTCTCTTTGGTCACTGATCCACAATTTTTACTCCCAAGACAAACAGCAAACCACATTCCAGCTTTTATCTACACAGATTAAGAAAACAGGAACTGGCAGGGGCAGGAGGGAAAAGAGATAAAACAGGTAAGAAAAGGGATCCTGAAGTACACCAGCACCTGAAGTACACCTGTACTGGAAGGACAGAACAGACTGGCTGGTTCTCTCAAGGACTTCCATCCTACTGCCATCTCCACAGCTCTAAGAAGCCCAGATCTGAAGGAAATATTTCCCCAGTTCTTCAGCAAAGTGTATTTTCCAGCCAAGAATACCACAACCTCAGCTGCAGTTCAGCTAAACTCAGACAAACATCTCCACAATGCACAAGTCTTTGCTGGGACACTGGGTAGTATTTCCTCTTGCTTTCCTTGGCTCTGTTCCTATTTTTAGCTCCCAAGGTGAGACAAGAAAAGCCATTAGAAAATATTAACCACCACCTCTCTAAGCCCAGCAAATCAGACAGCAGCACTTCATCTTCCACAGCACGCATTCCACAGGAGACTTATCCTAATTTTCAAGGAGTGCTACAATGATCCAGTTCACGTGATTGATTCTGGAATGCAAATGAGCAGCCTTGGAGCCCCAGGGAATGGACATTGCCATTTGACATTCACCACTGTCACCTCTGCTGAAGCCTGGGAATGCTGCCTAGGGCTTGCAAGAGGGTCCAAGGAACCAACTTCCAATCCATCCCTTTAATGCCTACCACAGACAAAGGGCAGCAATGAGAGCAAGTGGCACCGTGAAGTCCAAAGGAAATAAAGGACACAAAGCATTTGGATTCATTCTATTCCACGTATGGAATAGGTACTGACCTGCCATGAGCTTCTTCAGCAGCTTATGGCTCTTGTTGGAGTCCCGCTGGAGAATGTCCTGCTCTTCTTTAGTGCACACCTGAGGAAAAGAAGGAAATGAAGGCTTGGGAAAGACATCACATGGGAAGAAGGTCACAGCTTGACCAGTTTCAGAGAACTGGTCAACAGTCCAGGCTGTTCAAAGTGGCAGTGACAATCCACACCTCCTTCTTTTCCCCACTGACATGGGGAGAACCCTGGAAGCTTGCTCTTTACTAAAAGAGAAGTGCAGAGTTTGATCTTTCCATGTACTGTGGGTGGACATGTTGCTGACTGAGCTCAAAGCACAAGAGACAAGCTCAGAACCAACCCACGCAGAACCACAACCCTTAACTCAGAGTTTTTCTCTCCTTCTTGGACACTGGGAGTTAAACTGATCTTTCAAAATACAAGCCAACCTGCTTTGAAACATTTTGCTCTACCCAATTAATATTTTCCTCTCACATGAAGAAGAATTTCCTCTGTTATCAATAATTTATCCCCTTTCTCCAAAAGGTGCCCTTTGAAATGAATCAGAGTGTTAACAGGTATCCCAAAGGATCTGTATGGTGCAAGAGTCGCCAGAAAAGCAGGACACTATTCCTGACAAGGTGACCAGGGATGTGCCTGGGATGGGGCTGAAGCCTTGCAGAGATTTTAGACACTGGTGTGACACACAGGAGACTGTCAGAAACCAGACAAGCTCCAAAACCATGTAAATTATGGGGGGAACCTCCTAACAGGTTCTTTCCCTCCCTGCTCCAGAACTCCGCAAGAGAAATTTCTATCTAAAGGTCTAATTCAGCCAACTCCTCCAGGTCCAAACGGGGCAGTAGCTCCCTAGTTACTCACCAGGGCCCCACAGAACAGGCAAGGCCCAGAGCCCTCCTGCTCACAGACAACGCGCCCGCACTCCAGGCAGTTGTTGATGAGCTTGTGCTTCTGGCCCAGGCACTCGCAGGCATGGCGGCCTGGGATCAGCACGGCCAGCCTGTCCTGCCCCTCCCTTGTGTACAGGCTGACATACTTGGGCTTCTTCTTAGAGGAAATGCTACTGTTGCTGACTCCACTGCTGCTCTCCTGTGCCTGGGAAGGAAAAAATAAACAAATAAACTGTGCTCCCAGTGCAGCACTGGCAGCAGAAAGCGAGCGCTGACCCATGGGCATACTGGGAGGCTCAGACAAGTGCCATTCTGCCTCACTGGAATGAAACTTGGAGCAGACCCCAGACTGAGAGGAAAGAGAAGCTCAGGCCTGCCAGAAAAGCTCCAAGGAATCCAAACAAAGCAAGTACACCAGGATGCACTCAAAGTTTGCCACCCATGCCGGCTGGAGCTGCTGGGACTTGGGCAGCAAGAGCTGGTTTCTGTGCTCTGCACAGCCTATTTAACAGCTCCAAACACCAGCTCAGCTACTCCCAAGTTCATTTCCAAGTATTATTTTATTATACAAACTCTCTGTTTGTAGCTGTGCACCCTGACTGTGCCTGTACCCAGACACAGCTGGTGGTGGCAGCAGGGCCGCTGCATTCACAGCCGTGTCACCTCCCAGCAGCTTCCCCAAACCCCACCTGGCACAGCCACCTCAGGAGGGTTCAAGTACTGAGCCATAAAATAATTTCTGCTCCTCCTTCTATGATCTGGCCTCAGTCATTTAATGATTCACCTCTGAGTTTCAATCTGGTTTACTGACAAGCAGATGCAGCATTTCCAGTCCCCCCAGTACAGTCCAACTTGTTTTAGTGGCACTGCTAAATTCAAACACTGTCACCAAGATAAACTGACTTTGGCAGATCTTTCCCACTTTTTTTTTTAATTTTAATTAAGTTAAAAGGTAACTACAAGGAAATGGAACATCACTGTCCACTTTCAACCCACCAGTTAAAAAATGTTGTATTTTATACTATAAAAACATGAATTCAAGTTCCACGCCTTACTCAGGAACAGCAGCATTTTTTGGCTTTTAGTGTTTCTATGCTCTTATTCCACAGTTTCTTTCTGAAGTATTTCAGTTGCTAATTAAAGCTTTAATCAGTGTGACTGGGATAGTTTAAATACAGCAGGGAAGGATGTTCTAACCACTTGGTGGCTTAAATTCCCCACCCTCATATCTGATTTAAAAAAAATCTCTTCTATTCCTAATTACAGCCTCAACTTCCTTCACTTGCTCTCTTCTCTGAGGCTTTCTGGGGGAGAAAAATCCATACTGGCATATATGCTACCTGATTACTATTTTACTCCCAGTTATAGACACAGACAGACATTACCTTTCTCCCCAGCCTGAATATCAATAGAAACATGGAAATGGTTAGGCTGGAAAAGCCCTCCAAGATAACAGAGACCCATCATTAATTCTCCCTTCCTTCCTCTCTCTCCCCCTTCTTCCTTTTCCTTCTTCCTCCTTCCTTTCTCTCCTTCCTCTCTCTCCCCCTTCCTCCCTCCCCATGTGCCACATCCACATGTAATTTTAATCCCTCCAGGGATGGTGACTCCACCACTGTCCTAGACAATGCATTCCAGCATGTGACCATCATTTCCATGATTTTTTTTTCCCTAATATCCAACCTAAACCTCCCTTGGCACAGCTTGGGGCCATTTTCTCTCATTCAGTCTCATTTCCTGGGAGCAGATGCCAACCCCCACCTGGCTCAGTTCTCCTCTCAAGGAGTTGTGGAGAGCCAGAAGGTCTTCCCTGCGCCTCCTTTTCTCAAGGCTAAGACCCCTCAGCTCCCTCAGCCACGTGTGGTGCTCCAGCCCCTTCCCCAGCTCTGCTCCCCTCTCTGGAAATGCTCCAGCACCTCAGTGTCTTTCTTGTGAGGGGCCCAAAACTGACCCCAGGATTTGAAGTGTGGCATCAGCAGTGCCCACCTGGGTATCCCAGTCTGACACGTCCCGGACACTCATATCTACTTTCCAATCCCATATTTACCAGTGTCTGACACGCTCTTTCCCCAGGTTCCAGGCTCCAAGCCTTTTCAGTGACTCCCAGCCTCTCTGGCATGGCTCGCACACTCACCTTGGCCAGGTCCAGTGGGGTTTTCACCTCCTCCCCCTGAGCACTGAGCTCAGCATATGCCAGTGTTTCCTGCTTGTTCCGCCCTTTGCGTTTCCCCTTCTTCCCTTGGTCCCCAGCCCGCAGCACTTCTGAAGCCCCTGGAAATGTGAGCAAGCACAGAGAGAGGCTGGGTAAGTGCCATCAGGAGAAAGATGTCCCTGGACTCTGCTTCATGACCGAAAATGGGCTTTAAACTGTCCCAACAATCAGGAATGGGACCAGTATCCATACAGGGATTCGTGGCGTGGAATTGTTTGTAACCACAATAACCAAGTTTATGTGAAAGTTTCCCACTCTGCACCACTCACCGTCCTTTTTCCAATACGCCGGGAAAGGCTCGGGGGGCAGCTGGGCAGATTTCCTCCACCTGGTCAGCAGTTCTTCCACAAACCAGCTCTTCTTCCCGTCGGTGCCCTGAACAAGGTCAACAACGTACTCCCGGATCTCATCCTCGTTTGTGATTGACAAGATGTACCTACAAGGGGCCGGGGTGGATAAAAATGAGTGAGGAGGCGGGTGTTCCGGGGTCTAATCCAGTGGTCTCATCGCAGAGGTGTGTCACTTATCTTTCCTTTTCGGATAAGATTTCTGTGGAGATCGTGATAAGACCGTAGCAGGAGGTGGAACGATATGATCTTTAAGATCCCTCCCAGCTAAGAGCAATCTGTGATTCTGCAACCCCACATCCCCCCTCGCCCCCCGCCACTTCCCCTCCCCAAATCTCTACCGGAGCGACAACCCCGGGCAGATTCCCGACAGCTGCTCTGACACACCGTTTCCTCCGTGCTGAATCGAGAAGCCCCTGCCAGAGGGCAGGAGGGTCCCGCCCGGCCCCGACCCCGCTCACCTCACCACCTCCTCGCCCACGTCCAGCCCGAAGTCCCCGCGCAGGTGTTGGACGCACCAGGCCAGGAGCGCGCTGGACGCCGCCATTTTCCGCGGGGGACGGGAAACGGCAGCGCACCGGCGGAAACCCTCCCCTTCCCTCCCCTTCCCTTCCCCCCGGGAACGCGGCCGCGGAGCGACCGTTCCGGGACCGGTTCGCAGTGTCAGGAGAATTAATCCACAAACACCAGAGGTTTATGTCCAAAAAGGAGACAGAGCAGTCCTTTTAATTTATTCGAGTAAAGGGAGAGGCCGTGGGGCATTCACCTGGAGTCTCTCAGATTTTTATCCCAATTTCCCGGCCGCATTTCCCTCTCTCTTTCCCCATAGGCTGAGGTACTCGAGAGGCGCAGACTTCCCGGAACGCCTGATAGACAAGATTTCCCTCTAATGTACAACCCTCCCTTTTAATTTTTAATTTTATGGAATTTATGGTTTTCCCCCATTGTTTCTTTCATCTTTCAATATCCAATTTCATTTATCAGCAAACATACAGTTTGTTTGTAAAGTAATTTTTTTTTTTTTCCCATTCATCTGTCAGTGGAATCTTTCCCGTTGTTTCTATTCTCTTCTCTCCGGCACCAGCAGCCTGGAGGAGGTGTTGGGGCAATGGGAGTCATAAGGTAGGGGAAGCAAGTTGTGATTATTTTTTTCCATAATTCTGTGAAACTCTGGTTCATCTTTGAAAAGGTAAGTGACTGCTGGTAAATTGACAGTGTGTCTCTTGACCTCTGTATCCTCATGGAAATGATGTTTCTCAGCTAAGTCTGGCAACATTTTCAGGGACCTCGGTGAGGTTCCTGAAAATAGGTGGAGTAACTTGTAGTTGAGGCAAGTTCTCGCTGCTCAGACATTACTTTGCCAGAAGAGCGAAGTTTTGGAAAAGCTTAGGAGAACACTAACAGCTTATACGTGCCAGGAATTGAATGGCTTTTCCAAGTTGAAACCTCAGAGTTTAACCTGTAGGCTGCTCTATTGACTATAAGGCAGCAATATAAAATATTGTCTTACAGACATTCTGTTTTCCGTAGAGAATTTGGGGTTGAACCTCCATTTTCCCACCAAATATAGGTATTCTCAAACTGCCAGGGGGAGTCCATAAGAATCAGCCCCAAACTGTCCTGCAGAACAAGCAGGCAAAGGCTTTTAAGTGCATCCCACCTGTTGGTGAAACAGAAAACGTTTGCTGTAGCACAGGAAAATTTTCTTCCCTTTAATTTGGAGTTTGTTGGGCCGAATAAGAATAAGGTGGTGAGAAGAGAACACAAGAGTTTCCCCATCCAAAATAGTTTGCAGCTTCCCAGTGTGTTCTGGAAGAAGCAAGAACTGTACTCATTCAACTGCACAAGCTTTTTGTTCCATGAGTTAGTCAGGTGGAAACTCAGCTGTAAGATGGGAGTTATGCAGCTTCCAAAGAAATGTGTGGAACCTCCGTGTGGTCCTTGAGGTCCAGGACACGCAGGGACCATCCAGGGATGTCTTGGCGTGGAATGTCTTCTGGTTTGGAAGGAATGTCTCTGCAGCTGCATCTGGGCTTGGAGCACCCAGGATTAAGTAAGCCTGTGTCAGTCCTGATGCCTCAAGGTGCCATCTAAAGCTAACTAAGTCATTTGGGTCACCTGGGCTTTGGGAAAAGGTTTTTCTTTAGCCTTTCAAAGCACAGATGGTTTCTGCTCATGTTTCTGAAATAATGCTCCTTACAGAGCTCGGCCCCTACCACTGGATCCTGCCAAAGATGGAGAGTGCTTGGAGGAGGAGTAGATGTGATCTGACCTTGATTTTAATGTTAAAATGCTCCTTCTACTTGAGCTGGGTTTTGTGCATTTGTATAGTTTTTTACAATTTTTATGGCTTCCTTTCAGCTTTTGTACAAGACTAAAAGTCTGAGAGATGGCACGAACACTGGAGAAATTAATTATTTTTTACTGTTTGGCACTTAGTGTTCATTGCAAAGCACTGGTTTAGTTTTTATCTTGGTTTGCTTGAGTTCCTCCAGCATGTCGAGTAGCTTTTGTCTTTTTTTCTTCTGACTGCCTTGTGCTTGTCCAAGACTTGCATGATTCTGGTTGTTCCGTTTCTGAAAAGCAGATCCTCATTTTTTTTAATAAACTGAAGCCTTCTGACAGCACACCTATGTTGTGTCTTGTAGTAGAAGGTGTTAATGAAAGTTTATTTGTCCACAGATGGGAAACTGGTTGTGGAAAGACACTGGAGAAGTGTGTGGGCAGCTGAAACTTGCTCTGATAAGAGGTGAAGTTTATTTAAAACAAACTGGTTGTTCTAAAGAATTAGAACTCTGAAAGCTGGGAGAGCAAGAAGTGGCTAAAACTACAGAAAACTTGTTATTGTGGCTGTTAAAATGTTGCCACATAACTTCTGGGGTAGTTCATAGGAAAAAAGCAGGTGGGGCCTTGGGATAGGTCTTAATGTCAGGGGTTCTGCTTTTGCTCTTCCTCAGAAACTCCCTGAAATATCAGAGTGTTGTTGAGCAGATGAAGAGGGGAGTTCAGGAGGAGATTAAAATTTAAGAGAGTTTAGTGGCAGCTCTCATAGGTCAGCCTGGTGGGGAAAGTGGTGAATGCTGTAAAAACCTCTTCCTGAAAAGTGTATTGATAAACAGGAGAGTTGTTACAGAAAAGCAGTTCAAGTTTGAATGAGATGTAGCAATTGATTTCTCCTTAACAGAAATTATTAAAATATTATGCAAATTAAGGGGGAAAATCTGAACAAGCCATAGACTTCTTTGCTCTGACATCACACAAAACATCATCACAGTGACAGGTCCCACGGTGGCACTATTGGCAGCTCTTTCCTGTCCCTTTGACCTGCAAAACCAGTGTATCCTCACATCTCTAAAAATGCCTGGGAGACAGTGAACACCTCTGGGCCCTGATCAGATCTGCTCATCAGCTGCATCACCTCAGCTGTTATCCATGACTAGCTGCTCCTTGAGGGCTGTGCAGCTGCCAGATGGGAAGAATGAGGAGCTGCTTGGGGATGAGGGGCAGGCTCATGGAGATCTGAATCACAGATCCCAGAATGGTTTGCGTTGGAAGGGGCCTCAAAGCTCATCTTATATCATCCCCTGCCATGGGCAGGGACACCTTCCACTAGCCCAGGGTGCTCCAAGCCCTGTCCAACCTAGCCCTTGCACACTTCCAGTGATGGGGCAGCCACAGCTTCTCTGGGAAACCTGTGCCAGGGCCTTACCACCCTCATAAGGAAAAATTCCTTCCCAATTTCTTGCCTAACCCCCACTCTGGTAGTGGGAAGTTACTCCCCTTCATCCTGGTACTCCAAGCCCTTGTAAATAGTCTCTCTCCATGTTTCTTGCTGGCTCCTTTCAGGCACTGGAAGGTCACAGTTAGGTGACCCTGAAGCCTCTCCAGGCTGAACAACCCAAATTCTCCCAACCTTTCATCCCAGTAGAGCTGCTCTAGTCTCTGAACATTTTGGTGCCTCCTCTGGACTCACTTCAACAGTGAGTCCATGTCCTTCCTGTGCTGGATTGCTCTCACACATTGTTAAACAGATAAAATCTGATGGAGCTTGAACACAGGAGGCTGTGGAGGAATGTGAGGAGCACAGAAGGAGCTTGGGATCAAATATGTGCCTCTGTAGTACACACCCACCCTGCTGGGAACCACAGGAAAGGGCAACAGTTGGTATTAAAGAGCAACTAAACTGCTTTTGCCTTTAATAAATAAATATGCTCCCTCTGCACAAATAAAATCCAAATGTTTACATCAGGACCTGCAGCTCTTAAAGCTGAGTTTTTAATAGGAACAACATGCAGAGGAAGGTGTTTACTTGGCTGCTTTCCTGCCCCAATGGGAATACAGGATGGTGGCCTTCAACCCATGCTCCCTGGGGCTGGAGCTGATTTAGCTCCAGCTGTGCCCCTGCTGCTAATCTCTGAGTCTATAGGGAAATAGGAATAACACCCAGCTCTTCTGAAAATGAGGGAAAAATCCAGAAAGGGAGAGAGTTCTAAAGCTCAGTACATTCAGACAACCCAAAATAAAATTTATATCTAAGACCACACTTGTAGGAGGTTTCCATGTCCAAGAGCTTGCCTGGTTGTTTTTTTGGAATTTTTTTTCCCAGCTGTTGTTGTTCCAATAAAAATCTCCTTGAAATGGCACTGTGTGGCTCTTAGAATGTTGAGAGAGCTGCACCTATGCTGACACCTGTGCTGAAGGATTTCCATCAATCTCAAGAAGCACTTCAGTCCAACAGTATAATTAATAGTGAAGTTTAATGTGCTAAAGAGGGGTCGTGCACAGTGTTGAAAATTAATTTACAGACAATTGTCTGTGTCACTGTACTGGGTGTAATGTTGCAGCAACTAACAGGTCTTCCCTGTGAAAGGGGATTTCAACAGTCTTAGGGCAAGAGATTGGTCCAGAGAACCTCCTAAGGGGAACAATCAGCTGGAAATCCAGTCAGTATTACTCTTACATCTTCAGAGTAGTTTTCACTTCTGAGGTAATATCTTGTCATTTTAAGGGATCATTCTATAATGATGATATTTTGGTTAAATCCATATGAACACTACAACTCACTGACAGCTCCTTCTGGCACCTAAAGGGGCACCAAGAGACCTGGAGAGGGACTTGGGACAAGGACGTGGAGGGACAGGGTCGGGGGTGGGGGGGAATCTAACACAGAGGGCAGGGTTAGATGGGGTATTGTGAAGAAATTCTTCCCTGTGAGAGTGGTGAGGCTCTGGCACAGGTTGCCCAGAGAAGCTGTGGCTGCCCCATCCTTGCAAGCGTCCAAGGCCAAGTTTGATGGGGCTTAGAGCACCCTGGGATAGCGAAAATGTTCCTGCCCATGGCAGGGGGTGGATTGAGAGGAATTTAAAGATGCTTTTCGACCAAATCCCGCCTGTGATTCCAACACTTTTAAACACCAGTACCCCTGGCTGACCATAGATGTCAGCAGCATCTTCAGCTACAAAAGCTGGGCTGTGCCAGGGACCAGACAAAGCACCTTCTGCCTTGGACCAGTTAATTTAGGAAATGTGAAGAGAATATATAAATGTATAGATGAGAGGCTGGAATTGCTCATTTCCTGAGTCTGTGTTATCTTGCCAGGTAAGGAAATGGCTTTAACAAAATCACCTGTTGTGTCACTGGCTGAATCCCTGTGTGTTCCTCAAACCCAGCAGTGCTGGATGGTTAGGGATGGATAGTAAGGGCAACCCACTCCCCCCAGCAGATTTTATTTTCTATCCAAACACATGGAATTTTCTTCCAATAGTTCAAATTATTTATCTGACCCCTGACCTTGAGAACATCACAGCCCTGGCAGCACTAATGAGCAATAAGCTGTTCTCAGCTGAGGCTGCTATTCATGCCCAAAGGTCCAAGGGCTCCTTTTGACCCAGGCTAGGACACCCACACTTTTCCCCGGGGGATGCTGGATGTATCTACATCACAAATGAGAGCTCAGGGGTTCACTGCTGGCACAACTGGGCATGTATTTTGGCAGGAGCTCTCGAATGCTCCAAAAGCAGCTGCAAAGTGAACAAAGTGTTTAGGAGAGGAGATGGAAGTGTTTAGGAAATAAGAATTCCTGAGGGCCTAATATATTGAATTTTAAATCTTACGGGGCAAAATGATCTTTCTTTGGGCAAGAGAGAGAGTGATGGAACAGATGCCACCCTATCTCATCCCCATAGCCTAAGGCTTTTCCTTCTCCTCATTGAGATAATAATGAATTGCTGCTGCTCCACAGCACCTTTGAGCTTTTCCTGGCAGACCCCTTCTCCCCTCCAGTCCAAAACAGGACAGAAGGCACATTTCTGGTGGATTTAGCTGGAGGGAAGGCTCTCCTGCTGCTGTCCTGCAGCTAGGGCTGCACAGGGGGACAGCAGATGTCTGGGCCATGAGGACGCAGACGGAGGGCAGGGGAAAAGAGTCATCAGCTGGTGGGCTGCCGACCTCTTACCCCATCATGGGAAACCCAGTGCCAAATCTCAGGGACCTCATCCCCAGATGAGGGGGTTTCATAGTTTTTTTCTGATTTTCAAGGCTTTTTCTAAAAAAAAAAAAAAAAAAAAAAAAAAAAAAAAAAAAAAAAAAAAAAAAAAAAATCTGTTACCAGATCATGTCCAACTTATAGCTATGACTGTTGAATTCCCAGTATCTGGAGTGCAGCCTCCCTGCTGTGGACACTGTGGTTTGGAGTTCAGGTATCACCTCCTTATGTTAAGGGAGACACACTCGACTCCTTCTAGAGCACTACTAATGTGGGTAAATTCCAGACCTGTTCATGTATATTCCTGCTCTGGATTGAGTGGTTACAGTGCTGTTTCTATTGGAAAAGAGAAGGGTGAGACCTTGGTACCTTCTTGCTCGGAGTAGTTGCTTTTCTGCTCTCACCTCTGTGCCAAAACACGCACTTTTAAGCTCTTTCAACTTTGTTTTTTTTCCCTTCAGACATTTACTCAGAAGGATCTGAGGTCTGTGTCTGCAGGGTCCACCCTGCCCATGCTGGCGTGTCGGGTGGTGCCTCCCTGTGCCTGATCTTCAACAGGAGCTTCATTGTCCTTCCCACTGCTCTGGACAAAGGGGAATTGTCCTGCCCACCAGCTCCAGCCGCCCTGCAGCCAAGAGCCACTTCATCTCAACCGGAGATGCAAGAAGAGAAGCAGGATGTTTCCTTTCTGTTCATAATAAGGTGCTTGGGAATTGGGCTGGAATCTCACCTGTCTGGGCTGAGGATGAGGAGGCAAGGAACCTCCGCTGGGGTGCACCTTACCCCCCCGAACATTTTTGGGTCAGCTTTGACACCCCCCCCCGCCCCCTCCATTCAACACACAGGCTGGTGTTCAGATAAACTCCCAAGGGACTATCACAGGGCTAATGAGAAGCCACGTGTTTAATAGGACTTGGTAGAAGAACTACTTGGACTAAAATTTATGATAAATAGTTTTTTCAGTGAATTAAGATGCTCCTTGGGAGTGCCCAGATGGTTCAGAGCAGAAAAAATGGGAGCTGAATCGCAAAAATGCCTCTCCCTTTCATTAAAGATACTGTCAGTATTGTGATATCCACATTATTATTATTTTCCACAGACAATAGCACAAAGAATAAGCAAAATAAACTCATTGTGGAGCAGAGGCTTAGGGTAGGCTTTGACAGGTTGCTGCCAGGATGGGCTTTTCAGGTGGCTGGATTGAGACATTCTGCTTTTGATATTGACAAATTAAAAGGTTTAATAAGAAACATTAAGCCTTCATTAAACCCATACGGAGTCAGCTGAGTGCATATAGCTCTAAAAAGAGAAAGGAAAAACCTAAAGTGAAATGTTCATTTTTATTAGAACTGGGCTTTGTTTTCAGGTTAACTACCACATTAGGGAAAAAAAATGCCAACCTCGGCCTCACGATTACAAGGTAGTAGGGGAAGTAAATAATTATAATGCCTAAATTCTGGATCTGAACACGTTTTCCAAATAAACCTGTGGTTCATCCTTGGTGGGGTCCATATGCTGTCAAGCTGTTATGTATGTGGCTGGATAATGGGACTGTCCCCAGGCCGGAGGCCTGCACACCAGGGAGGAAGGTTTTCCTCATGATGTTTTTAACCATTTTCAAGGAACGAGCATCCTAGCCGGCTGGAAGGTGTCACTACCCATGGCAGGGAGGGAACGAGACGGTCTTTAAGGTCCCTCCCAACCCAAAGCAGGCGGGATTCCGTGATTCTGCGAACACGTCAGTTTAAAACATCCATCTGGAAAATGCCAAGTTCTTCACCAGAATCAGCCAGGGAGCATCCAGGTGACAAACGCCAGCGGTTTTCTGCTCCTGTCCCATAGAATCAAGGAGCGGTTTGCGTTGGAAGCGACCATCCCAGCGGGCGCCGAAGATGCCGAGTCCCAGTGGAGCGCCGAGCCGAGTCCCGGCTGATACCGAGCCGCAGCGGGGTGCTGATCCCCGCCGGGAGCGGAGCCTCGGACGCCGCCGCCCCAGCGCTCTTTCTGCCGCCGCCTCCTCCTGGCAACGCCACGCGGTTTCCAGGGCCCGCGGTGCCCCGGAAGCGGCGCGGGCGCGGAGCGGCCGTGGGGCGGAGCGGCCGTGGGGCGGTGCCGGCGCCGAGCGCTGCCGGGTCGGGCTGTGGCCGTCGAGTGCCGTGAGGGAGGAGCTGCGGTGGGCGCGGGGAGAGCAGCGGCGGCTCCGGCCCGGCCCAGCCCGGCCCGGCCCGGCCCGGCCCGCCCGGGGAGCGCGGCGCCGGCGGAGCAGGTACGGCGGCGGGGCCTGGGCGAGGGGCGGTTCGTCGCGGCCCGCCCGCGGCGGAGGCTCCGCCGGGCTCGGCGCTCCAGCCCTCCCGGTGCGGCGGGAACGGCTCCGGCCGAGCGGGCGGAGGAGCCGCCGTGGGGCGGCCCCAGGGACCCCGCGGGGAGGCGGCGGCCGGGGGTCGTGGGCGAGGGGAACCGGGGCGGATTCGGGGCGCTGGGCTGGTGCTCCCCGGCGGGGCGGAACGGCGGGATTTGAGCCCGGGGAACGCGGCGCCCGAGCTGAGGGGGCTGTCCCGGGAGCGCGGGGCAGGAGCGAGGAGCTGGAAGTGCCTTGGGACCTGCGGAACCCGGTGGTGTTCCTAGTCTAAGGATGCGAAGTGCTCTCTGTAACTGGAGGTGTATCAGCAATTTATTTGTGTGAAGAAGTTACATAGCCCCTCTACGTCCAGAAAGAAGTTCATTATACTGTGTGGAACCCTAAGGGTTGGTGTTTGTTGTCTTATCCAAATCATGGAATCGGGATGGTTTGGGTTGGAAGGATCTTAAAGGTCATCCCATTCCGACCCCTGCCGTGAGCAGGCACACCTTTCACCAGACCATTCTGCTTTAAACCGCGTTCGAGTTGCCCTTGGACACTTCCAGGGATGGGGCAACCTCAACTGCCTCAGGAGGGTGACATCTTCCCTTCCAAGTGTTTCACTGCTACCAGCAGTCCCCTGTAGCCTTTCTCGACAGTGACTTCTGTGTTCGTGGGAAGTCTTCTGAGCAGAGTCCAAGCTCTGTTGTGCTGCCTCCCGTGCCTGCCTGTATGACATTTTCTGCATTCCTCATTTCTGGGCTCACCGTGACCTGTCTGAAGTCCCACTGTCATGGGTGTGACCTCAGACTTGACTTTTAATTTTAAAACTAGTGACCTAATACTCCCCAAGTTTTTCAGGACCTGCCTTTTCCTTTTCTCAGCTCCCCAGCTGCCAGCTGTGATTTATCCGGATAATCTGTCCCTACCTCCCTGGTTCAGTGCTGTGTTGGTAACTCAGTCTGTGTTGGGAGAGGATGATGGGCGAACTGGGAATCATGAGCTTTGTTCCTGTTGAGAAGCTCTTATTAAATATTAGCAGCATTTTCCCAAGACACATTAAAAAAAAAAAAAGAGTGCCTGAGTTATGAGTTTGCAGAGATTCAGGCTGCAAAATTCCTCACTGCTTGCCAGTGGCTCACGTTTTGAAAGTGCCACCTGAGTGATGAAGTGTTACTGATGAGAGAATTTGGGTTTCATGACATTGCTGTTGTAGAGAGATGCACACACTGGTTATTTCCATGTGAAGCTGGGCTCACACTGGAGCTCTTGGGAGTCAGAGGTGAGCTGGAGGTGCTGCCACTGATAAATATCAGCAGGAGTTCTTGTTCAGGAAAGGTCACTGCTGGCAAAGTGTGACCAAATAAGAAAATAATTTAAATATCATGATCTGTAATAAAAAAATCATTATTAGTAAAAAAACATGCAGATGTACTTAGGAAGAGTGGAGTATGCAGGTGAGAGCTGCTAGGGCAATCTCAGTTTCCATGTTGGCTTGCCAATATAGCAGCATCCTGGCACCACTGATTTTCCAGCTTTTTGGCAAAAATCTTGCCAACTCCAGTGAAATTTTAGACTATTGGCTTGATAAAATCAGGGCTTTATGCTTCCACCTCGCATAAGTACCTAAGCTTTTTTTTTTTTCACATAGAAGTGTTTCTTTAAACAGTTCCTGCCCTGAAATGGCTTTTTCTGGAATTGGCTGGTGCCTTTTTTATTCTTTAAGAGCTGCTGGGTGGTGAGCAAGAGGAGTCTCATCTCTCTGCTTTCCTCTGCAAGTCTGTAACTGTGTGTTTTCAACTGTCCTCACAAGTTTGGGCTAATTTGGGCTCCTTGCTGTGTTTTGTGTAAGTTCTGTTTTCTGGACATGAGGGCTAGAAACCCACACCAGGGTCTCACAATAAATTTATCTGTGGCTCGTACGTACCTGCCTGTGTTTATGCCAGAATTGCTTCCTATAGATCAGCTCTTCTCTCTGTTGGTGCTTTCGGGAAGCTTGGCCCAGCTGTTGGCTCCTTATTTTCAAACCACACGGTCACTCTTTTCTGTGTTCTATGTCGCTCTCCTCCCTGCACATGTTTATTCAAAGCTAGTCCCTGTGGGGAGCAGGGCATAGAATAGCAGGGGAGGGTTCTCTGGGATGCTGTGCTGTGCTGTGGAGAGTTCTTTTGTGCTGGTATCCTTTATGTCTAAGACAGGTTGGTGGCTCACAGGTCATGGCAACAAGCTAATATTCTGTCTCTCTTTCTTCTTCCTTGGGTTAAAAGCTTGATAAGACCTTGTCTTATCCCAGCCCATATATCTTGCTCTTCCATAGGAGTTTTCGTGCTGTTCTGGTTCTCTGTATTGGCAACAACTTGGTTTTCTGTGCCAGAGTCACCAATGGAAGATACTCAGGCAGATTCAGAACTCTGCTGGGAGGGGCACTGTGAGCTGGGCAAGATTCTGAATCCATCCTAGTCCACAGCCACTTGCTGCTTTCCCTGCCCTGACACTGCTCCCTTTTCCAGCTCTTAGGAAGCAATCAGCCACTGTGTATTTTCAGGTTAACAGATGAAATCCTGTGTAATGCCTTAAAAAGTACTACCAGATGAGACCAGGAATCCATCTGGCCTGGTATCCTGCTCACTGGTAACCAGAATCAGATGCTTGGGGAGGGGAGAACATAAACACAGCAGATATAATCCAGGGAAACAGTGCTTTATTTTTCTCTCCCCAACAGTTCATGACCTCCCTGAGCCATGTGTTGAAACTAGGAATCTTCACACTTCTCTTCATGATATTCATGATTTTAGGAAAATAGTTTTTTCCATTGCTGGTAAATTCTTGGCTGAATTTTCCTCCTATATTTAGACCTTCTGTGGCTCTCTTGTTTTTCATCCAGCCTCCTTGAGACAGGTAAGGCAGGAGGGGTGGGGCATAGGGCAACAGGGGATGTTGACAGATGTGTTGGGTTATATTTATGTTGCAGGTACCTCTTTATAGGTATTTTATCCTATATTACCATCTCTGTAATTACAAATGTTGTGCTTGCTCATTAGTGATCTTAAAACCATGGAGCCACAGTTTCTGTGGAATACTCTGCTGTAGTCCTCTTCAGTTCAGTCTGTCATGTTTTTTAAAGTTGATGTTAGGGTGCTTGTTCCTGATGTGCTGCTCTGTGAATTGTATCACCCACTCCTATCATGAGATTTTACTGCAATTCCTTGGAGTCATGGCTCTTATTTACTTCTCATCCTGAATTATTCAGAGTAGCAAATGTTGTCATCTTAGTAACACAGCTCAGTGTGAGGCAGAATCCTTTGGTGAGTCCCTTCTGCTGCAAAATGGACCAGTGATACAGTCTTCCCCCTTTTTTTACCAGTTGTCTATGTACATGAAGGATTTTTAATTTCATCCCTTAGTTTTTCTTTCTGGAGAGCTTTGATGGATTCTGCCATGTAGTATTCTTGCTTTTTTCAATGGAGTATATCAGCTGCTTTTCCCTTGATGTGCTCTGTCCACTGCAAAAGGAAGAAAGGGTAAAAACAACAGCAGCCCCTGGCTCCTGAGACATGGCTTCATTTTGTACAGTGTAATTATCCCTGCAGCGATTTAGGCTGGTCTTTAGACCAGCTCTGGTTTGCCCAGCATGGCTGCCTGGGCTGGGGTGGTCCAGACACTGCTGAATTGTTCTGTGAAAGCTGGGCCTAGAGATTTTCAGGTGCCAGCTTTAATCAAGGGCATTTCCCCATTTCCTCCTGTGTGACTTTGGGGTAAAGTGAGGCTGTTGCTGTCACCTCATCATCTTTTGCCACAAAAAGCCTTATTTCTGGGGTCAGGCAGGGAGAGAGGAGGTGGCCAAACTCAGCAGAATACATATAAAATACAATTTTAATTTTTGGGAGATGTTACCTGATGATTCATTAAGACAATAATAGATCATGTGGCTTCTAACTTTTTTTTTTTTTTTTAACTAAAAGCTTGTAAATTTAGATTTTGTTTCCTTCTTGGACACTTAGCTTTGCTGTACAGATGGGTTGGCTTTGATTACTTGGTCAGATTGCACTGTAGGGCTCACACCAATATTCCAACTGCCATCCAAGGTGAAGGTAGGAATTAGTTTAGATTAGATGTTAAGATTAAATTCTTCTGTGTAAGGGTGGTGAAGGCCTGGCACAAGTTGCCCAGAGAAACTGTGGCTTCCCCATCCCTAGAAGTGTCCAAGTCCAGGTTGAACAGGATGTGGGGCACCCTGGGATTGTGGAAAGCATCCCTGTCCATGGCAGGGGGTGGAACAGAAAGACCTTTAGGGTCTCTTCCCATCCAAATATTCCATGGTTCTACAAGTTGCTGCTTCTCTCATCCACTCCTGGAGAGAATCACTTTCTGCTGTTTAAGAACTTGCAGACCTGGCATTTGCTCTGGTGACATGAAGGGATGTGGAGCCTGGTTAACACCGTGTGTCCTGCTCGTGCAGCTCACTGGTGACAGTGTGACAGCTGCTGCTGCTGCTCTGTTGTCTGAGGCTCTGTTTTTCTGGTGTAAACTTGTAATTCTCATTTACAGGGGATTTCTTTTTGACACAAGCGTGTTGCTCAAATGGTGGTGTCAGCTTAGTCCTCTAAATGTTTGCTTGGTCCTTGAGGGTGTTTTTATGTCTGGTGGCTCCTCTACTCTCCACTGTGTTTTGAATGAACTTGCTATGTCCACTTGCAAGCCAGACATTTGTGTTTTTCCATCATACTTTTAGACTTCCAGCATTTGTGAAGAAACGTTCCTGACCCTTGTTTTTGTCTTTTTACCTGATTTGCACTGTGTCAATTTTTTTTTTTTCCTTGCTGTGGATTTTCAAGTGGCTAAATCCTTGTCCTATCTTCAGGAGCTCTTGAGGAGATGAGGCTCTTACGAATCAACTTCTTTCCCCCCAAAGATACATTCTCCTCAAATATACTCTTCTCTGGATCTGCTGGCTTTCTCTACTCTTCTGCAATGTGAGAGGAGTCTATGATTTTGATTGCAGGGGCCACTGTTGTGGTGCTGTTTTGATCCATTCAATCCTTGTTCTATAGGCTTTCAGCTGTCCCAAAACCTTCTCAGATCCTAATGAATCCAAGCTCGAGTGTGGGAGCCATTCTTTGAGATGCTGTCACACAACTCTTGCTCATTGCCTTCCTATTCTCAGCCTGAATTTTGACTCTGGACACTTCCCTCCTCTTTTGCTGGCTTCACCCTTGGAGACAAGAGCCTGGAGTGCAGGGACAAGGGGGAATGGCTTCCCACTGCCTGAGGGCAGGGTTCTAGGGGCTACTGGAAAGAAATTCCTCCCTGTGAATGTGGGCAGGGCCTGGTTTCCCAGAGAAGCTGTGGCTGCCCCACGCGTGGAGGCGTCTAAGGCCAGATTGATGGGGCTTGGAGCAATCTGGGATAGTGGAAGGTGTCCCTGCCCATGGAAGGGCGATGGACTGGGATAGGCTCTAAGATCCTTCCAGGCTATTCTGGGGTTCTATGAAGTGGTAAAATCTCAAAATTGTTGCACCTACTTCATCTCTATGTTCCGCATTAACACCCCCCCACCCCCTAAACTTTTTATTTGAGGGAGAAGGTATTTGAACTCCTTGTTAAATGGCTCATTTAATTTCTGGATCGTCAGACTCTCCCCACCTTTTAAACAATCCTTTTTTTTTTTTTTCCAGAAATTGGCAAAAGCAACAATGAAGCTCAATAGGGGTGAAATTATAATTTTCTCCTGGCTTTTGGTGTGTTATTCCTTCTTGTCAGATTCATTTGGAGCAGCCCATCTCCCGCAATGGATAGGTGTCTCTTACTTGTCTGTGTCTTCTGGTTTGCTTTGCTTGTCTTTGAGTAAGTCTCTTCTGGAGAACAGCTTAGTAGCCTGGAAAGTTGACAGTGATTCCACCCTCAAGATCAGCTTGAGAGTTCGTGTGTTGTAGAAGACAATTGAATAGCTTGGATTTGCTGCTCTGAGCATTTAGTGCAGGAATTGGGGATATTCATTGGGGATATGGGAAAATTGTTTTCCTGTCTGCCTCTGCTCTCCTGCTCCTTTGTTTTTTCCTTCTTATGGTTATATTAAGACATTCCTTTAGGCTGGGAATATTGTGGCTATTTACAAATATGTGAACGTTTCTCTGCAGTCCCAAATCTTTTTTCTGAGGTCATTGTGTCTCTGTAGCTCTCAGATGAGTTGGCCACGTAGTCTGTGGTGCATTAGAGGAGGCCACATCATTTATTAAATATCCTGAGTAGCTGCTGTCCTATGTTTTAATGTCTAGTGATGAAGCCTGGGGTGTTCATGCAGTTTGTGCTGAGGTTAAGAAAACTCTGAAATACTTGCTTCCTACAGAGCTACTCCTTTTTCCCAGCCCACAAGGAATTGCTGTGTCAATGCCAAAGGTAGTTTAATCAAGTTGTAGGAGAAACCTATTTGAGCTATGTGAAACTAGCTTCTGATGCGTTTCCTGGAGCTATTTATTTTATGTTAGAAAAGATCTCTCTAACAAGAGGTCTCTTCCATCTTAGTGATTTGCTGCGGAGCTCGGTTCATGATTTAACCCCTGCCATGCCCTGGGCTGATTCCATAATGTGGGGAGTGAGCTGGGGGGGGATGGAATTCTGTCCCTCTGCCCTGCTCAGGTGAGACCCCCACCTACGGAGCTGCCTCCAGCTCTGGGATCAGACATCAGGATCTGGAGCTGCTGGAGCCAGTCCAGAGGAGGACAAGATCTCCAAGGGCTGGATCATTCTGCTCTGGAACCAGGCTGGGAGAGCTGGGGGTGTTCACCTTCAGAGGAGAAGGCTCCAGGGAGGCGTTAGAGCCCCTTGCAGTGCCTAAAGAGGCCCCAAGATAACTGAAGAGGGAGTTGGGACAAGAGCCTGGAGTGCCAGGACAAGGCGGAATGGTTTCCCATTGCCAGAGGGCAGGATTATATTTGATATTGGGAAGAATATCTTCTCTGTTAGGGTGTTGAGGCCCTGGCACAGGTAATATCTTGTTTGTAGAAATAAGCCAAACCCAGTATTCCTTTGTTTTGCACATTCATTTCTGAGTTACAAGTCAGACAATAAATTCAGATCGTTTCAGTTGTCATCCTTCACATTAATAGAGAGCTCACAAAAAGGAAAACGAGCACCAGAAATCTGTCTGCATCTGGCTAGTCCTGCACTCGACAAGGAGGGGTGTATAAATTGAGCATAGACTCATTGACTTTTTCAGGTTGGCATCACCTTTAAGATTATTGAGCCCAGCCATTAGCTTTCCCTTATATAAAATTCTTTAGGTTGGTTTTGGAAGAGTAGTAGTTTGATGTCTCTTAGGACTTGCTGGATCTTCAAGCTTTCATTCCTTGTCACTGAAAATTTCTTCCAGATCTGACTGCTGTTTGTTTGGGTGTATTGGAACAAATGAGAGTAAGTTCTCTAAAATGCAGCTTTAATATTGTTCATCCATGGTGACAATTCTGGCAAGTGTAATGGAAGAGTTTGACTCTTCTGGAGGTTGGAACAAGCTGCTTCATTGTGCAGCAATCCCATCCTGCCTGATCTTGACTGTCCTTAGTTACCTTGTAACTGTCTTCCTTGGTAACACAAAAGGCCAGTTTAATTTCTGCAGCTTATTTTTATTTCATAGATCTTAAAAGAGCAAGTTGCATTGAGCAAATGAAATTTAAGTACCTTAAACATTTTAGTGAAGCAGAAGCCACAGGCTTTGTAGTTGTCTCTTTTCAAGTCCGGGTTAGGCTTCAAAGGTCTTGCCTTTAGGAGTTTCACGCCGACTCATTCTTGTTGTCAAATTTTGGCAGGTCACAGCACTCTGGTTTGTGCTGCAGGAAGGGATTGGGGCAGCACGTGCTTTAAGTAAATTCGTAGATGGAAATGAACGCTTCCAAAATACTTGCTGTGTTTTCGTTCCTCTAGGTAGAGAGGTTCTTGAAAGTGTTCAAGGCTGTGTTGGATGGGCTTGGGAGCAACCTAGTCTAGTGGAAGGTGTCCCTGCCCATGGCAGGAGGTGGAACAAGGTGATCTTTAATGTCCATTCCAACCCAAATCAGTCTATGATTTTATGATTGTTCCCCACCCTGAATAACTTCACTCCCTGGTTGCTCTCTCATTTTTCTAGCCATGGCTTACCTCAGCTGGGTTGAATGCTTTGGAGGCCCTCAGGTTCTCCAAATTATCATCCTGCAGCTGACATCGGGCCTCTAGCCACTTTGGCATCTGATGCTGCTTCCCAGCTGTCCATATCTTTGGGAAAGGTTTTGACTGGTTCTGTGCAGTGTTGGCAGCACTGAGGCTTCAGTCTGACTTGTGATAGCTGCAGTGCTAGTGTGGTAAAGCATTGCCGGGCTGTACTTTGCATCTCTGGGGGGAGTTTCTCTGCTCAGATCCTGGTATTCTGTAATTAAAATCCAAGACTGGTATTTAGGCTCCAACACAATTCACAGCTCTTTGGTTTTGTGTGGAGTTGCTGGTACAGCACTGGTATTTGTGTGGTTTTTATCCCTTCTAAGGAGTTACATGCCGGAATGCCTTTGCCTGTCAAGATCCATGTATGGGAACAGGATGTTTTGGAACCACTTGTTCTGTTCTTCCTGGTGCTTCGACTTTAAGGAGACAGTGTGATTGAGGACAAGGCTTTGGGGGAAACTTGGCTGCTGTGGTGGGTAGCTTCAGGTTTTGGCTGGAGGACCTAGGGGTCGTGGTATCCTCCTGGCTGGGGCCTCTGCAGGGACAGGTTTGGTAGGAGCAGTGATGTGCAGGGTGACTGTTGGGTGTTTCATTTATCCTTCTGTGGCACCATCTGTTTGCAGAGGCATTAGGTATGGAGCATGACTTCCAGATGCCTTTTGGACCATATATACTCAGCATCTAATGCAAGAAATATTGTGCCTGGTTGGACTTGGTGTAGTCATTTAAGTAATCCTGGCTTCACATGCTTGAGCTAATGCTCCTGTTTGAGTTTCTGGCATCAAAATAGGTTCTTGAGCATCTTGAAGGCCTGTAGGGCTGCGGCAGATAGTTCAGAAATCCCACAGCAGTGTCTTGAAACCAGATTCTTTAACTTGTTTTTTCCTATGGGTAGATTCTTGCAGTGATCCTGGACGTCAAACTTCGGTTGACTGGCAGTGGTCCTTCCATGGGCTCATGGCTGATACTGATCCTAAGACCTAACTCAGCTGAAGAAGCTGAGTCACCCCTGCCTCTTTGGCTTGGAAGATCATTAAATGCTTGACAAACTGTTGCCTGAGATAATTTTTGGTAGACTGAGGCTTGTCTTCACAAACCGTTCGTTCAGATTCTGCTAACATTTACAAAAGCTTGGAATAATCCCCGAGTTCTTGTCTGTCTGCTCTTGTGTAGCTGTTAGAACTGAGGTGAGGTAGAGGAGGAAATGTACTTGCTAATGGGGTGTTCTGAAATACACTTGTGCTGAAACCCATCTGTTAAATCTTAGTAAGCTCCTCCTGCTGACTCTGAACATTAGTAGTCTGGACATTTGAGTAAACCAGCCCTAACAGGATCGCGGTGTCCTGGTGCTGAGTTCGTGGGATACTCAGATACAGCTTTTCTTTGATGGGCTGGGGTCGGGCTCCCCATTAATAGCTTCAAGATAATTTGCC